>NC_061107.1:33328046-33353046 GCF_015104395.2 Macrobrachium nipponense | reverse complement strand
TACATTTTGATTTCCAGAGGCATACAAATGACACGTGTATACGTTCTCATAAGTTCCATTTGCAATAGTGTTCTTCAATGGTTGTCAATTTCTCTCCAGCAATTTTACCCTAAGCTTCAGTGCTTATTATTAAAAATCACAGGTAAATTGCTAACCTTTTTCATTTTCTTTTTTTTTATGAACAGGATGGAATTCGTTTCTTTGAATTTCTTTTTTATATCTTAAGTCTTCAAGAACTCAACCCTTCTCCATCAACTCGAGAACCTTAGCTTATAACACTCATTCTCTGAATATTTTCATTCATATATTTGACTATTCATGCAGTTACTATTTTTATCATGCTATATTGAGTTTCCTTCCTCTCCCAAACTTGAATCTTACCTGCTCCAGAACGGAGAGTTATTTTGTATAAATCCCTGGCTTCTCTCTCCATCTGTTCTAATATACTGGACAAGTGCTTTGTCTTTATTTTAAATGACAAGCAAGTCGTTTTTTTATTAACCATCACATTTATGAGATTTTTTTTATTTGGTCTTCTCTTATCTCAGTAAAAGTAAAGGTTTCTCTATTATTGTTTGAGCAAATTTTTTGTCCCTATAGATGAGGTATAATAGTGAGATGCATTGGATGACAAGCAAGACAAGAAACTAATTTGACTGTGCTTTTCTATAGAATGTTTAGTATAATCTCTGTGAAAATCTTTAGGATCTAGATACCATATTGAACCATATACTATCTTGATTTATTAAATATAACTGGAAATCCCACATTAACTGACTGTCTGGATGTTCATAGTAGCCACCGAATACAATTATCATTATTCTTAATGCATGGCACCGATTACGGAATGATCTCTTTCACAATTCGTGTGTCTATTACGATGTCACTAGGAAGATAAATTGTTTAGTATGTCGTCCATTACTGGATGTTTTAGTGAGAGGGGAATTGAAGATTTGAAGAGGTTCACTTATTCACCGTTCAATCAGGCACTTTAGGTAGACATCGCGAATTTAGAGAGGGTTTTATAAATGGATATCATTAATAGTTGAAACTCCCTGTATGGGGGTATTGCCATCGGTACACCTTTGAGGTGCACTGCAGGCATTTCTTAATGTCTTTGCTGCGTTCCTACTGCCCTTACTTGCAACCGCTTTCATTCCTTTTACTCTACCTCCGTTCATATTATCATTATTTTTCTTCCATCTTGCTGGTCACCCTCTCCTGATAATTTTTTCATAGCTGAAAGTATACTTCCCAACGAGATTTGAGCTAGTCGTTAAACTTTGGGCAGGAAGAGTGCACTAAGAAACCCGTATATAGAATATATGTCAGGCGAGAACCAAACTACGGGATTATGTTTCCGCTCTCCATATAACATTCAATAATATGCGTTAGACTACTGGGATTTCGAGGTGATACTAGATGCATCAGTTAAAAGGACGAACCAAGATTAATTAAAGGTCCCCATCTAAAACCCACTCGTGGATATATTACGCGAATTCATATTGTAGACATAGAGAAGTCTGGATATACAAAGTAAGTATCTGAACGTTCAGGTTCAACTACCGCAGATCTAATTTCATTCGTCATCCTTGACCACACTGATACAAAAAAAATAAACAAATAAAATATATATATATATATATATTATATATATATATATATATATATATATATATATATATGTGTGTGTGTGTGTGTGTGTGTGTGTGTGTGTATGTATGTATGTATGTATGTATGTATGATATATTTGTTTATTTATTTTTTATCAGTGTCGTCAAGAAATCTGGAAGATGGCGACCATATTTATCGTTATCATACATATGCATCCAATGCAGCACCAGCTTCAGTGAGGGTTGAACTCCATCCAGTTTCTTGTTCTAATAGCATGGATACTTTGAGTCTGTATCTCTACTATCTCCAGGAATGAAATCCAGAATTCTTCTTGTGGAGTACCATCTAAACTCTCAGATTGAGAATAAACAAGCGTCTTGAGATCAGGCTTGTGTATCATTAACGTTTGGTAATACAATGAACATTGTAACTTAACTGAGAGATACCTGGACCTCTTCAGACAGAAATGAAACCCGTTCCAAATGTTTGTTCCTAGTACATGGTTGACTACAAGCATCATAGAAAAGTTGAAGGCAATTCACACATCGGTTGAAATGCTTTCCATGTAGAGCATGATCAGTGGATCCATCAATGGCAATGCCTGCAGCCACCTGTACGTCTGAAATGCTTGATCCTTTGAACGTCTTGTAGATCACATTGATGTAAGACGTGTATATGAAAGGGCTAGATTAATGGCAAATGTCAGCGAGCATCTCAGGATTCTCACTTTTTAATTGTAACAAAAATGCATAGACAGGATGATCACCGACAATAATAGCATCAATTGCCTTTGGAAGCTTGCACAGGACATGGTTTTGCTTAATAGATCAGGATAAGTCATGTGATAAATTACTTTTCTTTTCTTGGTGTCTGGTGACAGTTTGACCTGGAAGCCTGAATAGGCTGGAATGGTCCGGTCTTCTTGCGTTTGGTCTTGCTCCGTCGGACTCAGCCCGGACCATTGCATGGATGACCCTTGGTCTGATGGGTGTATACATTGCTTGACTCTTTTGTATGGTTTTACTCTGCATCTGGCTCCAAGTTCTTTGAGACTAGCAGAGAAGTAGGAAGTCAAGTCGGTATTTGCAACTGGTCTTTCCTCATCTTCCGTAAGTAGATTTAGCTCAAAATAGATGCAATTGATCTGACTGTGGCTTGTCATCAACTACAGACTTAGTGGTGCTTTACCAAGTGATAAGCTTCAAGAGAAAATCATTCAGGTCTTCATCCTCGTCTATCTTCATGTACATATGTAGGCCAAGGAATAAATTTTGTTTTTATGATCTGATCTCGGAGTCGCCTAGCTACATTATTCACCAACCGATCATCGCATACACATAAAGAGGATATTTCAGCCTCAAAATATGAACTTGCAGCTCTTGTATCATATACCAGTACACTCACATTTTTTGGGCTTCGATCAGGAAATACCATGTCATCTACAAATTCCTTGATCAGAATTTCCTTTAAGAAACTGAACTTTTCTGCGCAATAGTAACCATAATTTAAAGTAATGCATTTGTAGTCCATTAGTAGAATTGCAGCGTACAGATTTCATGATCTTCAAAGAAAACGTGAAGGCCAAGATTAATCTGTTCCAGAGCAAACAATTCTTCAAAAGGGCTGCTTAAGAAATTGTTCCAATATTCACGATGATAACAGATATCCAGTCCAAAAGTTGTTCGGCCATTCAGGATGGATGCAATTAGGGTATTCAATCTTTCTCTTGGCGGTTTATCTGACAGACAAACTGTATGGAACTTGAACCAGTCTCATGCATCTTCTATTGACAGCAGCAAAAGTGTAGATGTACTAGGAGTATTAATTTTTTTGTGGTCCTTCTACACCACACACACAGATTCTTGTCATGACTCACTCCCTTAGTAGAACGGAGCTTTTTTGTCACAATTCCTGCGAGTTGTTTGACTTGAAGTTGATGCTTGAGTCTTCTTGTTCAAGATTTCCTTTACAATTCGCTGCTTGCTGAATACAGTGACTACAGCTGATCTGAGCGTAACAGTTACTATGCATGGAGAGGTCTTTAGGCCTTCTGTCCCATTCCACTGCTGCATAGGCATGCTGAAATTTATTAAGTTCCTTCCTCCAAAAAACACTTACTTTTTAGATTCTCTTACTAGGTATCAGATGTATTATCCATACTATCATCAGCTATACAGGGTTGTTAAAATAATATACAATTTAATTCAATCTCTGGATTAGGCAGATCAATATCACCTCTACTTTCCACTTTTAACGAATCAACAGGTTAGTTTCGATGCAATAGACCTACCGAAAGAAAACAGAAATTCTGATCAGCCAGCAGTTTTAGTTAGGAAGTACATAAAATGACTATGTTTTTAAGAAACAAATTGCAGTTTAGTTAATAGTAAAATTAAGAAATCTTCAATTCAATTATCATTCCAGAACCAAAAAGTAGCCTATTACTAAAAAATGATAGAGAAGCTTAAGTAAGAGATATTGCCAGTTAATTGAATTAATCCTTTAGGCCACTGATATACTGTGAAAAGGATGAAATATAATTCTTTCATCTTCAAATACTTCCCGAAAATTAACCCAAGAAATTCCCTTCATGAATTTCATATTTTGCAAAAACTTACATCTTTTTTTTCTAATTCGCTTCATGCAACTGCAATTTAGAGGTCAATCTTTGTAGAGAAACAAATTATAACTCAACAAACGAAGATAATAGTAGAGTCACTTTCGGTCGATCTATGACCATGTTTAAGATACCAAAGTCTGTCAGTGAATTTAGCAGCTTCATAGTCCATGCAGTGACAGTGTATCTTAATATGTAGGCGACTGCAGACGTCTGCCATCTTTATTTTGAGGTCAAGAGTACTTTGAATAATGATATATGCCATCCGATTGTGTTTCTAACACCAAATGAGTAGGAATTGTCATGTTGGCCATCCACTTCAATATATAGAACGTTATGAGTTTTCTAAGATGACAGTGGAGGCCATTGTGAAAACGTCTAAATAAACAATTTTTCCAACCATTTGGTGAGGTATACGGGAGATAAATAGAAGGATCCACAGAATATCCTTGTTTATCTAGATGAAAATAGATCATGGAAATATTTACAAATATTATTTCCATGGATAAACAAGGATTATTAACTGTGGATTTCCCCCTTCTATTTGATTTCTTAGAAAGCACTATACGGTGTTTTTATATAGCATATGAGAGCTAATTCATTTTAGTATAATATGCCCTTGTTAAATCAACTGAAAAAAAATGGTATCATAAAAACAGTCACAGAACCCCTGAAAATGACTCATCTAATATATATATATATATATATATATATATATATATAGATATATATATATATATATATATATATATATATATATGTTTATATATATATATATATATATATATATATATATATATATATATATATATATATACATATATTAATCCTGAATTATTTTAAACTTTGTTTCTCTATTTGGTGATGCAATTCAACCTAATTTTTAATTAATATATTTTTAACATTCACTTCCTTGAAAATTTACTACATATGTATCTTTTATTGTGTTCTTTTGTATAGCTTGAAAATGAAGCTTGGAGCTTTGAAACGTAGCAATAAAGTGTATACATGAACGTTTTCTGGTACTCCCCCGCTTTCTTTTATAATGCGTGCCGCGAATGAGTGTGGCTATGCATTGCGGGAAATGTTTTTTATAACTTTGCACCCCGCTTTGTATTTGAGGTTCTTATTTCAAGTGTATTTAGTCGGATAGTCGTATCTTGCGCGTTCTTCAGTTTAGCATGCGTCATTTCCT
The DNA here is from genome assembly GCF_015104395.2 of Macrobrachium nipponense. Taxonomy (NCBI): domain Eukaryota; kingdom Metazoa; phylum Arthropoda; class Malacostraca; order Decapoda; family Palaemonidae; genus Macrobrachium; species Macrobrachium nipponense. The sequence goes on along the minus strand of NC_061107.1, from coordinate 33,347,620 downwards.
GTCTTTTTAAAGTGAAGTTTTATTTCATGTGAAAATTAATACATTTATGATAGTTTTAACAATGTCTCGGAGGAACAGTCACATGAATTCTTTAAAGTGAACTGTATTGGTCTCCAGTTTAACCATAGCAGTCATACGAGTAGTAATGTGTATATGTGTGTGTTTTTTGGAGTATTTCTTGGTTGATACTTCTTTGTGACATAGTTTCCTATTTTTCTCCTTGATAACATTTTCTTACATGCATGATGTTTCAAGCTATAGATTGAGAGGTAAATGTTACTTAGGACGAAAATATTTAAATAGTTAAGTTTTATGCTGCAAAATAATCCATGGAGTGGAATATTGCAAGACTACACCGTGACGTGAGGATCGGGGTTTATGAGGATTGCCCTAATCGTTGACATCTGTCATTCAGACTCGTAATTGAATGACACGTGATTCCCTCTGGCACCTGAATCAACTTTATTTCATTGTGATGAGGGAATTATTAAACCAACTTTGTGTCTTGAGAGAATGAAATGAAGTTTCGTTTAAGTAAAAAAAGAAAAAAAAATTAAAGTTGGGCTTTATTTAATTCTTGCTTTTTTCATAAAAAAAAATAAAAAAAATGATAATCGAATGAAACCATTGGCAACAACAGCGTCAGGAAATGTAGCGTAACCTTCATCATATTTTTTTCAAAACTATGGTTAATATATCTTGCCCATGTTCCCTCGGGAAGAAGAAATGTATAAAATGGTGTGACCGGATTGTGCTTTCCGAAGAGTGGTAGTAATGGGCAGTTGCAAAATATCACGGAAACTATACAAACCTTTCCGTTCTTACGTTGACATGCACATATTTAATTAAGTGAATACAATTGCAGCTACTTTTCATACTTTACGTACGTGGATTCATGTGAGCATTGCGATGAGCAGTTTTTAAACCTTATTTAGAGAGAGAGAGAGAGAGAGAGAGAGAGAGAGAGAGAGAGAGAGAGAGAGATTACTTCATTGTTTTGAATACTAGAAGTATATCTGATTTTATGAACAATATTGTATGCATATTACATAATAATAATAATAATAATAATAATAATAATAATAATAATAATAATAATAATAATAATAATAATACGATCAGGAAAGAATATATGCAGAGACTCAAGACGATAACTCAAGTCAAAACTCAACGCCGGAAATATGATAAAAGCCATAAACACATGGGCAGTGCCAGTAATCAGATACAGCGCAGGAATAGTGGAATGGACGAAGGCAGAACTCCGCAGCATAGATCAGAAAACCAGGAAACAAATGACAATACACAAAGCACTACACCCAAGAGCAAATACGGACAGACTATACATAACACGAAAGGAAGGAGGGAGAGGACTACTAAGTATAGAGGACTGCGTCAACATCGAAAACAGAGCACTGGGGCAATATCTGAAAACAATGAAGACGAGTGGCTAAAGAGTGCATGGGAAGAAGGACTAATAAAAGTAGACGAAGACCCAGAAATATACAGAGACAGGAGAAAGACAGAAAGAATAGAGGACTGGCACAACAAACCAATGCACGGACAATACATGAGACAGACTAAAGAACTAGCTAGCGATGACAATTGGCAATGGCTAACAGAGGGAGAGCTAAAGAAGGAAACTGAAGGAATGATAACAGCGGCACAAGATCAGGCCCTAAGAACCAGATAGTTCAAAGTATTGATAGACGGAAATAAACATCTCTCCCATATGTAGGAAGTGCAATACGAAAAATGAAACCATAAACACATAGCAGTGAATGCCCGGCACTTGCACAGAACCAGTACAAAAAGAGGCATGATTCAGTGGCAAAAGCCTCCACTGGAGCCTGTGCAAGAAACATCACTACCTTGCAGTAATAAGTGGTACGAGCACCAACCTGAAGGAGTGATAGAACACGATCAGGCAAAGATCCTCTGGGGACTATGGTATCAGAACGGATAGGGTGATACGTGCAAACAGACCAGACGTGACGTTTGATTGACAAAGTCAAGAAGAAAAAGTATCACTCATTGATGTCGCAATACCATGGGACCAGAGTTTGAAGAGAAAAGAGAGGGAAAAAAATGGATAAGTATCAAGATCTGAAAATAGAAATAAGAAGAAGGGGATGGGATATGCCAGTGGAAATTGTACCCATAATCATAGGAGCACTAGGCACGATCCCAAGATCCCTGAAAGGAATCTGGAAAAACTAGAGGCTGAAGTAGATCCGGGCCTCATGCAGAAGAGGTGGTGATCCTAGAAACGGCACACATAGTAAGAAAAGTGATGGACTCCTAAGGAGGCAGGATGCAACCCGGAACCCCACACTATAAATACACCAGTCGAATTGGAGGACTGTGATAGAGCAAAAAAAAAAAAAAAAAAAAAAAAAAAAAAAAACAAAAAAAAAAAAAAACAATAATAATAATAATAATAATAGTGTACTTAGGAAGCGGACCCTCTCTCAAGCATAATTTATCAAAAAGTAATGGCTGTTCTTCAGCTGCGTTAACATTTGTAGAGATTCTTCTCTATGATTCAGAAATAGCGGCTTTTTTCCGTGCTACTACTACTTACCACTACCTACTATTACTACTACTATACTAACTTACTACTAATAAATAATAATAAATAATAATAACAATAATAATAATATAAAAAATAATTGTTGAATCAAAATGGGCAGAATTCATTGAATTTCGCGAATTTTTGCCCTTGCCCTCAACATAATTTTTGAAAAGAGGGTCTCTTCCAAAATAATAATAATAATTATAATAATTTGAAGGGAGCAGAAACTTTAAAAAAAGTCTTGTTAAAAAGAATGACTGAATTATGTGAATTTTTCTCATACGGGATCTTTATGATTCGCTTTTCAGGCTCAGCGAGGTTGGTCGCCAGTTGGCTAATATTCACATTAGAAAAAGACAGCGTGGAGTGGAAAATATTTTATTTAAAATATTCAATCAGATCCTCCGTGGATTCCTTCGTAGTTTGGTTCAGTGGTGTGGATAGTGGTTTTTCTAGTAGTAGTAGTTGTTGTTGTGGTAGTAGTGGAACCGTCGACATATTTCGACTAGCTCAATGGACATCCTCTGGATGTGGTGAGGAGCTGAAGAAAACAAGGCACTTGGGTCGGTATTTATAGTGTTTTTTTTTTTTTTTTTTTTTTTTTTTTTTGGGGGGGGGGGGGGTGTTGTCCTGATCAGTGCTGAATTACGATTGGCTGCCCGGGGTGAGCTGTCTCTGGCGAAGCCTGCTCTCCGTATTATTGATGGGGGCGCTCCTTTCATGAGAGCAGCATTGTAGTGCTGGGGATGAATGGGAGAATTTTGATCATCAGACGTAGAATTTTGATTCACTCGCTCACTATGGGTGGCACTCAGTCACTCAGTGAAGGTCCTCCTGATGGCCGTGAGGAGGAGAAAGGTTTCTTCAGTAATTTGAGGGGGTTTCGTTTCTCCTTCCCAATGTGGCAAATGCTTGCCAGGAAGCTCAGGCGTAATGGGTCCATAGTTCAGCCAAGTATTTCCCCAGTATCCAGAAATTAACGGTACCCTTGTTGGGCATGGTCCATACTTAAGTGTATGTCGAGACATCCTCGGATGTGGCATGTGTAGTGGTAAACCACGTTAGTTTTCTTCAAGGAATCCTGTTGAGGGGTGGCTGGAGTGTTACGCATCACCAGACTGTTCATCTTTTTATTTCTGTAGTAATAGTCAGATGAATATTTTTATTGAGGTCAGTTTGGCATACGTTATCCTTAATGAAGGTTCTTGAGGGCACATTCATTTTCTTTGTATATCTAATGAAATTGTCCTTTATAGAAGAGCTCTATGAATTCAGGATAAATGGTAACATGCGAGGTTCCGCATGGTACCATTTATCGACGCACTACTTGATAGATTCTTTTATATTCTAGACTGGATACCCATTGTCAACGAGGACCTGGTACACGTTCGTACACATACCAGGTTTGTCAGCTTCGTGTAGACCTTTGTGGGGAATAAGGTCTCATTTTCCTCGACAAGGACGTCAAGGAAGGGGAGGCGGCGGTTTTGACTATTCATCTGTGAAACTGAGGCAGCTATGGTTGTGAAAAACATGCCCAGGTTCTCAATTTCTTCTTAGGAATTGACGCTGACAAAGGTATAGTTGATGTAGCGCACATACATAGTGGGCTGATCGACGTTTTCGAAGACCCTCTGCTCTATGGTACCAATATAGAAGTTGGTGACGAGGACTCCAAGGGGGAAAACCACTGCCACCTCGTTGATCTGGGTTTGCGTATGGCCACGGTAGCTAGAGAAATGTGCCTTTTTAGTGCATATTTCAATGAGCGCATGGAGGATCTGTTCAGGGATGTTCGGGGATGGGGTGGTGGGGTCTCTATAGAGAATAATAGTAAAAATGTAAAAACAGATTATAACAATTATAAAAGTAGATTGCATTAATTGCCAGCAGGGGACCTTAGGTTCTTGAAGAAGTCAGGTCCAGGAGGCTGAATCCCGAAATTGAAAAAAAAGTAAGACTCCACAATAATAAAAATCACAATAATTAACATTAATAACAATAGATTTTGCAGATGACACTTGATCATTTAAAAAATAGAGAATAATTATGGGCAGTAACTCAGGCTATCCCTGTGTGAAGGAAGATAACGTCATTCTATGGTACAAACGTCTCATTAACCCATCTTTCTAGTATTTCAGATCTTCTTGCTTCACTTCTTAGGCTGCTTTGTATGAGCGAATTGCAGCTGTTTCTAAGTGAGGTGATCAGACTGAACATTGGTCACCTAACAATGATTTTTAAATTATCCAGGCGGATATCTGCGTGGCAGCGAGGTGTGTTTGCGAGGCGTCTGCGAATGTCATTGTGAATAATGGTGATACGTCTCATGGCCTCTTGGGTATTTTTTCCAAAGACATCACCCATATGTGCTGTAGCAGTGCGAGCGGGAAGAGAAGCAGTTTTGTGTCTCAGTGACAAAAAGCAAAACAAACCTCCTTTGCAGTCATGTCAGTTGCACATAGTTTACAACACCTGTATTCTGTCTGCCGTATCTTTAAGTCACCGTGATGACCTTGCTCTATTACGGAAATTCATGCACGAATTCCAGACGATGCTTCCAAGGAAAATTTGTGGTTCTGCAATATGCTTAAGCGATCTCTGGTGCAGCGACGATCACTGGGTCTTGGTTTAGTTGTATAGGATATATTCTTCTGCACATCTGCGACAGGTGTCGATGAATCGCTGGAGGCCTTGCACTGATGGGAAATTAAAAGCACATTGTTTGTGTAACAAGTATTTTTTGTTGTCTCGTTTATAGTGCATCCGATGGGAGTGAGTTCATTTTGACATTCAGGGCATCTGTGTATGTATTAAACAAGTATGGCGTGAGAATTCGACCTTGCCGGAGCCCGTTTAGGAGCCGAAGTTGTACGGCAATGCGTAACCGAGTTTGACACAGAATTGCTCTGTAGAGAACCAGCAATATAAAATTAAAATTGAATATAGAGGTGTGCCTCAGAACTGGTTGTCAGTAGTATGTAGGAAGAGGAGAAGTCTCACTGGAAGAACCAACTCAAGTACCTTCAACGCAACTATAGTAATTATACAATCGGGCGACAGTTGCCATGGCCAGTTGCATACTTTAGCTTGATTTTTTGATAATGGTGTTAAGTTAGCTTATAGTAAGGATAATGAAACGCGTTTGTTCACAGAAATTATTCCATTCGTAAATGACTAATAAGCAAGAATTCACATTTTTTTAACGTTGTCACATAATCTATTTTGATCACCTGATATATTTCAGGAATGTTTACATTAACCTCTCCTGTATTGGGAGCCAATATGTTAGTGTTTAGTGTTTCTCTATTCTGTTGGTTGACTAAAGACCATATTTCTGCAATGGAGCTAAAACAGAATTACTCTTAAATAATGAATCGAAATGAATTTTTAAAAATCAATGCCCTATGTACTGACTGTAGAATATTTCTAAAAATCAGCCTTTCTATCTTGTGCAAGTGAAATCTCCCAGCTTGGTCATTCTCATTTTCTTAATACTCCAATCCACTATCATTTTAATAGGAAATAGTTCATCATTTATTATTTACCAGTTATTTATCTTTATCTTTTCCTTTCGCATTATTTTATTTGATTTGCTTATAATTTCCATTTTATTATTGATCCTAGAGAATAATTTTACTCGTCACCCTGTAGGGAATACTTTCATTATACTTTTACCTATTAATGTATTTTCTCTTAATACATTTGTCTGCCAATTATTTCAACGTGCAGCGTTGAATTATGTTCCTCATTCCTAGAGGATAATTTTAACCAACCCCCCAACCCCTCACCGGTCACTTTTTCATGCTGAGTAGATTTTAACAAAAACATTAATTTCATTTCCTGCTCTCCGTGTTTTACGTCCATCCTGACCACTTAGACATATTGAATGGCCGTTAGCGGGTGTAGCAAATTCCCGTTATAAACTCTCACGCCAAGTAAATGGATTCCATATAACATCCAGGGAGCACAATAACGATCATCCCCCCCCCCACCCCACCCAATAAATAATGTTTGTTTACTACCCAAGATACAAGGTAAGATATGATAAATCGTTCACCACATCCACAAGGTATATTTGTGTTTCATTGACAGTCTAGTCCTTTGTTTGTATAATATTGCTATTATAGTGAAATATCGTTTGGATTTTAAGATTATTTAACTTTTCATAAGATGTGAATATGTTTAATTGAGATTTCTGCAACAAAGCATTCAAAATTGAGAATTTTAGCAGGACCTATTTCCAAATCATGTGTTTAAAAAAAAAAGATACATTATATATTTCGATTCAACAGTTATTCTCAGTTAACAAGAGGTCCACGATCACGTTTTCATAGAAAAGTCACTGTGCAATGACTTTAGGGGAGCACAAACATCATGATTCCATTTTCGCCAAATTTCCTAAACTACGACTGCCGAGGTTCGGTTGCGTTTTCGATAAAGGTGGAACGACACTGAACACTTGATCTAGGTAATCTTATAATCACATCGGGCAATGTGGTACTTCATACTATCAATTTACCATTAAAGAAATGACACTGGAATTCATTTGAAGAGAGAGAGAGAGAGAGAGAGAAGAGAGAGAGAGAGAGAGATTAAAATATATTTGAATCACATTTTTTCAGTGGCTTGTGCCGGTATTCCGAAACTGGTTAGTGACTAGGAATATGATCATCTTTTTATCTTATGGTCTAACATTTCTATATAAAAAGACATGAAGGTAAAAGTGAAACAAAAAATATTGCTCAAACCATTATATCTTTAAACACGCATTCATTGTTGTAGGAAAGATATGTTATGGAAAGAATGTCAAGTAACTGAACTATACTGACTTATGATTTCGTTGTATATTATAGATCAAGAGCTGGATAAGTTCAGTTCCTCTAGAATCTTAGTAGGTAAAATGGGTAAGCTACTCCATAGTAAGGGAAGGAAGGAAGAGAGAGAGAGAGAGAGAGAGAGAGAGAGAGAGAGAGATTAACTGCACAAAATCAAAAGAAAAAAGATACATTAAAGATTTAATAAATTTATAACTGAGGCAAATTATTTATAATTCGTATTTAATGAGTTGGCGTGACGCCATACAAGAACATGCATTTAAATTCTATATCCAGCTAAGTTCAGATTTGTTTTTTATTTATTATTATGATAGGAATTATCTAAAATATCTTTCAAAATAATAATTTGATAAAAATGGTTCTTTGGCAGAATGTAAAAGCACCTCCCGCTTTATATGTTTAGTGATATTGAGCATTGCCAATATCACTAAACATAAAGCGTATACCCTTGACTTGCATGATGTTGCCAAACATCGACAAACTAATACATTCGAACGTCCTGTTTTCCTATCCCGTCCTTCAGTAAACTCCCTCCCTCTCCCTTCCCCCACCCTCATCCCACCATCAACCTACTTTCCTCCGGCCTCCCTGTCTCCTATTATATTATATGAGTAAAATTGGAAGTTGTAATCATTTTATTTTTTAGGTTCTGCATTAATTTTATTATTTTTATTGTATTTTCTCAAGTTATGTAAATGGGAGTAGGCTAAAGAGCGCATGACCTACTCCCTATTCACCCGGTATAATGCTCATACTATCACGATCTCGACTTTAATCCTTTAAACCTCACATCGACGTCTTGACTACGATCAGGAAGATAAGGTGAACAAAAATTAAAACACACAGTTTTTAACTACCAAACCCCGTGTATAATTAACACTTCTATATAGAGTGGAAAAAGGAATTATGAAAATCTCTCTCTCTCTCTCTCTCTCTCTCTCTCTCTCTCTCCCTCTCTCTCTCTCTCTCTCGTATAAGTATTATCATAGTTGAAAAATGTTGCAAACAATTGAGAATATCACGGGACTTTATTCACAGCCTTCATCTTTTACCGTACTGGTTTTAATGTATGAGGAGAGTTTCATGCATCTTGAATTATATTACTTATTATTATTAATGTAAAATAATGCACTATTGTTTTCACATACCACAGTTTTTGAGATAGGATCCAAAAATAGGATTTTAATTGTATTTCTTAGAATTTGGACAGTCGTTTAGAGTGTTACAAAACCTTAAATTGTTTTCCGTTACATAACCTTGCCCACTCATTATGTAGTTCTTCGTTTTTTGGGAAAAAAATAAAATAACACCTTTTCCCTCTTAATTTCCCGATACCTGTATTTGCAGCCAACAACGCAACACACATATCACCATATGTAGTCTATATACACTGAATATAATTAGCGAATTCTCAAGTGTCTTCATGTTACCCCGTGATAGTCAGGTTAGCACTGAAAGGGCTTCCCAGTTCCCACCCAGGACCTTGAGCAGGTACTTGTAAAGCTACGTCACCGGGTGAACTCCACCCAATTGAGTAGACCGGAAAAAATTAACCATTATTATGGTTTGGAAAGTGAGGATAAATGTGGAAATGTTTAGGAGGAGTTTAAAGCTTGTGGTTGAGCAAAATACTGTAAAGAAATATGAGCAAGAGAAAAATAAAAAAGAATAATTATGGCATGGATGATGAAAGAATGGAAGTAACTGATAAATGTTTTATATCCAGAAGTAATTATAAAAAAATTATTTTACGGTCATACCACCCAGGAACATAACGACAGCCTGCAATAAGGGGTTATTATTACAATGAAGCGTGTGAATGGTAATTGATTTCCTACTAATGAACCATCTTCTTAGGCATTTGAAGTGATAAATACAATTATTAATTGCTTTGTAAATGGATTAGTACGTTGTCTAACTTTTTTTCATTGCTTAAAAAGTATGCTTTTGACATGAAATCTATAATATACAAATAAAATGACTGTATAACTGCGTGAATATCCACATAGTACAATAGTTATGTTAATAGCACTAAATCAATAGGAACAACGCCATTCGTAATAAATCCAAATAAATTACACCACTAGTACTTGTTATTAAAATTAATTGTTAGATAAATTATTATTCTAAGTATTTTATTTTATCTTATTATTTATTGGATGTCTCTATGCTGTATATAAAAAAATCAGTTTGCTTTTATTCTGGAAAGGAATTTTTCAAGGATAATAGGAATGGCACCTGGATATTTTCCTTGTTTTAAATGTGATATATTCCCTTCGCTGAAAGAAATGTAATAAATATATGCTACACTTTCTCACACATATATATTGACAAGATAGACAGTGTCCAGCTTGTTGCACAATTCCATATAAAGTCAAGAACCTTTTTATTTCGAGCAATGTCTTCATCTGTTTTAGAGCGAACTTTTTTTTTTATAATTATTTCAAAATTAAAACTTTTCATAGAGGATAATTTCTTTAAAATTAACGAAATACCAGAAAACTTTTTTTGAAGAATGATTCCAGTAATTAAAAATGAAGTCCATTTATATCATGTTGCATCAAGAGTAAACCGGAAACATTTGTAAAGCTTCTTATCATAACTGAATTTACCGCGATTATTAAGCCTAATACTCTATTAATTGGGGATAGAACCGATAATTCTTTTGGAAAAGCCTAACACTTAAACAGCATTGACCGGAAATTGCTAATAGAAAAATGTATAGTCTCGTATCAAGGAGGGATATGTGTAAAATGTATCACAGAAGCGGCATACGTTGTATGTTAAAAACATTCCCCTTTTAAATCGATCTTTAATATATATTCCTTAGGAAAACCATCTTCAAAAATGTATTCACCTCCGTAAAAGTGATTAGTGCTCTACTAAAAAAAGACAGTATCTAATATTTTTTATAGATAAAAATAAGAAAATAAACGAATGAAAGCAATGGAAACAACAGAATAGGAAATGTAACGTAACTTTCATTAATGATAGACAAAAAAAAAAAGAGAGAGAAAAAAAACTTGTAATAAGTTTTGCCCCCTCCTAGTTTTGTGAGAAAAGAATTAGGTACAAAATGATGTTACCTGATTGCATTTTCCGAAGAGTGGCAGTAATGGGCAAAGGGAAAGTATCTGAAAACTATCTAAAGTTTTTCTGTTTTTTACGCTTAACGCTCATATATTCACTTAACGAATACATCGGCGATATGTTCTCATATTTTACGTGCGTGGATGCATGTGCCAAAGAGATGAACTCCTTTATACCCCATTTAGTGGAGAGAGAGACAGAGAGAGAGAGATGAGAGAGAGAAGAGAGAGAGAGAGAAAGAGAGAGAGGGGGTAAATCTGATAAAATAAAATGTATATTACAAGTTTTTCTTGAAGGAGCCGTTTCGTGATAATGGAACGCGTTTGTTCAAGGTAAATTATTACATTACTAAATGTGTAATATATGAGAAAGCGTCCATCTTTTACCCAGTTTTCATACGTTTACGTTAACCTTTCCTGTTTTAGAGCTCTGCACGATGTGTCTTGCACAGTCCATTGCAGGCGGAGCTGGAAGGTTATCTTTATTTTTCTTTCTTTCTTTTTCTTGTCGTCACTGGAAAAACAATGCGAATGAAATTCAATTTTTTATATAAAATTTTTGCCTGACTGAAACTGAAACCTGAACATAGAATTTAGGCCAATGACAAAGCACTGGGACATTTGGGGTCATTCAGCGCTGAAACGGAAATTGACAGTAAAAGGTTTGAAAGGTGTAACAGGAGCAAAACTTCGCAGTTTCACTATGAATCTACTGTTTGGAGAGGGTGGATAGCAAGATATTAGAAAGAGAAAATGAAAGAGGTACAGTAAAGGAACGAAAGGGGTTTGTTGCAGCTAAGGGCCGAAGGCACTACAAGATAACAAAATAATAAAACATGAGGCTTAATGCAGTGCACGAGAACAATGTCCCTGCTCGGTCATTCTCATTTCCTTAGCATTCCCCATCTACTGTCATTTCAATGGAAATAGTTATTTTTTACTTCGTACATTTCGTTTAAGTTTACCTATAGGCACGTTTTGCCCATAAGTTTTATAATTTTTCTCCTTTCGACATAATGATTTTGCCCTTACCTGTCAGTTTTTCAATAGCAAATAGTTATCTTTTTTGTATATATCTATATCGGTGTTTGTTCTGATTTCACCTATGCTTACATACAAATTCCACATGCATCATGATTTTTTCATCAGTTTCTAGAGAAAATATTCTACTACACCCCCTCCCCACCACTTTTATTTGTTGATGATGAGTAAATATTTACAAAATTATGCATTTACTTTCCCGTTTTCCGTATTTTACAGCCTTCTGACCATTTCGACACTTTGAATGGCCGATTACGGTGCAGCAAATTTCAATTATTTATTCTCACGCCAGTTTAGCAAATGCCATATAACGTCCACGGAGCGCAATAACGAAATATATCCCCTCCAGAAAATAATAGTTGTTTATTACCCAAGAGAAAGGAGGAGCAAATTTGGAATACCGTTCACCACATTCACAAGGTATATATTTTTTTTTCATTGATGTCTAGTCTTTGTTTATTATATATATATAATATAATATATATACTATGATATATATATATATATTATATATATATATATATATATGTGTGTGTGTGTGTGTGTGTGTGTGTGTGTGTGTGTATACATATATAATAGATATATATAATAGATATTATATATATATATATTATATATATATATATTATAATATGTATGTATGTATGTATTTTTGTTATGTATATCTAATACTTGAAGTTTTTTATGGCACAAGTGAATAATTAATTCAAGAATATTCACCATATTTCTCTCAAAACCATTCTGAAATCAAGTTCTCACAGGACCTACTTCCAAATCATTAATTTCCAAAAGAGAAAGGTACAAATCATTCAGTTCTACCAGATGATCCACAGTCAGCTTTTCATAAAATAGTTACTACGAAATGACCCCAAGGGTGCAAAAAACACCAATAATTCCGTATTTGCCAGACTTCAAGTTCCACGTGCCGCGATACGTATGCGGTTTTGATAATTGGTGAACAAGATTGAACACTTAATCCGGGTAATCAGTAATCATGTCGTGAAACAGAGCGCTTTATACTATATTAACTAACAGTTAAGATGCTGGGACGGAATTCGCTTGAGAGAGAGAGAGAGATAGAGGGGGGGGGAATTGAAATAACATTTTGATGACCGTGCATCAAGGGATGGGGCTGGTGTTGCGGAATAAGTTACCGACTAGAAAAAAAAAAAGAGCATCTTTATCTCGATAGGTCAGTAGTTCCCAACCGATTTTTCTCTATGCCCAACCCTTATCATCTCCGATATTGGGATTTCCCGTGCTGATATATTCTTATTGTTCGAAAAAAGTGTAGTACTCCTATTGCCAAGTAATATGTCAAAAAGGCCATTTAACTAATTGATTTAAACAAGGTTTCCAAGGAACAGGGCATCCATGGAAGAGAAAATACAAGAACCAAAGGACAGTTAAAAATTAGAGAAAGAAATTACTAAGAAATTAAAAAAAAAAAAAAGATTGTTATTAGTAATATAATAATATAATAATAATAATAATAATAATAATAATAATAATAATAATAATAATAATAATAATAATAATAATAACATGCTGGAAGTAAATCCTCTTTTAAACATGTGTTATTAAAGGAAATTGCTGCCTCACCTGCATTTATTTCATTTTTATAATCATGGTTTTCTCATTTCTTGTTTAAACTAGTGAGCAACTCACCGGAGGTTGGCATGTCGAAGGTAAGCAATTATGAAAATGAATTTTCAAAGCGCCTGGGGCATTAGTTACACTTTCGAGGGTATAACAAGTAGAGTTTCTCAAACCAAATGTCAATTTTGGAATGTTCAATTCAGAATCTTTCTTGGTAAGGGCAGCGGCGTTTCGTCTGGGCTTTCAGACATCCTCCAAGACGGAGATAGGTGATGGACTAAGGCCAAAGGGTTGTTTGTTTTTTATTAAGCTTGCTTTATGCTAGCACAGGCTCTTGCTCATAGAGCCAGCCCGTTTAAGCCATTTTTGGATGTTTAGGTGACATTTAGGATATGAACATGAAACTTTTATTATGGTCATATGAATGTGACAGTGGTATGGTATGTGTGAAATGAAAGCACTAAGAAACAACGATAGTAGCAAGCGCTGGCAGACAGAGATAGCTAATAATGAAATATATATCGTCGGAGAAAAAATAGCGGAAGAAAAGAAAAGGAAAATCCTTCGATATTAAACCAAAACATATTTCACTTAACGAGGGTGGAAAAGAAGCTTCGATCGTTTTAATGGTAGCCATAGATGCAAGAAAACGAAGAATTTGAAGTTTTAGAGAAAGTAGCACGAAACTTTGTAACATTTTAAGTGGTATCTAGAGCGATAGTTGAAACATTTTGGTCGTTAGATAATCGGAGTTGTTTCGCTGTCTAAGAAGATCGTCAGAGAGGGAACTACTGTATTCCGTGTTGGTCTCTTCAATCAATCATACTGTGTATTACATTCCAATCTTCTTCTGTCGTTCTCTTTTTTTAGTATATTATGGTTTTCTCGAGGATTCCATAGAGTTCTACTTGGGTAATTAGTATCATTGCCATCTCTTTTGCTGGATCTCGATACGTCCAGGCTTGAGGTTTCAGGGAGGAGGCTTGATGTACCGGGGTGGGAGTTGGTTGTGGGGGAAGGGAAGTGGTTTGAGGTACAGGGGTGGGAGTCTCGCCTACCGATTCGATAATCCCGAATTCAATTCCCCACTCTGCCAACGTGGAATCAGAGGAATACAATGTGGTTCAGATCCAACAATAAGCTCTAGGTCCCGTTTCTAGGTAACTAATTGCTTCCTATCTACGTAAAAATATCTAACACTTCGGGCCAGCACTAGGAGAGTCGGTAAACAGCTTAGTGGTCTTGCTAAACTAACATATACTTAACAGGGGTGTGAGTAGGTTGGGGAGGAGTTTCGGGTGCTGGCTGCTGGGTCTGGGTCTCCTTCTCATGATGCAAAACTGGCGCTGCTTCCACTGCATTTTCAGTAGTTGTAACTTGCTGCTTCAGGGTTGTCAGTGGTTTGGTTTTCGGTGCAGATGTGCAATGCGAGATAACCTAGCACTTCAACTTTTGAACTATGGATGAGGTTTTTCAGAATAGTTGGGCCACTTTGTTGTCATAGGTTCCCCTTTATTCCGCTTTTCCAAACACAATTTCGTGTCGTGTTTCTTGCTGCAGATGGCACAGATTGCAGGACCTCTGCAACTGTCTTGATGAGACCATACTGCTGGATTCTGAAGCACCTGAGTGGCTCTGGCGTAAATTCCTTTGTGGGGAAAGAACCCCATATTCCAAGCCATGCTTAGCTCAGGACAGGTCCTTTTTATTATTGGCTACCGTGCTGTTGGCTCAAACCAGTGCCCGAGTGCTGTATTGCAGTGGTCCCCGATCTTCTTTACTGTGTGACGTCATGGCGGGGTAAATTTTGGTCAGCTTGACGTCACTGTTGGTATTATTGATAGAGTTAAAGTCGTCTCCGGTGGTATTTTCTTGAATTGGGGCGCTATTGGGAGGCGACATGATGTTGTTTGCCGGTGAAGGTGTGTTTCTTTGCATACAGGTCTGGAGTAAAAAGGCCCTCCTGTGTCGTATTTATGGAGGGCTTATGCTCCTTAATGAGTAGCACCTCCAGAAGGTGCAGATGGTGAGGGTCGGGTTCTCTCTCTATCATTCTACTAGTATGGCTAATATACTGTCGCGGAAGATTGTGTTTGGTGGGCAGTGGGAGGGCGTGATTCTTGATGACTCCTTCTTGAGCGTGACAGGAGATTCTTTTTGCAAGACGAATTTTAGTCATACCAATGTACTTCTCATGACATCCCCCTTTATTTATGTTGAAACTAATTTTAACTGACACATCATTTTGTATTTCCGAAACTTCTTGGTACTGCACTGATACTATGAAAGCTATTTGATGGTTGTAATGATGGTGATGAATGGTGATAATATTATACAGTACACCAGTAACATATCCAATTACAAAAATTATTTAAAAGTTTCACTTTTTTAAACAAAATTCAGCTTAGTCCTAGAATCTTAAACAAAAGGAAGTGGAATCTGTAAGATACTCCAAATCTTCGCCTTTGATGTTTATAAAATGTGAAATGCTGGACCCACTCTCCTGATGTGAAATTATTGAAAACATTCCACTTTACATATTTCATAGAGAAGGAATGAATGAGTAAACATAATTAAAAAAAAGCGGGGCGGTAATATAATTGCCATGTGGTTTTTAACTGATACCAGGCCTGCCGTTCTATTAAGAAAGGCTACCAAAAATATCACATACAAAAACTAAGTATTTCACCTGGTTTGAGCACTATGGGCTTCTCTCGTTCTTCCAAAGGTATTATCTAGTTAATGAAAGTGATTTTATGTAAACGACAGTCGTTTTTTATAAACAATAAATCTAGAAATAATCAATGTGAATACCTCAAGCACAGGTAGGAAGTAAATTTCTCTGAGGACCGTAAAAAATCTATTCCACATTTTCTTCTCTAGATTTATTTTATTCTCTGTAGATCCAGTTTTAGAAAGTATGCATAAGAAACACTTAGGAAAGATGAATCATAAAATAGTTTGGAATAACTTTATAATGCTTATGGAAACGTGGTTCTAGACGTAAAGAAAGTAATAAAGAGGCAATAGGGACTGATGAATTACGAGTGATATGTTGCGGTATGGAGATGAAAGTGTCGATAAGGTTGCTTACCATAGCATGCAGGTCATATCTTGAGTAGAGAAATATCCAACACCCCCCCGCCACCCACACCCCCCCAAATGAGGTGAGTGGAATAATCATTCTTGTATTTAATGAATCCATTAAATTAAATAAAATAAAATTTTCTACCTGGAATATTAGAACTACCATTTGTTATATTTATGATTTTAAGAGAATCGTAAACTTTAAGATATACTGCAATCATAAATGTGATATACTGCAATAAGAATCAAATACTTTTGTTGGTAAAATTTTCCTTTAGAGAATTGTATTCTGGACCATTAAATATAACAGATTAACGCAGGCACAGAAATCTTAAGGGAATAAGAAAAGGAGTTATTAGGAGGGAGATAGAGAGAGAGAGAGTATACAAGGAGCAGAAAATAATTCGTGTACTTTTCCCAGGTTTTCATTCACCTACAGAGATACGAAATACCATAATGTCATAATATTGGTGACCCTATAAAAAAAAAAAAAAAAAAAAAAAAATCTTTGGACCCTCAGAACACAAACTAGACGATTTTTTAAAAGCTTGATGGTGCGAGGGCTTATAATGAACATCGTTATTCTCCCATCTTTCTTGCATTTTATGCCATTTTCTGTGGTTCCCCTATTGAATTGAAATTGCTGTCTTGTCTCTCTCTCCCCCTTGCGTTCTTTCTTAATTTCTTTTCCCTCTTCTTGTCGTTTCGTATCATCCTTGTAAACGCAGGAATATTCTGTGATTTCAGTAACTTTTAACTGCAAATTTTTCACTAAATTTTGTTGAGCATACTAAAATTAAAAATTTATGTTATTCGAAATCTTATATAAATACTCATGTTAATACTCTTACATACTTTGTATATTTAAAAGAAATTCTGTTCTTAAGTAAAAATTTTGTAATGACAGTAGTTTTGTAACGAATTTTCCACAATACTTTTCGTTACCTTGTAAAGCCATTATCCTCTCTCTCTCTCTCTCTCTCTCTCTCCTCTCTCTCCGTCTCTCCTCTCTCTCTCACACACACACACACACTCAAAAGCGCATTCTACTCTTTTGAACCTTTTATGAATGTCATATATTTTGAATAGACCTGCCTTAATTAATAAAATCTGTTTCATGTGCTCTATTTTTGTTAGCTAGAGAAACGTCTAAAACATCACCTTTTCACGTTCAACCTGAATTCTTAAAGCTACATAACATTGTTTTCACGCTATAATTAACCAGCCCTTAACAGTATAAAAGTTAATTACTCGGAGAAATGAACTTTGGTTTTCTTTACAGTATATTCGAGATTATGAATTTGCTGTCAATCGTTTAAATAGATGGTAAATATGTTTTTTCCCAGATTCTATTTTACTATGCTTATTCAGAGAGGTAATTTCATAACTACCATCATTATAACATTATAAGTAATAACTAAAAAGCTTGTTTATTACGGATATGAAAAATTACTGTTTAACACCAGAAACATAAAAATAACATGTATTTTCAGCATTACTATTGAATTTAGCCCTCAAAAATTCATTCATAACACCATTGCACTGGCAACGGAATTCAAGAAAATTAATTAGCAATGCATATAGTACTAGTTTATGCCGGAAACAAATCAACCAATGTCCCATAAAATAAGATATTATATTCCCTTTAAATATAATGAAAGCTTCACAAGAAATTTAAAATAGCCAACTCTTCATTAAATATTGTAGGAATAAATTGATGATGAAAGGACTGTTCACATCATGACTTGGTTACTGAACTCAGTGAATAGATTTAATTGATTTGAGAAACATATGTTTCTTCGGACCATTAATCCCAAAATATTTAAATGAATTCTAAGACATAGGCTTTTATAAAGGAATAGTAATTTCACGTATTATTTATTTCAGTCATTGATTTTCTTTTTGCTGTTATTTGTATTATTAATTCACGATTAACTTTACTACTTTTATTATATATTATCAACTGATTTAAAGAACCAATTATAAATAAATACGCCTAAAGCAAAGTAATGCTGAGTCGTGAGTGAATATTTTGTGAAAAAATAAAAAAGATTCAACAGGGCAACATGTTGCCTGCACTGACACAAGAGTTATCAGAAAACCGTATTTCAGACAATGCCATTCGCCTTTATTTTGTTTGCTTTCTCCCACCTCCCGGATATCAAGGTCCTTACTTCCCAATCCACTATTTTTTTTCTATGTCGACAAATCCGTTTGCTGTCTACCAGTTTTAAACTGTAAATTTCTTTAACTATTGTATCTTTTGCCATTCTTTCCAAATGGTGAAACCTTCAAGAAACACACATTTATAATTTCCACAAAAAAACTAACATTTCTTTTCACGACCTATGTATCACTTACTCTCTCAGTTTTTATGTAACGTATTTAACGCCAACATTTCACTTCCTCTTAACGAGAGTTGAGTTCAACACTTCCTGTTTGGCTTCCATTGAAATTACTATGTCTTTCTCGATCTTTCATATATACACACTCCTTTCCTTCATCTCTTCTCTGATCCTGCTATCATTTGTTATATTTATTCCCAAAATATCAGTATTAATCAAATTTTTCATTCTTCCACCATCCACACTCAAGTTTCATAGTTCCATCTATCTGATTTCCATTTGACCTCTTAACTTTACTCGGTCTTACTTTGTTTTCTTTTTCTGCTTTATCATCTTATAAGCCCTTTCAAGTTCTTGAACTATTCTCTCCCCTATAACTATCATTTTATAGAAATGAGACTTTATATTCCATGCAAAAGTGATTATAATACCTACAGCTTTACGCTTATGTTTACAGCCTTATCTCTGACATCCTGCATCTCACATTCCATAAGTCTATATTGGATTAACCAGACCACTAAGCTGGTTAACAGCTCTCCAAGGGCTGGCCCTTAGGATTAGAAATTTTTAAGTGGCTATGAATCAATTAGTTACCGACCAATGGGAACTACAGCCTATTGTGGGATTCGAACCACATTATATCGAGAAATCAATTTCTATAATCACCAGAAAGAAATTCCTCCGATTCCAAGTTGATAAAGCGAAGAATCGAACTCGCGACTGACGAATGGGAGGCGATTGTTGTTTTGATTAAGTTGGCCTTATGCCAGCACCGGATCTTGGTCATTCAGCAGCCCATAATGTGAGCAGTAGGCGAGCACGTAACCCACTCGTCCTACGAGGAACCATACATATCAGTTACTTCCCCAATGTAACATAAAAGCGTTTAGCTTCTATCATAAGGATTGTCCATCCTTCTTAGGTATTTGTTACCTTACCGTAACATCACAGCGCAGTCTATTGAGCCTCCTGACGAAATTTATCTTAGAACTTTTTTGTAGAT
>NC_061107.1:33318046-33323046 GCF_015104395.2 Macrobrachium nipponense | reverse complement strand
TAGGCGGGCTCAAGTTTATGTTTCTTCGGTTGCAATCTTTTCAAATAGATCCTGTGCCCCTATTTGTATCTTAGACGTGTGCGGAATCGCTGATCATATTGCGTCTGATACTTTACATTTGCCCTCAACAGAAGTTTCTGCGTTATCTGAAATACTCTTCGGGTTAGTTACAGAACATCACCGGGTATTGCTCGACACTATATACTGTAAAGTTCTAGGGTCCATGATCACAGTATATGGCAATGAAGGGTCCTGTCCATACACTAAAAAATACGGGGCATCTCTTATGGAGCTGTTGTACGCAGTATTAAGTGCAAATTCCGCCATTTGCAACATCTTTGCCCACTGATTCGGACTGTCTGCCACTAAATATTTCAAAATATTTGTAAATGTTCCACATTAAATAATTTTGTCAGCTCTTTTATCACTTCATTAACAAACTCACGCCCATTATCAACTGATTAGAGTACGAGAACAGCTGAATTTCGTTATGAATGAACACAAAGCTCTGGCAACCGATGTTGCAGTCTTATCCACCATTGCGTAGGTGTGCGTATAACGTGTGAACGCATCCACCATCACACATACATATTTGAACTGCCCGTCTCCAGGAGGAAGGGTCCTACGACATCGATATGCACTCTGTTAAATTTAATTGGCTCTACTGGCCACATGCGAGCCTTTGGAATAGAGTGTTTGTGGTATTTCATGGTATTACATATGTGGCATGGCTGATAAATTTTGTAATGTCTGTTCTCATCCCTATCCAAAAAAAGGATTCTCGTGCCCTCCTGAGGGACCTTTTCTATACCTATATGTCCTGCATAAGCACTTACATGTATCATGTGGATGGCTTTCTCTTACCAAAGAGGGAGGAAGGACGACGCGAGATCGGATATCGCCGGTCTCTTCTCATATTTACAAAACAAAATATCTCCTTCAATGAAGAACATACTTCTGGACACCTTTAGGAAATCGGGAAACTCGTTACTCGCACCCTTACATACGCCCTACCTGGCCGATCCATGGCTCGGGACTTCTGACCCCTTACACCTCTCCAAACACTCCAACCACACAAATCAATCACACACTCATTTTCAACTCCCAGGCAATTCGCTTGCTGACCCACCTAGGAGGATCAGCCCTTTCACTCCCACGGCTTGTTTCCCTTCTCTCTCTCCTAACTCGGAGTTCCAAGTTATTCCCGTTTTCTACATCGGCTGCCTCTGACTCATTTACTGCTTCTTCCGTCATTGTTCCTCTCTCTTTACTGCTCGAGTTGTAACTCCCATTATGGCACTTCTGGAGAGGGCATCCGCTACTTTATTTGTTTTCCCTGCTATATGTTCAATTCCCACAATATCAAACTCTAACAGCCGTTCTATCCAACTAGCCTGTTGAGTGGTCAAATACCCTTTCTTGAATAAATCTCTCAATGGGCGATGATCTGTATTAATTTTGACTTTATGCCCCAGTAAAAAGTAGCGATGTCTCTCCAGCATCCATAGAATAGCCAATGCCTCTCTATCGAAGGTACTGTTAATTCTTCTCTGCTCTCTTCAATGCTCGTGATGCAAAACAAATCGGCTTTTCATTCCCTGCATCGTCAACTTGAGAAATCACTCCCCCAATAGCTATACTGCTCGCATCAGTGGTTACTATAAATGCTCGATCGAACTTTGGATAAGCTATTAGTTCATTACTAGTGAGTAAAATCTTTAATTCTTGAAAAGCTATTTTCTTCTCCCGTTCCCAATGAAAATCTTTCTGCTTTCTCAATGAATCTAGCGGTCTCGCTATTTTACTGTATTTCTTTCATGAATTTACATTAGTAGCCGCGAGCTCAAGGAAACTGGCTACTTCCTTTGCATTCTTCGGTCGGGGAAATTCTCTAATTGCTGCTACTTTATCGGCACAAGGCTTAAGGCCTTCGGATGTTACGATGTGCCCCAAAAATTCAACTTCTTGCTGAAAGAATTTACATTTGGTAAGATTAATTTTTCATCCCTGTCGCTTTAAAGCTTCTAAACCTCAATAATGTTCTTCTTGTGTTCTTCTACTGTAGCCCCTCTTATGATTATGTCATCTAAATAAACAAACACGCTATGTCCTAATAGCGGAGCTAATACGGACATCATACACGTGGGAAAAAATGAGCAGGAGGCATTCTTTACCCCAATAGGGAGGTAATTATATTCAAACAATTGATCACTAGCTATAAAGGCTGTCTTTTCCTTGCTACTCTCGTCTATAGGTATTTGATGATAACCTCGACTTCAAATCTAAGGTGGTGAAGAATTTACTTTCCCTGACCTTAATCAACAACTCTTCGATAGAGGGCAATGGGAATGCATTGTCTTTGTGATACTATTCAGCTTTCTATAATGAACATAGCCTAAGAGAACCATCCTTCTTTTTATCCATCACGATTGGCGAGGCCCCCCAGGGGGATTCACTTTCTCTAATTGTCCCTTGTTCCCTTGATTTATTAATCTCGCTCTCCACTTCCCGCTGATAACAAAACTGGTATTCTATAAGGCTTAGATCTTATGGGTGGATGAGCCCCGGTTTCTATAACAAAAGGAAAACTATTTACTCTGCCTGGGGTTTCGTTGCCAATCGCGATTACATCTTGATAACCTTCTACGATTTCTTTGATAATATTCTGATAAGTAACAGGGGTAGACCCACCAGCTGTCCGGAGGAGTCTACTTAGACGTTCCCCACTGCGACCTTGACACGTGCTACCCAAGGTCGCGAGAGTGTAAGAAGCATCTGCTATTTCACAAGGTTCAAGGTCGCATATCGACTCGCTGTCTAGTACGATATGTTGGTCACTGACATTCATAAATGGCACATTAACTTCTCCCTGGTATTACCTCACTCAGACCCGGAATGATAAAATCGTCCCATTTGTTATGGGGTCTGATCATAACTAAAGTGCCTTGCCGGTATGCTCCGTGAGGGTGTCACGGCGAGGGATGAGAGGGTCCGGGGTGGTGCCACATCTCCCGCCTCTGGGCAGCGGGTACTTTGGCCCCCAGCTCCCTTCGACTTAAGGGAGACTCGTAGGCACCTCGGTCTCTCCCCCTATGTGGGAATTCTTTGTCCTTTAAACGTACCTCGATCCCTTTCCGGCTGTGCCAGCCACTCTTATTTCGTTCCTATCCACAAAATCAATTCCTAAAATAACTGAAATTCCTCTACTTGTAATGCTGGCACTACATAAAAGGTATGTATCACCACTCGCCCATCGATGGTTACCTTTTTTTTTGTTTTTTTTTGTCTCCACAGCCCTCTGGGTTACCATCCGAATGAACTACCTGCAGTACTCAAACTAAAGAACCTTTCATCGGTTGCACTGATCCTGTCACCAGGTGTTCTTCTAACAGAGACACCATTGCACCAGTGTCGATCAACGCCCTCCCTGTCGCTCCCCTACCCATATTTGCACGATCGGCACCACGGCTTCCTTTGTGGATGAGGGTGGGAGATAGGCTCTTGCTTTCTCCTGGCACCCTGTACGACCAGGCATGGGCAGCGACGGGTGGGGGAGGCTATCCACTACTTCTCGAGGGGTTGGTTGACCCCTTCCCCTCCTCCCCGACAAGGCGTCCCTTGTCCTACCAGGGACAAGGTCGTTGTTTGGACCCGGCGGCCGTGGTGTAGTCGGGGGTCCTCCGACTCCTCCTCCACGCCACCTTCCCCTTCTCCTCCTTGGTGATGATGGGGGAACGTTGTTTCCGCTGGCCGTCGTCGTTTTTTTAACAAGCGCTCACGAGGTGGTCTGTTGCTTTGCATCGAAAACAACGTCGTGGCTCGATGAAAGAGGGGCACTGGGCAATCAGGTGGCCCTCTCTCCTACACCCCCAGCAACGGCCAACCGTGTAATTCCCGGCTGTGTTTTCCCCTTGCCTCTTCGAGGCCCCTGGGTACGGCGTGACCCCCCTGGCCCCCATGGATGGGTGAGGCTGGCTGAGGATATGCCGGGTCAGACTGGTTAACCGTTGCAACAACCGGTTGGGAGGTGGCCTGTGCCCCCATCCTTGTTTGCTGGCGTCGTCTGTGGTCGAAATAGTTGCTTTACCTTCGGCAGCAAGGTGTGTAAGGGCCTCCTGTCGTCAACAAGAAATCCCACTACGAAGGTGGGAAGAATTCGTTTCAGCATGCGTCGACAAAAGTTTTCTTTCCCTCTACAGTCTGGTCTTCGTTAGGGGTGAGGGACTCAATAGTCCTCACCGACGCGATAGTAAAAGTCTGAAATCGACTGTCCCACCCCACCCCCCCAACCTGGGGTCATAACCTTCCATTAGCCCCATCTTTTCCTCTCGATGTAGGGCAAACTGCTGAGTGAGGTGCTGTTTAAAAAGTACCCCAGTCTGCCGAATAACGGACGTCCCAGCTCCTGATCTGTCGTGCTGCATCACTGATGATCTTCTGTTTCGCTTGCACAATCTTTTCTCTATCTGTCCAACCCAATTGTGGCGTTTTTCAAACACACTTTAATAAAGGTCTCGATCGAAAGGAATCCTTCACCAGTGCGTAAGTTATCAAACTCAGGCACGGATCCATCTAGCACTGGCAGTTTTTCTACTTTTCCGTCTGATCGCACTTGCGTGAACGACGCGACGTTGGCCAAAATTGTGGGTGGGTCGACTGGATTTTTTGTTTGCATATCTTTTGTTAATTTGTGTAACTCTTCTACTGCGCATTGGATAATTGTTGCCATTGCCGGATCATTCACACTGTCCTTTTTCTCGGTACTGGCACTCCCGCCGTCGCGAGCCGCTTTTCTTCGAGTTTGCATTGTTTATTTCACCTTCACAATTACGCTGTTAAATAACATGCACTGCAAGACCCCACGACTGACACCAATTTATATGACCTGATTTTCGATCATACAAGGGTTCTACCAGTACAATGAAATGCGTAATATAAAATTAACACACGTGTATTTTCCTTAATAGTTACATAGGGCCCTGTTGCTAATATTACGCTAC
>NC_061107.1:33308046-33310546 GCF_015104395.2 Macrobrachium nipponense | reverse complement strand
AAAAACTACCATTTGCAGCAGCAAGTTAGTAAAATTTTCAGTTCCTTTACGTTACTGAGGTAGCAACCACAAACCGCGTGCTGGTTAAATCCTCTATGCTTAAATATTCATAGATCGGTTTTATTTAGTTTATATTGCGTGATTGGGCCAACAACCATAGTGGAAGTGGGTGTTATGGGTGATGACAACCCAATGTCAGGTTTTAGACACTTGCAACTTATGGCTATATGTAATATTTTTTTAAATACTAATAAAAAATTAAAAATTTAGATACTTTCACGAATTTAACAAATTCATATTCAGTAAAAAGATGGAAAGAAAGAAGCAGAGGAAAAATATTAATCACAGCGCAGAGGTAAAGACAAAACATTGATAGGAGAGAGAGTTTCTGGGTAGTGGTACCTAATAGACGTAACTATCGAATAGATTGTTTTGCAGTATGTATTATTTGGCTGCTTTGCTGGTGATTTAAGATGAACAGTCTAATTGTGATTATTGCAAATGTAGAATGCCATGGTCATGAAAACTATTATTCCTTTTTAAATTAACATATCTGTCTATACCAAAGACTTAAGAATGACGCTACCCCATACCTGTGGAAAGAGTATGCCTTTGGTTGCACATTTTGCAATCAAACTCCGTATCGTCAACAACAAAAACCTGATTACTTTCTTAACGATATTAGATATAGTTACTGGTTCAGCTGCTTTGGGGTTTCATAGTCAGCGGATTCGTATTCACTCTCTGGACCAGCAGAGGGAACAGACTTTTGTGCAAGATAGAAGTTCTGTATTTTTGTCCCCATCTCCCCAGTTTTTTTAGTGGTACTATATTACTGTGCATTTCAGGGCTGTGTCTAATTGATAAAATTCCACCAAAGCATTGGATATGGATCGTATTTGGGAAATAGCTATTTGAACTCACAGCCTTTGGAATTGGTGAAATACAATCATATTGAAATGAAAATGCAATAATTTAGAGGTGTTTGGTACGATATTTTGTCTCGATAAACCTGATAACTTGAATTATAGTAAACAGAGCCGACGAGAGGGTGAGGTCACCCGATCATCCATACGTCAAACACAGGTTATTCGTGATGGCTGGTTCACTTATGGCAAGCCTAGCAAATTGTCCTCGTGGCCGCAAGACTGCTCTCGTGTTTGGTGTTTTTGCAGTATGCAACAAAGAAAAGAATCGTATGCGTCGTATGCTAAATGTTACCAGGTAAGTGGTTAGAGGCGTACACAAGCACCAAACAATTTAGACAATAGGGACAAATGTGACCTCTATAATGGTAATACTCGAATGCCGATTACGAAAAAGAGAGATATGCAAATATTTTGTTTATATCAAGGCCTGTCTAACTTTTCAGACCAAGAATAAACGATTTCCGAATTTTCTTAACTGAAAACTTTCTCACTGGCTAGCTGCAACGACCATTTTTAAAAAATTACCTAATCTACTGACCTACTTTTACATATATATATAAATATATGTTAGTCGTTTCGCTTTTGTGAAAGACTGTTTGTCTTTTCTTACGACTGTCATTCGTAAGCATTCTGGTTCCTTCTTCTCCTATGTGATATCTTAGTAGAGTGGTTTCTTCTTAAAGTAAAGGAGATGATTCAAACGGATAAGTTGAATAATAGTAGAACAACTTTATCACTGAACTCCATAACAAGAGAGACAGTTCGGTCGTGAGACCGTTCCGTTTTATCGCTAGAAATGAACTGAAGTATTAGAGCATCACGTTTGATAGCGAAACATTAGCTATCTCAGCGATTCACATAAAAACATACGTAGTCCGCCGGCTCGGAAGTTACAAGTTTCCGGCGCAGGTTAACAGGTCAACCGCTTCCCATGGAAGTTGTTATGAAAAGTTAACAGTAATGCAAAACGATGATATTTCCAAACAAATTAACTTAAACCAGGCTACTGCAGACATCGCATAGCGTGATCTAGATTTGCCTTGGTCACGTAGGACCCTCCTAATACGCCAATGACCTCAGGTCATGGGTTTTTTATTTACAGATATGTAATTCTAAAATGTATTTATATTTATCATATATATATATATATATATATATATATATATATATATATATATATATAGATATATATGCATGTATGTATGCATATAATTTCATTTATGCGTTATGTGCAGGTGCGTTTATGAGTACCATATGTGTCTATGTATGTGTGTGTATACGGCATATGTATTTATGCATATTCTATCATCCTCTTTTCTAATGTCAAACTATGCCTAAAACAATAATGATCATAATATTAATAACAACAATGAGAATAATTGCTGAATATTATGATTATCATTCTGATTAATAATTTCATTGCCCATAAGCCTTGTCCATGTGCATAGGAAAAACAAAGTATGTTATAAAATGCATTTGTATTCATTTGTTAGAGATTGGTCTTCATCCACACTGGCCTAATGTGCGTTTGTAAATTTCGTGGGTATCTGAACGGTATTTTACGTATCCTT
>NC_061107.1:33298046-33303046 GCF_015104395.2 Macrobrachium nipponense | reverse complement strand
CCTCCATACATAAATAGTGACACCATATTAATAATAAGAGCACTCCGGTGAAAAAAAAAAAACCAAAAAAAAAAAATTCCTCCACTTGGTTAATAACCACATCCACATATTCCCTCTTATTTCTCTGATAGCCTATTGTTATAAAAAAACCACCACTCCAGGAATAAGCAATAGTCACCTCTATTTCGGCAAATAGAAAATATTTACCTCTATTTCCCCAATACTCCATGTGGAATAAAACAAAGCTCAAAAAAATATATTCTCCAAAAAGGAATATCAAAAAAATGAAATCCTATCTCCAAAAAAACTGTTGCACTCAAAGCATCTAACTCACACACTCACAAATATTGCCCATAATCTCCTCATATGTGTCTCCCATTTGCAACAAGATGGCTGCAAAATAATTGAACTAAACATAGCTCTCATCACCATTGGCAAATATCAAAATGGCCAAAAATATATCTCCAATATATTATATCTCAAATTATAACTCCAAAATAATATATACCTCAATTCTCCAGAGAATAACTCAATGTTATAGTCAAAAATATAAAAAAAAAAAAAAACTCTCCTCCGTTTAGCATAACTGCTAAAAAAAGGGCAAAAACTCGGCAAATAAAAACTGTCTAGAAATTCTAGAAAAAATCACCAATGTGCCACAACTCATTATAACAAAACTCCAAATTCAAAGTGTCTTAGCCAAGACTTCTCCATATGCATACGACATAGGCCGGCTAGAAACTTAGCCAAGTTTCCTATCTTCTCACAAAGTTGTCACAAATACAACAAAGGTATTGTGCAAGAAACTCACAATTTCTGGAACAACAAATATCCAGAGAAAAAAAAAGTAGTGTCATTATGTATGCATTCAAAACCATGCAAGAAATTCTCCTATATATTTCTCCACAACATCAAATAGCTGAAACACAAACACGTTCCCGAACAATGACTCTAAGTCACGAACTGAGATATTGAAAAATATTCACACCAACTGGAGAGAAAAAATAAATTCAAATTCACCCATGATGAAAAAAAAAACTTGTGTCAGCGATGGCTAACTTCCAAAAAAGGAGAAAAGAAAAATCAACGGCATTGTTAACTATCTCCCGTGACTCACTAGATGTCAAGCAATTATCTGCTGAACTCATAAAAAAAGGAAAAAAAACTAAAATAATGTGTTGTTAGTTCCTCCCAAATTCAAAAAAGATTTCACCACCCTTGATAGCATTACAACGCCCACGTATTAGTATAAAAAAAATCAAAAACCAATATCAGAAATATCAGTATCAGAAATATCACCAAAAAAAATTGCTATCAAATCACTAGTATCAGTATAAAAAACACCACCAATGTTAATGCTTATCCATTCTCCAAGGATTCAGCACAAAATTCACCAAAAGTTCAGCAAGATTCAACACAATTCACCAAGATTCAGCCAGATTCATCAAGATTCAGCAAAACTCAACACTCATGAATGACTGAAATATTCTCCAAAGTTACAAAAACTCAACAAATAATTAACACAAGATTTCTCCCATTAATTCATTGTAATAATTCTCCATGAATAATCATCTGTAATAATCATAAAATAATCTCGCATGAAATATCTCAAATCTCTCGTAAACAAGTCTCAAGTAATGATAATTATACATAAGCAACCCTCCCGTGACACATCTCATACAATAACAATTCTTAATAATAATAATAACTCTCCATAGCAATAGTTCTCTTGCAAAGATCTCAAGTAAGGGTGTAATTCAAAATAGCATACACCCAGTAATGCTGAACCCACACAACCAACACCAGATACAACACAATCACCGCATTTCAAAGTAATCCCTCCAACACAATAAAAAAAAAAATAATCTGTGTGTCCCCATTATATTTGTGTCTTCCAAGGCATAAGGAAAACATACAGCACATCCCATGCATGTTAACAACTTTTTCTCTTCATTAACGAGAAAGAAAAATCTCTTTTTTATTTCCTTTTCTCTTCATCCAAGAGAAAGAAAATCTCTTTTCTAAAAAAAAAAACTCTACGGGCATTTCACTTCATCAACTAATCAATCAGCTGATGTCCTGGCATTGAAAAATCACTTTCAAGGGCAAATTCGTCTCTCGACACCCGACAAGGAGAAAAAAAAAATAGTAGTTAACCCCAAAGAGAAAAAAAAAGTTTCTCCCCCACCCCCACTGAGCATTGAAACACCCCCAGTCAGCATAGAACACTCCCCTCAGTCAAGCAATACCCCTGAGGCATACACCAGTAGTAGCAGCGGTAGTACCCTCGCATGCACTATCCCCCAAGGCAGGCCATACTCCCCCTTGCAACGCGTCTCTCTGCGCCGGTTAGCAGAAATGTGCTGAGCCCGTAAAATTCAGTGGCCGCTTTGTCTCCAAACGAAATATGCTATCCAAGCACAGTTCGCATGCATGAAAAAACATCTTTATACACCTTTTATATTAAACAAAGACGAATGGGTCTATTCTAAACACGCGCCAATAAAGAAAACACGTCACTTTCTGCTACTATGGGGAAAGAATAAAAAAATTTGACTCTTAAACCAGTCCCATTTCACTGAAATATTTAAAAAAAAAAACCCTCCCCTTAAAAAAAAAAAAAAAAACAATGTTTTTTAACACTCACCACTCCATAATGGGAACAAAAGGAACTCGGAATTCGCACAAGACACGGCAGTAGCAACGCACATCTATCTCGGAATGCACTCGACATTACACATAAAAAGTCACGCTGAGTGCTGCAAACTGCTTCTAGGCGGACTCCCTGGGAAAATGCTGAGTCCAATAAATCCTTCCCCCCTCCCCTTTGCACAGCTAACAGATAGATATTTCTCATTTTTTATCACTTAGTAACTGAAAACTAACAATTTAACAATTTTCCACAATCCACAAAGGCATTGTCGTTCGAAAACTATCACTAAGCCATAACCCTTTATTTTAACTGGTCACCTATCTCTTCATTAGCGTACCCAGGCATAAAAAAAAAAAAAACTTTTTACACCGCTTTTTGGTTTTTGCAGCTGCCACCACCTGTAATGAGGATATGAACCCTCGTTATTCATTTGGTAAACGTGTAACTCCGAGCGTCAGGCATACATAATCTCTCTCTCTCTCTCTCTCTAAGCAACCAACGGCTCGCGACCTTCTCTTTCTCTCTCTCTCGCCGGGCCAAGCAAACGCTCTCTCTCTCTCTCTCTCTCTCTCTCCACCTCTTTCTTTCTCTACTCTAACAGGTAATCAAATGAGAGAGTTGCAATTTATAAAAAATACATTTATTTAACAACGAAAAGATAATGAATCAATCAAGACTTACTGACTAACTTAAAAAACCCCCATAGTTCCTTGCCAGAACCGTCTGTTTCAAAGACACGAGAAACCACTCGTAAGTACACTCATAAGTTTAACAACAAGGATTAAAGATTGGATATTCTCATAAAATGTTGAATAGACAACAAGCCACTCTTTGGCTAAAATAGTATAAGACTCACCCAAGCAGCCGGACATTTCACACACAAATCATAATGAAACTTTCGCTGAGCTTCCCGACATCTTGTCTTTCTTCAAAGACGTCTCTATCCAAATCCCACCATAGACTAGGGTATGATACATTTTAAAAGGAAGAGGCGCACACGCACATACGAATGCACATTTCAACGCCTCACATTACTGGCTACAGCCAGTTTCCCAAAGACACTTTGAAAAGAGTTCATGAACTGAGTACATTGGCTCATCTACTATGCAGTTTTAATATCACGCCACCATAGCATTCAATAGGTCACAGCGAACATATTGGCAATATATAATTAATTTTAACCCTAGGAGTAATATATATATTTAGTAAATATATACATATATATATATATATATATATATATATATATATATATATATATATATATATATATATATATATATATATATATATATATATATATATATATATATATATATATATATAATATATATATAGAGAGAGAGAGAGAGAGAGAGAGAGAGAGAAGAGAGAGAGAGAGAGAGAGAGAGAGAGAAGGTACCAATGTTTCTAACAGGATTGCATACAGTAGGTTTCAACTACATATAGCAGAAAACGTAGTTAATAATTAAATGATTAGATAAATGTTTATTATTATTAATTCACATAGTTTTCCCTCTAAAATTTCGACTGCAGGAGTTAGGCACACTCCCCTTGATACCAGTCAATTAGATCTACATCAAATGAATTTGAAGCATTTGTATATATATATATCTATATATATATATATATATATATATATATATATATATATATTATATATATATCATATATATATATATATATATAGATATATATATATATATATATATATACTATATATATATATATATATATATATATATATATATATATATATATATATATATGGTTCGGTAGTCACGTATAAACCGTTTGTCCCGTTCCAGGATAAATACTGGTTCCATGCAACGAAAAAACACCATACAAACAAACAAACACAGATTATCGAGGAAGAGAGTGAACCTCTGTATTTATTTTCAAGAATGCAAAATATATTTTAGCAGTTTTAAAATATTTGGTGATTGTTTCCTTCGGTTCTAAGAGGAAATTTTTTATGTTTTAACTGTAGTGCATATTACATCGATTTATAATTAAATCTTCATTTAATAAAAAAAAAGGAAAAAGAGGACGTGATGTATATTTTGTTACGATTTTCATTAAACTCTGCGCACTCTCTTACATCCATAAATTGTTTGTTTGTTTGTTTGTTTGTTTGTTTGTTTTTTTAATATAAATGGGTTCCCACAATTATATGTGTTATTTAAACATGAATATGACTGTTTTGTTTATGCACTGACTAAAAACTTCTGTTTTTCGTCAATTCTCTTTATCTCAAATGTAGAAAGAATAACAAAGAAAATAGACATAATGTTCCTATATACTTAATTAGCACAAGCACAGTAAAATTTCAAATTACTTTCTTTGC
>NC_061107.1:33278046-33295546 GCF_015104395.2 Macrobrachium nipponense | reverse complement strand
AAACAATTATAATATATATATATATATATATATATATATATATATATATATATATATGTGTGTGTGTGTGTGTGTGTGTGTGTGTGTGTGTGTGAAAAGAGAGTCTTTTACTTTTTACTCACTATAAATCGTTCTCTCTCTCTCTCTTCCTGGTTTGACCACTTTTCATTGTTTCCCTGTTTACCGAGTTTTGGAGTGTATATTTCAAGACACTGTCGAATTCATCCGGGGATCCTCTCTCGGCTTCTCATGAACGGTGGAATCAGACTTTCCTTTTAGGGCTAACTTTAGGCCAAAGAGTTTCTGAAGGTTCTTTTATCGATGTTTCTCTGAGAAGGATGTTCGATCTCACCTTTTATGAAAGGATTTTCAATAAGGAATCACTGCACGTTCATTATTTTACATTTGAATTTATTTTTCTTTAGTCAAGCAACGTTTTACTAGAATTTTTCTCAATCATACAATTATTTCCGATGTACTATCGTGCACAAAAGTCCGTTCCCTTAGCCATCGAGAGAGTTTCGAATTTGCTGACTATGAAACACCGAAGCAGTTGAACAAGTAAATACTGGAAGACCCAACAGATGTCGCACCGTAAGGAAATACGGGAACGTGAATGAGGAGTGGGAAGTAGCCATTTTTCTTGAGATTACAACAAAGACTCCATATTCTAATATTGTTAAGGAAGTGATCATAAAGATTTTGTTGTTGACGATAGGGTTTGAGTGTAAAATGTTCAGTTAAGGAAATATGTTAAATGAATACGAGAATAAAAATGCTTAGGAAGTCGTATCTTAGCTTGTTTATCGTCTCCCACTTCCTCAACAAGGCAACTGGATCTGTTTTCCTCAATTTAACTGGATGATGGAGAGAGAGAAAAAAATTTAAAAGGATTTGTCAGACATAAGTTTTCAGGTTTATAAGGAATGGCTGTGCAGTAAATGCTGTTACAATTATGAAAAGTCGATTTTCGTAGATACCGGAAAAAATAATATTTCTTTCGATACCGACAGATTATTTTGGAATCGATTCCTTGAAATACAGATTTAAGAATTTTTTTATGATCAGCATTAATGGACCATAATGGAAATCCACAAAATAATTTTTATCGTGTCAGCTAAAATTGTATTTAAACAATTTTCCCTAACAATCGGTATTCTTCATGCAAAATATGTTTTGGGCCAGGCAAGGTTACTTTTGGAACGACTCAAATTAAGACGCTACTATGAGATTCAGGGCCTCTGTAACGGTTTTTTCGCAATAACTTTTATCTATGCATTTTATAAATATAACACTTATTCAGAATACATATATCCACACATAAATTTTGACTGTGTTTCTGCATTACGGTATGGTTGAATAAATTTGAAGACGCCAACTTACTCAGAGAAAAAAGGTTTCGAACCGCACTCGTTTACGTAACTTATGACAGCATTTCTTCCCTCTTTCTCGATGGATGATTGGCTATACGTAACGAAGGCTAAACCTCTGGCAACAATGACATACAAATTTAAATACAAGCAAAGCAGTACACCTTTATGAACTCTGGAACCTCTCCACTGATAATTGTCATAATGAACAAACCAACAAATATGTTAATAAATACAAAAACACTTCGATTATTAGTCTAACTTCCAAAATAAGTTTCCTAAGAAATTACAGTCTACTTTATAGGTCACAATCAGATTGACAAGATGTAGGGAATAGTTGGTAATCATCAAAAACATAGTAGACAAGCTTGATTTGATAACTGTTATATTCAATGTCAAGCAATTTTTATTTATTGGCTATCTACCTAATTACTGAAAAAAAATAGCCGGTACCGTATATTGGCTTAAACCTTCACCAAAAATTATCGTCAGAATGATGACTTCATGAGGCTCCACCCACTTTCGCCTCGTTATAATTCAGGATAACACTGAAGGCTACCATGGGCATTGTTGGATTAGAAAATTTAACTTCTGCTATAAATACTAATTTCTCGAGTAGTTGTAAGAAGTGCAAATGATCCTCAAGGATCCAGCAGTTGGCCTAAACGTTTTAATTCACGTATATTACTGCTATATTGTTGCGGCACTACTTCTACAGTAGTATTACTACGCTAGCATAGATACCCCACCCACATCTATGTATCGTTCCGCCATTCATAAAGTCTTTGGGTTTCAGAGCTGATGGATTTTCTGTTTGGTGGATGGGCGGGGCAACATTTCGTCAAAAGGTGTTTGTTTACCTTGCTTACGTAATGAATGTTTTTCGACTCTTGGCTCGTAATCATTGGCCATGGCGTCGCCGGCTAGATCATTTTTACTCTATAAAAATTAAAACTATCGGGTTTAGGTTATTGATAATGCTGACAAAATTTGTGTGTGGTTGTAAAATATACATATATCAACTTTCAGCTACATCCGATGCTTTAACAAGGAGCTAAGTCCAAAAAACTGTGTTACCGAGACCCTGAATCTCATAGTAGTTTCCTTTACGAGAGTTTGTTTCGACTGACTATTGAATTTATGCGGTTCCAGGGTCCTTTACGCAGCGCCCTTGTCTGGTAACGTCATCGAAAGCTGATTTTCAGTCAAGTAAAGACTTTCTTTATTTTGACTGTTGACTAGTAGACGTATCAGTACGATTAGTGGTTCGGCGGTTACCCATTTCAGTTAGTTCATCTGCTCCAACCTAGAATCGGGAAAAAATGATAAGAAGTCATTTTTCACTTGACTGTATTTTGAGTTAACGTTGTAGTTGAGTACCCTTTTGAGGTTTTGTGCTTTTTCTATTTTATTTAACGCCAACTTCGTGTATTTTCAAGGCGACTGCACATTTTTGAGAACTTTCTGTTCAGAATTGTTTGAATCTGTTTTTTGGACCTTAATATATATTTTAATATGCTTTTTGTAAACAAAGCACTGCTTGAATTTCTTGGGTAAGTTTGAAGGATTGATCCAGTATTTATAACATATTTTCTTACTTTTGAAGTTCGACGTCATGGATTGGTTTCGGTAACTGGCAGTGAGATAGTTACGGTCTTTTGTTCCACACCGACTCTTACTTTTCCAGTTTCTCTGGCTCCATGTGGTCCCTCCGGATTTATTTAAGTTTGGGGTCTATTTCTTTTATTAGCAGCGATTTTTTTTATGTATAATGCATAAGCTTGTGCTATTTACGTAATACTTCTGCTTTTACCTCTCCTTAGATCTATTAATTCAATGGTGGTAAAAATCTAGGATTAATATTGTTATTTATTTTTATTATTTTTTTTTCTTGATCAGATCTTGCCGAGGAATTTCGTGTTGGAATGTGGTTTATTACAAAAAGAGAAATACAGTAAAACTAAGTTTTCCCATTGTTGTGCATCTAGTTCATCACAACCAGTTTTAGCAAGGCTTTTCGAAACTTTTTTTTGTAAATGTGTAGTAGTTAAGAATGGATATTATTTAAGTATTTTCCTTACGTGGACAGTAAGGTAAAAAATTGTTGGAGTTAGTATGTGAACTCGAAGAAAACTTTACTTTAAACAATTTTTGTAGAAAAATATGTATTTAATTCCTTTAATTTACCAGTTATTAAAAAAAAATATGCATTATCACTACGGCATCAGTATTAAAGTGCTTTACCTATGTAATTACTTAACTAGTCAATTTTAAAATTATCGTAATTTTCATAAATAGCTTTTCTCGTCTAATCCTTTTAAATGGTTATTGTTGCCGTAAACAAATCACCAATTTTAATGCGGAAAATGTTTTCTTTGTTTACTGAGTGACGAAGAACCGGCAGTACCTGTCAAGAACTTAACAACAGCAGTCTTCAGCAGAAGTTCCAGTCATACTTACCGTGGATTAAACTTTGAAGTGATTTAGTGACATATGGATCTTATCATTTGCATCACGGTCATGTGTTACGCAAATATGGAATAATTCTATCAAGTTACCATTGGACCCGGACCTGCCAAAGGGGAACCCGCTTACCTATCTCCTAAATCACTAAAAACAAGGTGAGAGAAAAGCTATTTTTTCTTTGTTTTTTAAAACTGTCCAGATCTTTACTTTTATTCCTGCAGCTTTAATCGATGCTTATGTGATAAGTGTGTTATTCCTATACTTATCCAATTTATACGTACCTTACCTATATTTACCTTAAATATACGTGAATTACATACTTATTCATACTTCTAGCTACTTTGTTTGATTATATTTCATTAGTCAATTTACTATTTAATTGTATTGTTTGTTTTTACACTCATTTTGACGTTTTGTTTACTGGGATAGAAATATACTTTACATTTTACTTGTTTACTTTTGGGCTGTTTATTCATTGGGGTAGTTGCGTCCGATTCGTTTCATACATGAAATCTTAAGATTTCCTCTTGTTCACTATTTCAGATGTGTTTGTATACTTTCGGATTCATTTCATTGGCCTCCGGATGATGCAGCCCAAGTACTCACTTCCTATCCTTATGGTTCACGTCAAGTGTTTGTTTGTCATTCAGAAGTTTATTTTTGTGGTTCGATGATATACATTACAATTAAATTCATTGTAACTTATACTTTATTATTTAATATATCCTATATTACCTTATAAATTTAATAAGTTACCTTATCATTAAAATCTGTATAGAATTCATTTTTATACATGGCGACCGTGACAGGATCTGGAAGTTGAGTGGGTGGCTGTGTCTCCCGGAGGTAGGTTTCGGGTCCATGGTGATAATTTGCATAAAATTTACTTTAAGTTATTTTGTGATTACTGTTTATACACTTCTGCTTATATTAGTACTGCATTTTATTGTTTTACTGTGGTCTATTGTTACTTATATATTAGTCAAGATGACTGAACTGAAGAGATTAATAACTTCTCGGAAGTTTGTAAGAAAGTCTGTTACGGAGTCGTTTGATCGACGTGATCAGTTCATCTTACTTGAAGCTTCAGATAAGCTAGCACTTGAGTCTAAGTTGACTGACAACATGGCACGTTTGAAGGAATTGGATCTTCAAATACATGGGTATAAATGGAGTTCTGAAGAAAACGAAAGTGAACTGATGGAGGAATTGGAGGCCTGTGAAAATTATCAAGACAAACTACGTTCGTCTTTGTTTAAGCTCCAATCGCCTGTACCGACTACACCATCACCCCCAACTCCAGCTCTTCCCCTTTTGAAGAGACCAACGGCTCCTTTACCTCGATACTCTGGTCAAGAGAACGAAGATCTAACTAAATTTCTATCTCAATTTGAGGCAGTTATCAACAGGTATGAATACTCTGACTACGAAAAGCTTTTACTCCTAAAGCAGCAGATAACTGGAAGAGCCTTGGTTTTGATAGATTCTTGGAGTCTCATAACCAAGGATATAGTAAAGCAAAGGAGCTCTTAGAAAAGGCACTTGCTTCTCCAGACGTCAGAAATTCTGCACCATCAAGCAGCTATCTGAGCTAAACTTGGACAAATGTGATGACCCATTTGAATATGTATCCAAAGTTAAAGGTATAATAGAGAATGTCCGTAAGTTGAATGTTACTATTGATTATATTTTGCAATACTTTGTGTGGACAGGTCTAAATGAGAAGTTCAGGGATTTACTGATAAATATTACTAACCATAATGGCCTTCAATGGAAGAGATTGGTGATAACTTCTTCATGCCTGCACAAGATACAATCACCATAAGAAAAAAGGGAAAGTAACAGATCATTCTGTGGATATGGCAGTAAATGTGAACTTCACACCAGAGGGAACTAGTGGAGTTACTACTGCAAAATGTTATCCATGCTCCTTGTGTAGCACAGTCCAAGAAAAGGCTAGCCATAACATCAGAGATTGTATGAACTTTATTTCTCCTGTTTCCAAAGTTGAGAAATTGAAGAGTATCGATGGATGTACTAGATGTGGCCTGGCATCACATTCTACTGAAAAGTGCAGATACAAATTTAGAGATCGGTGTGTAAATTGCAAGGTTTTCATTGGAATTACTTGTGCTCGTCCAGGGGGAAATCAAATCCAATGACATTGGTCAAAAGAATCTGGACCTTAACAAGAAAAAGTTCCATGAAAAAAACAAGGGCAAGAAAGACACAAAGGCTAAAACTCCTGCGGAAAGATCCCAGAATAACATTACTACTATACAGAGGCTTTGAATAAACTCAAGTGAGGGAGATACGATTCTTCCAACCTTCACGTGTAACATAAGTGATTCAATGTGCGTTGTATGAAAGACAGTGGATGTCAATCCAATTTTATATCTGAAGAGTTGGCAAAGCAGATTGAATCTACCAGTCATACGAGAGTGTGTTAAACTTACTGTGGAATGGTATCAATGTCCCTAGAAGTTATGACACCAAAATTGTTGAGGTGGAAATGAAATTTGACAGGATTCAAGAGGTCATTTATGCATTATGCCTTCCTAATATAAATATTACTTTGAATCTTCCCAAGTTGAACAGAGTTGTGAATGGATTTCTGTCAAAAGGATATAAATTGGCAGATACAAGACTTTTGGATGGTTCAGAAGATATTTCTGATATCCAGCTTATTTTGGGATCAAAATCCAGCTATTGCATACCTGAGACTGAAATTGTATTCGGAGAGAAATCTATATATTCAACGAAACTCCTCATGGTGTAGTGTTAAAGGGAGCAACTGAGACTATTTTACATGATCTGCCTTATTTACCATATGCCCCTGAAGTCTCGTCGTCTTCCTACATTTCGATAACTAATAGAACCCCAGACTACCTGCCTTCAGAAGAAGCTAAGTTTTTTCAAACCTCTAATATAGATTTTGGTAAAATCGAAAATAGAAATGAATCATTTGTTTTGGAAGGAGAGGATGATGAAGTCGGTGGGTTAGTTGATATTGACAAGGATGTACTTAATTCTCTTTGTGACCAAGCATTACATAGAGAGACTTCAATGTACTCTGAAACTGTTGAAATCCATACTCAGTTGGTCAATTACGTTTTTAGAGAAAACTACAAGGAATAGTGAAGGGAGGCTGGTGATGCCATTACTCTGGAACCCTAGAGTTTTCTCACCTTTTGGACATAACTTCAATATATCAGAGAAAATACTGTCAAGCCTGCAAAGCAAAATTGCAAGGAAATTTAGACGATAAACTGAAGCAGATAAATAATGGTATTTAAGGAGCAAGCGGATGCTGGAATAATTGAGAGAATTGAAAATTTAGATCAATTCAAGAAGAGCATCCAGAGTCCAGTTTCATGCCTTTTATGGGTATTTTTAAGCCTGATCGTGAGACCACAAAAAGTAGGGTTGTGTTCCTATCCAATTTGAGTGACAAAGGAAGTATGAATCACAATCAAACTATGCATGCAGGTCCAACATTAAATTCGAAACTCTCCACTTCCATTATCAATTTGAGGTTCGGAAGCAAACTATGTTGCTTTGATATAAAGAAGGCATTCAACAATATAGGTCTTGAGGAAGTCGACCAAAATCGCCTTTGTTTTTTGTGGTTTAGAAATCTTGAAGAGGGAGATTTTTTCAATTATTGGGCTATAAGAATAGTAGACTTCCTTTGGACTTAGATGTTCACCTGCATATTAATGCTTGGATTATACAAGATATTGATACTGGATTCTACGAATGATTCTTTCCATTAATGAAAACTCAAGAGAACCATTATCAGTTGTCTTATATGGACAACTGTGCATTTACGGCAGAAACGTCGGAGTGTTTGTTTGTGGATGTATACAATGTTGGAGGATATTTTCAGTCCATATAAGTTTTCACTTCAGCAGTTTTTGTCTAATGACATGTCCTTACAGAAAGAAATTGACAAAATTCAGGAAACAGAGACTCCAACAAAAAGTCAAACTGCTGGGACTTGAGTGGGATCGAATGAGTGATACATTGTCTACAAAACCCATACAACTGGATATAAATTCATCAACAAAAAGAGAAGTTTTATCTACTATAGCTTCACAGTTCGATCTTCTTAATTTCAATGGACCTATACTGAATCGAGCCAGATTGTTTCTACACAGATTGCAGTGTAGACCAGAACTAGATTGGGATGAAAAAGCTTACTGCTCCTTTGATCAATGAATGGAAGAATATCTGCAAGCAGGCCAATTCTGCACCTTCTGTAGAGTTCCCACGGAATTTTGGTGCTCGTACTGACAAATATAAATTGGTTGGGTTTGCTGATAGTAGTAAGGTTCTGTTTGGCACTGCAGTGTATCTGTATAACATAAATACAAATAATATCTACTTTATTTTAGCAAGAAATAAACTGGTGAGTAAACAATTGGAGTCAAAATCCATACCAAGCTTGGAATTGCAAGCTCTTGCATTAACCGTTGAAACTGTAAAGGATTTGAAGAATGAACTTTCAGGATTTGGTTGCATTGATCCTATTGAGATAGTTGGATGTGAAGTCTACTCTGACAGTTTGGTGGTACTGACCTGGCTGCAGTCTTACGCCTTGAAACTTGACAAACTACAAAAAAAGCAACCCTTTGTACTCAATAGGTTAGAGTATATCAATAAGCTGTGTGAGGATTCTTTTATGAAATTTTCTTTTGTGTCTGGAGAAGATAATCCAGCAGACTGCATCACCAGACCTTTATCCTTTAGGCAGCTGATGAAAACAAACTATATAACAGGTCCTAAGTTCATTACAGAGAGCGAAAGCAATGTGATCTGTAGTGACAGCACATTGTCTTTCATTATACCTGGATTATTTGAACCAAAACGAGTGCATAAAGTGGAGGCAAATTGTGGTAGTGCTTGTTCACCTCCGCATGTGGGCTCGGAACATCTTTTCTCTTTT
This sequence comes from Macrobrachium nipponense, assembly GCF_015104395.2. NCBI lineage: Eukaryota > Metazoa > Arthropoda > Malacostraca > Decapoda > Palaemonidae > Macrobrachium > Macrobrachium nipponense. Next base: position 33,286,762 of record NC_061107.1, on the reverse strand, counting down.
AATAGGGTTTCTAGTTTTGAGAAGGCTGTGAGAGTGCATGCGGTGGGGTGCTCAGGTTCTGCAGCATTTTGAAATCTAAGTTTAAAAGTAAACATCCAGCTCTAGATCATTTTGAAGTTGAAGATGAAGGCTTTAACTTTTATGATGAAGCCTGTAGGCAGATTATAATCAGGGATCAACATATTCACTTCCCAGAGTCTTTGATTATTTTCACTCAAACAGAAGCAGTTGAAGAATCTGCCTAACATTGTTGCACAGTTGAACTTGTTTCTTGATTCGGATGGCATGGTGAGGGTAAAGAGTAAATGCCGAAGATTGAAGGAAGTACAACATCTTAACAAATTCAACTATCCTTTGCTAATATCGAAGGACAGTATGTTGGTTCCTCTGATTATAAGGGAATTGCACGAGAAGCTCTCACATGCTGGTTGTTATCCTTTGTTGGCGGAACTTAGAAGAAACTTTGGATTACCCATATATTACTCGACTGTGAAGAAAGTTCTGTTCAAACTGATCACTTGTAAAGAGAGAAATGAGAGGGTAATTAAACTAAATCAAAGTCATTACCCAGAGTTCAGGATTAATCCTGAAAACGTACCGTACAGGCAGATTTTATTGATCATATGGGTCCATTTTAAAATAAAGAATGATCAAGGAATACTGTCAAGGTATGGTTGTTATGTATTACGTGTCTGTGGTCTCGGGCTATTAACTTGAAAATTTGTATGGATTTAACTTCAGAGGAATTTATTAGAGCATTACAACTTCATACATATGAATTTGGCATTCCCTCCTTATGTCTGTCTGATTTGGGATCGCAGTTCGTTGCTGGTGCAAATCAGATCTCTAGTTTCCTCAGCGATTACGAGACAAATGCATATTTACAGGAACATGAATTAAATCCTTTAAATTTGAACAATATTACAAGGATGTAATCAACTCGGCTCGTTAGTAGAGTCTTGCGTGAAACAACCAAGCGCTTATTATTTGGAGCAATACGCAATAATGTTCTTCCCCTTCGGGATTTTGATTTTATTGTTCACAAACTATACATTTGGTGAAACAGAAGGCCAATTTCATTTAAAAGAGTCTCTTAGGGACTCTTCAGGAGAGAGCATTCCAGAAATCATTACCCCGGAGATGTTGATTCATGGCAGAGAATTGGTTTCCATCAATATAATCCCTCAACTACAAGGCCCAAACAGATCCCGATCCGGAATTCAATGCAGATCAGATTCCTTCATCATTACTGAAACTACAAAATGTACGACATAATCTCATTAAAATATACAATGAAGAATTTAGTTGGGAATCTTATATATCAAGCCGTGAATAAAAAGACCGATACAAGCCCGTTCAACATAAAGAACTTAAAGTTGGAGATATAGTACTTTTGAAGGAACCCTTAGCTAAACCCTGTAATATCCAATGGGACGCATTAAGGAAATTATAACAAATATAAACAATGAAGTTACGGCTGTGAAAGTCTTTAAAGGGAAAACTGGAGAAATATTAAAACGGCACTCTAGTTCTATAATTCCTCTTTTGTCAGTCCCAGGCGATGATGAGAAGCAAGGTGTACCAGACACTAATAATGTTCATATTGTATCATCACGTCCTAAAAGAAAAGCAGCTATACAGGGTGCTGCCAAAATTCACCAAATTTTGGCTGAATCTGATTAGGGATTTTTCATTACTGTTAATATTGTTTTATTTGGATTCTTTTGGTTGGTTTTTATTTTTGGGTAATTTTCATGTAAATACATTTACATTATATACTTTTGATTTCATACTAAATCAAAATCTCTCCCCTGGAGTGTAGAAAAAATATGTTATTTAATTCCTTCTTTATTTTACCAGTTATTAAAAAAAATATGCATTATCACTACGGCATCAGTATTAAAGTACTTTACCTATGTAATTACTTAACTAGTCAATTTTAAAATTAACGTAATTTTCATAAATAGCTTTTCTCGTCTAATCCTTTTAAACGGTTATTGCCGTAAACATCACCAATTTTAATGCGGAAAATGTTTTCTTTGTTTACTGAGTGACGAAGAACCGGCAGTACCTGTCAAGAACTTAACAACAGCAGTCTTCAGCAGAAGTTCCAGTCATACTTACCGTGGATTAAACTTTGAAGTGATTTAGTGACATATGGATCTTATCATTTGCATCACGGTCATGTGTTACGCAAATATGGAATAATTCTATCAAGTTACCATTGGACCCGGACCTGCCAAAGGGGAACCCGCTTACCTATCTCCTAAATCACACTAAAAACAAGGTGAGAGAAAAGCTATTTTTTCTTTGTTTTTTAAAACTGTCCAGATCTTTACTTTTATTCCTGCAGCTTTAATCGATGCTTATGTGATAAGTGTGTTATTCCTATACTTATCCAATTTATACGTACCTTACCTATATTTACCTTAAATATACGTGAATTACATACTTATTCATACTTCTAGCTACTTTGTTTGATTATATTTCATTAGTCAATTTACTATTTAATTGTATTGTTTGTTTTTACACTCATTTTGACGTTTTGTTTACTGGGATAGAAATATACTTTACATTTTACTTGTTTACTTTTGGGCTGTTATTTCATTGGGGTAGTTGCGTCCGATTCTGTTCATACATGAAATCTTAAGATTTCCTCTTGTTCACTATTTCAGATGTGTTTGTATACTTTCGGATTCATTTCATTGGCCTCCGGATGATGCAGCCCAAGTACTCACTTCCTATCCTTATGGTTCACGTCAAGTGTTTGTTTGTCATTCAGAAGTTTATTTTTGTGGTTCGATGATATACATTACAATTAAATTCATTGTAACTTATACTTTATTATTTAATATATCCTATATTACCTTATAAATTTAATAAGTTACCTTATCATTAAAATCTGTATAGAATTCATTTTTATACAATTTTGTCAAATTTACTTAAACGACATTAGTTTTTTTTTTTCTGTTTTAATTTAGTATGTTTAACCTTCTAATGCCCTTTAAAACATTTCAGGGAAAGATGCTACGATGAATATTCAAGAGTGGTTAAACAAAAAAAAAAATGCTGCTATCCGAGATTCTTCAGAACTTCAATATCCAATTTTTTCCTTTTTTTCCTCCACCCCATCGGGGGCGTGGCCCTGATCGGGTGGCTGGCGCTCCTAAGGGCTTGCATAGTAGGCGTGTTGGCCTACTGTGCGAGTCCTTGGAGTTTTAGCTTTTTTCCTTGCAGATGACCGTGAGTTTTAACTTTGCTATTACTATTAATTTTTTTACAGATAATCTAGTAATTTCAGTAGATTAGCGTCGCACTTAATGTTTTGTACATATGCAATGGTCTGTATGAATCTGAGGGTTTGTATAAAACTGGTCTGAGTTCCTATCTTAACAGTTAACTTGTATTAGTAAGTAAGACATATATTAAATATGTTTTATGGTTTTTAAATTTATTAGCTTAATGAATTTATTAGCTTAATCTACTCTGGTTTAAGTTACTTCTCGCCCTAATACTGTGATTTCAAAAGCAATTTTTTGGAATATATTAGTTTGGTCAGGTTTTCATATGTAACTAAGTTTTCAGTTTAGGTCAGTTTGATTTTTATAGAAAAAACTGTAGAATGATTATCTGCCGGATTTTGTGACTGGTTTTTTAAAGCTCTATTATTTTTAGTTTTGCACCATGAAATCTCTTAATCTTAAAATCCATGGTTATAGCTTTATAGATATTCGGTAGATATTAGTATTTTGAAGGAGGTTTGATGTTTTATGCATTTTGTAATTCGAAAAGATTTTGCATAAAAGGAAACTTTAATTTATCTTTTTTACTTTATATTAACGTTGCTCATTAACGTTGCTCTGAGGGATATAGGAAGGCGGACTCAAGGATTTAGAGTAATGTTTGATTGGTTAGTTTTTTTACTCCTTTTTATAGTGATACAAAAGCAAGGCTTTCCTAATTTCAGCTTTGAATTGTGATAAACAGGTTTTTAAAATAAATCATTCTGTAACCGTAGATGCATGATTAAGAGATTTCTTGTGCGTGCACCGTCCTGTAATTGCCAATGGTTTGTAAAACCACATAGAATTTAACCCCAATGTCAGGAAAAGGGTACATGTATTGTTAAATGTTTGGTATTTAGGATTCAAGAATAAAATTTTTTAGAGTTTTATAATAGTTTCTAATTTGGTTTAGTAACTGTATATCAAATTGTTAAACAAAATATAAAGGCATTAACTGATTTGAAATTTCATCCTGTAGTATTTTGTGTCCAGATAGCTGACGGGTTAAAGTCTGGGATTATACAGTTCTCCCCCCACCTAAGGTGAAAATATTTGGTAGGCTAAATCTCGGCAGTTGGGAGTTTGTGTGAAAAGTGCCAAGATCCTAGATATGCGTTGGTTAAAAAAAAAGGGGGGGGGGGGGGGGGGGCAAAAAAAGGGGGGGGGGGGGGGGGGGATTGGTAACCTAGGTAGTCCCTTGTAGTACAATACAGTAATTAATATAAGAAAAAATAACTAGGAATCTCAATTAAAAGGCTGGTCCAGAAGTAAATAATGGAGACTAGAAATGAAAAAAAATAAGGGAAAACTAAGGTTGATGAGAGGGTTTGCTTTGGTAAGGATGTTTGGTGAAAAATGACGCGAGGGTTAATGAATAAATTATAATACAGTTGGTGTTAATGTGTATTTGCAATGTAAAATTTTAATTTGGATAAAGGGTCAAAGTGTAAGGTTGTTTTTTTTTAATAGGCAAAAACTAATGCAATCTAAGTTAACGCTAGTATAAATTGCCTATTACAATCAGGAATGCAGCATTAACGAGCATGTTACCTCCACAGATCATTGGGGGGAAAAGACCAGTAAACTTTATTTAGGGATATTTAGGAAAGATAAGCTGTGCTTCCAAAGCAGTGATAACGACAGGGGACTTCAAGGGAACTAGAGACATTACTTTTATCGAAAGCAGAATATTTTGCGATATCATCCACGTAATACAGATGATCCAAACAGGTTTACATGAGTGCAGAGGGCAGTATTTTTTATAAAGAATTATCCCAGAAGATAAAAAGAAAAAATAAGTTTGTCTGGTACTGGATATGTTAGTTGCATTTATTAGGTTAACAATGCGGTCTAGGCTGTATATCGTCCTGCACAGGTTGTCAAAATTGATGACATGAGTGAGCAATACGCAACTCTTGACCATTTCAGGGCAGTGTCTGATTGTTTTTCGTAGATAAAATCTGAACCAAAGCATCGGATATGGATCGTATTTGGGATATAGCTTATTGAAGCCCACTAAAAATAATTGTAAAAATATCATTGATGTCCAATGCTGATAATTAACGCACTTAGAGTGAAATCAAAGAGATTTTAAAGTGAAACTTGGCAATATTTAGCAGGCTCGTAGATAGAGGCTAATAAAAACGTCATTACTGACGGTCTTTCCACTCATTGACACTGTAATATGACGTACTTTACTAGACGTCAGCCCATATACTTGATGAATGAGGACTCAGATGTTGGTAGTAGTAGTAATAGTAGTGTATGGATTTCTTATTTTGTTTCACACACTCAAAAACACCTAAGAGTGTTAACAATAAGGGAATGGGCATCAATACGAATATTAATTTGTGGGATAATAAGTTCCATGTTGCAATTCACGTTTAACTTTTTAATTTGAAAGATACACAAAGTCTTAAACTAACACATTGTGAAAACCATTGTTGACCCGGAATTTCAAGGATACGTAAAATACGTTCAGATGCCAACGAAATTTTCTCAAATTGGTCATCGGGCCTGTATGGATAAAGGATGGTATTTAGTAAATTAATAAAAATGCATATGTACTATCCACTTTGATACCAGGGAAGAGGATGATAGAATATGCATAAATACATTTGTTTGCGTTTACCAACACATACATACGGTACTCACATAAAATGAATTTGTCTACGTACTCACACCGGCGCTGCACACACACGCACACACACACAGATATATATATATATATATATAGTATATATATATAATATATATATATAATATATATATAATATATAATCTGTGTGTGTGTGGTGTTGGTGTGTGTAAGAGATTTTAGTAGAAAAAGTAAGTTGCTAAAAATGGTCGTTGTTTATTCTTGATCTGAAAAGTTAGGAACGCCTTGATATAAACAGCAGTTGCATATCTCTCTTTTTTCATACTCGTCATCGAGTATTCCACCTTAATATAATAAAGGTCATCTTTGTCCCTTTATCTAAATCGTTTGGTGCTTGTGTATCGCCTTATTAACCCATTACCTAGTAACATTTAGCATACGGCGCATACGATATTTTTCTTGGTTGCATACTGCAAAAACGAGGGAACACGTAAGCAGTCTTGGGGCCATGAGGACAATTTGCTAGGCTTGTCATAGGTGACGCAGCCATCACGTATAACCTGGGTTTGACAAATGATTGTATCTGGTGACCTCACCCTCTCGTCGGCTTGTGTTTGCTATAATTCAAGGTAACCAGGTTTACCGGGCTAAAATATCGCACTAAACACCCCTGAATGATTGTATTTTCATTTCAATATGATTGTATTTTACCAATTCTAAAGGGCGGGCCCCGGCATAACTTGATAGCCAAAGGGTAAATAGAAATTAAATTTGCGTTATAGTTGATATGTATTCTTATAGTCAACGTAATATATTGCACAGTGAAAATCGTAATATTTCCATAATGTATTTAACAAAAATTAGTTTATTATAATATTGTCTATATATATGTATACCAAATTCTTATTAAATATCCGTGTCTCACAGATGGATACAAGATATGCTTAGCCTTTTCTTTAATACTTAATGTACAAAAAGGTCAAATATGTGAGTACTACAAGTTTCCCTTTAAATTTTCTTTGGTTCACTCAGATAAGTGCCTTAATTATCAACAATAGACATCACTGCTATCTTTTGTCAATTAGTCTGTGAATTCAAATAGTTATTTCCCAAATACGATCTATATCCGATGCTCTGGTAAAATTTTATCGACTAAAATCAATCAGACACGGCCTGAAATTCACAGTAATTTAGTACACTAAAAAACTGGGGGATGACGAAAAAAATACAGAACTGACTATCGTGCACAAAAGTCCGTTCTCTCTGCTGGTTCAGAGATTGAACACGAATCCGTTGACTATGAAACCCCCAAAGTAGTTGAACAAGTAACTCTATATCTAATATCGTTAAGAAAGTGATCATCAAATATTGTTGTTGACGATACGGGTTTGAGCGTAAAATGTGCTGCAAAGGTACATTCTTTACTACAGGTATGGGGTAGCCTCATATTAAGCCTTTGGTAAAGACTGTTTTATGTGATTTGAAAAGAGGGCAACACCAAATATATGTTTGTGGATTAATAGTTTTCATGACCATGGCATTCTACATTAGTAATAATCACAAACTAGACCAGGTAGACAGTTATTCAATTCACAGCCTTTGTCGTTGCTGTGTGGGTTACCGCCAAATAATACATACTGAAAAAATCATACAGAAAAAAAAATCATTAACTAGTTACGTATATAGACTACTACTTACCCAGAAAATGTCTCTCCTATCAATTTTTGTCTTTTACCTCTGAGCTATTTATCAATATTTTCCCCTACTTCTTTCCATCTTTTCACTAAATATGAATTGTTACATTGGTGAAAGTAACTGAATCTTTTCAATGTGTATTATTTTTTTTTTTTTAAAAAATTACATATAGCAATAATTTGCAAGTGTCTAAACCTGACATGAGTTGTCATCACCCATAACACCCACTTTTCATTATGGATGTTGGCCCAATCACAAGCAATATAACTAAATGTAACAGATCTATGAAATGGTTCAATAAAGAGGGATGCACCAGCAGCGGTTTGTGGTTGCTACCTCAATAACCTGCTGTTGTAAATGGTACAGTTTTTTTTAAGAGGCATCTTGCAAGATTATAGAACACCACTGTAAACAATGTTGCTGAATTTGTCTTTATCTTTCTTTCTTGTGGACAGCTATGTCTGTTCATAAGATACGATAACCTATAGGGAAACTACAATTCATGAATACCGATTTATTTGTAAGCACTCTTATTTCATATTTATTTGTATCATCATTAACAACAAAAACTTTACGATCACTTTCTTAACGATATTACAATATGGAGAATTCCTCTATACTCAAGTAAAATGCCTGGTTTCCCAGTCCTTCCATTCCTTTATGCCCTGTTGGGTTCCATTAGTTACTAGTTCAACTGCTTCGGTGTTTCATAGTCCGCGGATGCGTGTTCACTCCTCTGATGGCTAAAGGAACGGACTTTTTGCTTTTGTGCACGATAGTACGTATCCTGCAAGGCAAAAACCGATGTAAAAAAAAAAAAATGTCATTAGTAAGCCCAAGTAGAGTAATATAAGTCATTTGAAATGGATCCAGTTTATTAACGCTTTAGAATAAAAACCACCAAGCAGAAGGTAACAAACATTGAAACGATTTCGCAATGTGTCGAGGATATATATATATAATATAATATATATATATATATATATATATATATATATAGTCTCAGTAATTGGACGGCTACTTGAAATGATAGCTTGATGATAAATAATAATGCGAAGACCAAGAAGAGCATTCTTTATTTTACAAGCTTTCGAGGTTTAAAACTTCATCATCAGGCTGAAAAAATTACATTAAACTA
>NC_061107.1:33253046-33273046 GCF_015104395.2 Macrobrachium nipponense | reverse complement strand
TTATTTTTTTTATACGGAAAATGGAAGTGCAATAGTTTCAACATTACTGGAATACTGACTGAACAATGATAAAGAATTTTATTTCTCCAAGGCCCATATGACATAAACTGATTTTCGTAAGGTAACGGTGCATATACAAATTGATATGTTAATTTTAAATGGACTGTTAAAAATTAGTATTTCCACATAACACAGACTTAGTGATATGCACGTCTGTAGAAGCTCTGAAATAAAATTATTGTAAACAATTAACATCATGACTAATCTTTTCATATTTTAAGTTAAAGTCGACCTTTCTTTGTGATTCGCACTAACAGGACAGAGAAGCTTACTGTGCATTTCAATGATTACCAGAGCGCCTTCAGTAACAACTGTATCGTAAAAAGATTTATTGATAAATATGTAAAATAAGAATATTGCCTACGAGCGGTTCAACATTAGTGGGGAATAAGCGTCATTTCACTCATAACTTAAATAGTCTGGATGTGAAACATTTTTATCTGAAGGGCAAGGAGTCTTATGCTCAAAGAAAGGTGAGACGTTCTTTAGTTTTGGAAAAAAAAAAAAAAAATTAGTTACCACCCTACTAAGCAAGAAACTTTATACATGAATATAGAGCACTGTAGAGTTGGCCCGATAAAAAATGCATAAATCTCTAGCAATGGTAGTATATCCTAAAAAAGGAAAAGTCTGATCAAACCTGCATTAGAAGTAAATGTTTTTACTTACTAAAGATATTGTAATGTGATATTTATGATGGTACATATATTAACTTTTAATTCTGCTCTCGGTTGTACAGATTAATACTCTCATTGATCAGTTATTCGCAGATTTCCCAACGAAATTCAGTCTTAGAAAGAACCTGATTGCAATCTGTTATTGACGTTTTAATATATATATATGTGAAGAATTATCATATCACCGTGAAATTTCGTTCCTGTCCGTTGGACTGGTGGTTCGATCCCATGAGGGGACGAAATTATTATCAACTAAAAATTCCCTTCGGTACATATATGAAAATATATCAATTCCAAGGTAGATTTCTCAACGAAATCAGTCCAAGAAAGAATTTGCTTGCAATCTGTTATCGGCGTTATATATATATATATATATATATATATATATATATATATATATATATATATATATATATATATATATATATATATATATATATTAGGGCTTGTGCTTGTATGATAAGGCGGCCCTATGAGGTAATGTTAGACTAGCGATAATCTTACGCTAAGTCGGTTGGTATTGCACTTCCATCTTCAATGGAGTGTCGGGGGTTTGTAGATCACTTACGAAGTCGGTATACTTGTTAGTTATTACGACGATGTTGTTAAACTCATGGTGAGGAGGTTCTTGTAGAAAAACACGAAATATAAAAATATATGTATTCTTCTGAAATACATGCTGAAGATCAGATATGAGTTGTACAAGTCTTCTAATAACGATAGCTTGATCGCTTCTGCCAATGATGATGGCTACTTCTGTTCTCTCTACATGATAAAGCTTGGGTAAAGAGATACAGGTCTTCTAATGACGATAGCTAACTCTGTTCTCCTGTCTACCATCTCTGTTACAAGTTATGAAGGAACAGACAGTAGTTCGAACATATGAACATACATACAAATGACATAGTTTCATACGAACACACAATCAAAATGAGACACGCTACAGATCACGTAGGCCGTTTGAATTATAGGTCGGGGTAGTTGTCTCAAGCAGGGAGCTTGGACTAATGTTTATAAACAATTGAATGACTACAGGTGACGGCATGTTATCTTAGCCTACATACTTATTGTATACGTCATCTTTAGCGTCTCTAGTCTGATCACATTCCTGCAAGCAATCTGGTTGACCTCTTTAGTTTTAGACTTTTATATAATATGGACTAACATTCCATATTTTTATTATGTAAACACTTACATCAGCTCGGTCAGCTACCAAAACCAACTACTGAATATTACTCAAACTTGACTTGCATTTGACTTATAGGAGTGTGATACAGACACTATGTGAATATATATATATATATAAGTAAATAAAAATTCATGGTGTACATGAATTGATTCAAGTAATAAAATATAAAACAATGATATTGGTAAATAATAGTGATCACGTGATATATAATGATACAGTTTTTCACTTCATTTCATTAAGATACATATGCTACAGAAAATACTAATGTACTCTGACAATTGCATAGAATGAAGATAACATGATAAAAATCATATTTTAACTGTAAAAATAAAAAAATTTCATCATATTGAATTGATAAAAAAATTATTAATTTTTATGCTAAATGTTATATATCTGATTCATAATTCATATACTAACTCATAAATAACTGCAGATATTGGTAAGATAAAAGGTAACAAATTGAATATACGCTACCTGATTTGTTTATACATATGTATATGGATTTCATATAATTATGATTAATATATGTGCACTTTAAATAGATTTCTATTGCGTACACGCAAAGATATATTTAGATTCTGTTATTTATGATCATTTATATAATAGATTCCTATTGCGTACAACGCAAAGATATATTTCGACTCTGTTATTTATGATCAATTATATATAGGATACATGATACTTTATATATATAGGATACATGACCGAGGTTATACTACTTCACTTTTAACTAGCGTTCGAACAACTTTTCGTCCATTACACAGTTCCAGACAACCACCTATAGCCCAATGAAACGGCCTATTTCACAGGGTTAAAACAAGGGAAAATTTGCCTGGGCGGGTCCAACGTTCTATTTTTGCGCTCATACTTATTCTCTGCATCCTAAGCTACACGATTACGTTCGCGATGAATAAAAAAAAACATCCCCAGCACGAGTCCTTCGCCAGCAAAGTAGAGTTGAATATCCTTCGGGTCGTAATTGTCGGAAGTATGTCCCTTTCGTAGTAGATTCCGACAGCCGCCGGAGCATTCCGCATTAAAACGAGATTAACGACGAGATACGGTGTCGGTCGAGAAGTCCAAGAAATTCCTTTCACATTGTAGGCGGTTGTTACTTGACTGTAGTCGTCCGCTGCGACGAACGATTTTTTTGAAGTTGCGATGTGAAACTCTCGTACTGCAGGATACTGTAACCAGGTTCCATTAATCAGCCTGCAAGTGAAAATTATACTTGTCACAAGGGCAAAGTAAATTCAGACGACATCCAAATACAGGGGAGGGAAGAGAGCCATTTAGACCAGACTTAACCCACATGAATTCGCTGATATTTTGGAATTCAAAAGAGTCCGCTGTACAAACTTTTTTATCCATGGCATTAACAATGAGTGAACCTATCCAGGTCTATGATGACTTGTAAAAATATCCATAATTATAAAAAAAATAAATAGATATCATTACGAATCTCAAAGAAAATTCGATATTACTGGTAGTAAGTTACTAGACAAAGAAGTGGAAAACGGAGCTAATTGTAAGATTGCCAGGCAACATAAGAGTCAAAGAGAAGATTAATCATGATTCTATGTGCCCTAACAAAAGTTTCATATTCAATTTTCTCGTGCGCATCCTCTGAGGTTAACTTTTAAAACATTATTATAGGTAGGAGATGCAACGAAAAACCCACTATGTAACTAATTTCTACTATAAACTTTGGGTTTTTCAAGAAAAATGTAACATTTTCCATGAATGTGATTACCTGGATTGTAATAAGCTAATGTTGCCCAAGTAAATAATCCATATCCCATATCGTGATACTTCTAAATGTCTATGCGGTTCAGAAAAAATTAATTCATTTTGATGTTATAGAAATTCTATTTCCTTATTTTGTTTATTAATTTTAAAATGATTGCAAGTTGCATTGCGCACACCGATAGACACCTGTACCTAATGTCTGCCTTGCCCATGAGAAGTTCGGGCTAAGCATTCCTTTCTCCAGTCAATCTGCTTTTGCAAGCAGAGACGACACACAGATGAAGCCTGTGTAAGCAGATTATTGAGGTTAAAGGAATCAATGCTGATACGGCAAAACGCGACAGACCTTCTAGAACTGATGACGTCGTCACCAGCTTAAGAGTTACGTTACTTGCTGTAAATAAATACGACTCTTAGGATAAATTTTTGTTTTTGAATACTCGAACCCGCATGAGAAGAATGTCTGAAAAAAAACAGTACAAAAATTGAACAATATATTAGTTTCATGTTGGAAAAACTGCATGATTATGTTAAATTAAATATTCCTTATTGAAACTAATGAAAAAGTTTCCATACAAATTCTATATATATTATTAGCCCTGTATAAGAATTCATATAGGATTATTCCATAGATAAGATTTTTCACTTCTAGACTTCCTGACTTTAAAATCTCTTTTATTTATTTTATTTATTTATTTCTTTATTATTATTATTTTTTTTTTCATTGACTACGAATATAAATTACCGGGACAGACAATATGTCAGTAGGTTTTGATATGTGTTTGAACTTTTAGCTTATTTGTCATTACTAAAGCGTTAAGTTAGAGTTCAAATCTTTTACGACATATCTTATTTTGGATATTTTAATTAATCCTATGTGGTTTACGTTTTGGCTTATTGGATTTATCGTGATTCCTTTTTTATTTTTTTTATAATTTGTAACCCTTCCGACTTCTTACGGAGTGTATTATATTGACTCCACTTGTATCCATATTTATCTTATTTTTTTTCATATTTATTTATTTATATATTTTTTTTTTATATATTTTGATAAATTAATGGTTGGCTTGAATATGTGGAAAAGTGTTCTAGCGGCGTACCGTATAAGGCTACTTGCGGCATCAATTCTATAGATACAAGATATAAATGATAAAGGTATTTAAAACCGCGAGAACCGCTATAATCCAGTTCGGATCCAATATCACGAGTTGTAACTCGTAAGACATTGACACTTCCTATTTAATATCCGTTATTCTACCAAACCGATTGACTCTGGGTGATAAAATATATTATTGGTTTTCTTAATGGAAAGGAATTCACACAACGTGTTAAGGAGATTATTATTGATTTACACCACCCGAGTCACAGATTATTATGTGTTGAATTCCATATTTACTGATTTAGCACTCATAACAAATATTCCTAACGCACTCAATTGCGGTGTTTGTTTTTAGTGCTATTAATTCTATATAACGTGTCAAGGAACTATTAACACTAAGAAGTGTTTATCCCTCTGTCAGACTCGTAATTCTGTTAATAATTCTACGTATATTCTTTCAAGGATTGATTTGGCACAGGATAGGCCCTTAACTGACAGGTGTCTTAGTGTGTCCCTTGTTTTCATGACACGTGTTACAATCAGTTATGTGCTTTTTATATCTGTAAGCATTGTAGGCCAGTAAAATAGTGATTTGGCTTTCTGTGACATAGTAGGGAACCCTGGATGACGGAATGCAACCAGTTTATGACGATTGGTATGAAAAAGATTATTACTACTACCTGGTCGTTAGTCATCTGCTGTGTTTCTTCGGTTTTCCTCGTCACAGACCTACAATAATAAACTACATTTGATTACATAATTCTGATACACATACTTTAAATATACTTTTGCTTTAGGGTTTCTGCTCGAAGTGTTTATTGTTTTTGCTTAGCCGCTGACCGTGTTTCCGTCCGAAGTGTTTATTGTTTGCTTATTGCTGCTGACTCTGTTTCCGTTCGAAGTGTTTATTGTTTTGGTTATGTCTGTGACTCTTGCTTTGTTCAGTTTGTAACAGTCTGCGCTCCGACCCAGATATGCAATGCTCGCGATCTCTTGGGTTAAGGAATTTTCTTGTTTAGATACGGTTTAACAATAGGCACGGATGTTTCTATATCTTTTAGTCTAATTAATGGTTCTTTGCAGTATGGTGCGGGATTTGCGGGATAATGCGTCAGCTATGATAATTGCTTTCCCAGGTAGATATCTTATCTTGGCTCCAAAGACCTGAATGATCATTTGTCACCGAGTTCCTTTTGGACTGTGATTAAAGCCTTTGAAAAACTCGGTAAAGGACTCATGTTCAGTAAGGACTTTATCAGGATAGCCATAGATATGAACTTAAAATGTACTAGTGAGTTAAAGATACCTAGCCCTTCCTTGCTTATTACTGCATATTTACTTTCAGAGGGCTTTAGTTTACGTGAATAAAAAGCTATAGGAAAGAACTGTTTATCATATTGCTGAAGTAGTATCCCTCTTACCCCTTGGTCTGAGGCGTCTGTTGCAATAAAAAAAAATTCCTTATTTAAATCAGGGATTTTTAAGTTAGGTAAGCTGCATTATTCCGCTTTTAAGATATCGAACGCCTGTTGATGCTTTTTAGACCATAATCAATCTACGCTCTTCTTCGTAAGATCTGTTAAAGGAGCTGTCATGATTGAAGAGTTACATATTTGCATACGATTGTAATACCCACTACAGCGCAAAAGTGCTGTATCCCCCTTTACGTTAATAGGTACCGGAAAGTTATGAATAGCCGACACCTTACCATGGACTACTTTAAGACCTTGACCAGACACATAAAACCTAGATAAACATGTTCGGTTTTTAAAAAACTCACATTTAGATATTTTACTCTGAGATTATTTGTCTTTGTCTCTGTAGCACTAGCTCTGGTTTATGTGAATGTACTTCTAAGGTATTAGAAAAGATTACAAGATCATCCATATAGGCATGTAGGTTATCCCCTAATAGTCTCCAAACACTGTATTGTAATTGGGGTTCGCGCAACGTAAGCCGGACGGAGGCATACGTAAAAATTGATAATGTCCCCTGAGTGTGCTGAAAACGGTGATGAGGTACAATCACTTAGGTAATGGTATCTGGTAAAAGCATTTAAGTAAGTCCAAGTTGGTGAAAAAAAAAAAAAAAAATTTATTCCAACTAACAGAGATAAGATGTCGTCGGTACATCGCACTGGAAACTATCGGGAGTCGTTTCCTTGTTTAAGCGACAGAATCTACGCAGATACGCCAAGTCCGATTTTTTATGGCATGACGTTTGAGGGAAAAATTATATGGGCTTATTTGATTTCCTAATGGCTCCTATTACTAACATTTTTCAACTGCGTCATTTACCTCTATTTTGAAATTTCAGTGAGTCTATCCGAAGGTACGTATATAGCTTTATGTTTGTCCTTAGACCGTATTTTGTGTTAAATTACATCCGTTTTTTCCCAGAGATCACTCCGCTAGTGGAGAAACTTCGTGGTATTCAGATAAAAGATAAAAAAAAAAATTCTGCTGAATCACCTCTGCTTGAATGACTTTACTGATATTACTTTAGATAGATTATCAGAGAGATTCATCCACGACTGGTTGGGCTGGGATTAAAAATTAGCAACAATAAAAGAAATGCGATATTTATATGTATATGGTTTTTGTGGATTACTATATTAACTTGTTTGCAGCAAGTCAACCGTGTCTAGGGCTTTGTTCGCGGAAATCGTTATATTTCAGAGTGTCGGGAAGGATTAAAATTTCATTTTTTCCCAGCAAAAGTCTTTTTTACACGCACTAAGACATTCGAGGGTGCATGTTTCTCGAGATTTTGCGTGCAAAGTGCGACTGCGGTTGTGGGAGAATTCTGTTGGGTCATTTGAACAATGTTACGATTTATGAGACAAATGTATAGTTCCTTTATATAAGTTATTATTTGATTAACTGTCTCATTTTGTTCAAACGGATTTTAATATGTTGAAGGTTTATAGGATTTTCTTTTGATAAACACGCCTTATTTTGCAGGATGTAAGATAATATTTTGTGTATCCCTAGATGGATATCTTACAATTACACTAGATACAGATCAATGTTTTTTATAACTATAGAGGTATCTGTAAACGCTCGCTTACCGGACTTCTCATTAGGGAAGTTCGAACAACAGACGGTGAGTTCGTAAATACAAGATATTACGTGTACTAAAGAAATAAAACAAGATATTCTAATTTTTACGGCGCGTACAGTTGGGCTTAATCCACCAGTATTATTATAACTTAATGTATTAAAATTAAACGAAAAACCTGCTCTGATTACTTTATACAGTCGTGTGTTTCATAGGAAAAATCCTTTTTAATTCAAAAAGATATTGGCATGTATGAACCAACATCGCTTTTCCCCACTCTGCTAGAGTCGCTTATTGTGTGGAATTTGCTATGCTTTGAACACTTCGGCAGTTTTTGACTGACCTTGACCGCTTGACTAGGTGACACAGTCACCGAGTTTGCTTGTTTGATTCTGAACGGGCTACTGTTTCTATTCTTTTTGTAATAATTAGGATCCTTCTCTTTATTACCATCGGCAACGTATTGTGTGTTTTTTAGCATTATGTTGCTGGTTACGTATAAAGCAATGAATGACGAACTATTAGGAACTGAGCGATTACTAATAAGACAAGTTATCACTACTGCTTCAATATTAACTGTTTGTACTTCATTCTTTGCTAAAATTTGAAATAGTGAGGGATCCTGGTCAGCGCATTTAGCCTGATGAAAGTTTTTTTTTACAGACATGTTATTCCTTGCAATCCAGCCATATTTTTAAAGTTAAGTGAGTCATTGAGGTTCGATATTTTATATAACTCAAAAAACTCAAAGCTAAAACTGCGATCGGGACTTGCAAAGGAGCATTTATTGTCATGACCCGAAATAGTGTTACCTCTAATTTATATAGATTTGTACGGGTGTTCCACTTGTTTTTTGTGTGTTTTCTAATCACTACGGTGCTTAACGACCCTATCCATGCATCTGTATAAATACAGACGTCCACTGCGTAAACGCATATTCACTGTTTAATATGATTTGTTACGTAAGGGATTAATAATCACCCAAAATGATAAAATTAACATAGTATATGATTATGATATTCAGTAGAACTTCTGGAAACAGACACTCAAAGATAAAAACTCGCAGTAGCGAAATCTCAATGTTGTAGATAATTTCTGTAAAAAAGTAAGATTAAGAATGTCTCGTAACTTCAGCCACAGGAATAACGAAATTCGACCTGCAAAGGAAACACTCAAAGTTACTCCAAATGAATAAAAAATTGTACTTAGCTTGCTTTTGTGGGAAGTCACGGTGTTCCGATAACGACACACCGGCCTTGGTCCTCCTTCTCTATTTAGCGGATGACCTGGTTTGGCTTCAGTTTCCCCCGTGCGCGTTGTTTCGATGATTCGAGCCCTTGAAAGATCCGATGCTGCAGACGCGTTCGGTTTGTTTCTTGGAGTGCCGGAAACGCTCACTAACGATGTTTTCTTGAATGATTCTAATGAGAGACGAAGCTTGCGTTGTCGTTAGGTAAAAAAGGACACTTCGGTTAGGTTTTGTTTTCTTGAAGTTATTCACTAACGATGATACTAAGTTGCTTGAAGAATCTCTTGCTTTCGTCGTCGTTAAAGAGTTCTTGTTGTTTTCTGAAGTCGCTCACTAAAACGATGAAAATAAGTTGCTTGAAGAATCTGCTGCTTCCGTCGTCGTTGACTTCTTATGATACATGATTTATTATTCTGGTTTTTTCTTCGTAGGACGTTGTAGGAGTTCTTCTGGTACGCTGGCCACCAATATTAGGGCTTGTGCCTTGTATGATAAGGCGCCCTATGAGGTAATGTTAGACTAGCGATAATCTTACGCTAAGTCGGTTGGTATTGCACTTCCATCTTCAATGGAGTGTCTGGGGGTTTGTAGATCACTTACGAAGTCGGTATTATCTTGTTAGTTATTACGACGATGTGTTAAACTCATGGTGAGGAGGTTCTTGTAGAAAACACGAAATATAAAAATATATGTATTCTTCTAAAATTTTACATGCTGAAGATCAGATATGATTGTACAAATCTTCTAATAACGATAGCTTGATCGCTTCTGCCAATGATGATGGCTACTTCTGTTCTCTCTACATGATAAAGCTTAGGTAAAGAGATACAGGTCTTCTAATGACGATAGCTAACTCTGTTCTCCTGTCTACCATCTCTGTTACAAGTTATGAAGGAAAAGACAGTAGTTCGAACATATGAACCATACATACAAATGACATAGTTTCATACGAACACACAATCAAAATGAGACACGCTACAGATCACGTAGGCCGTTTGAATTATAGGTCGGGGGGTAGTTGTCTCAAGCAGGAGCTTGGACTAATGTTTATAAACAATTGAATGACTACAGGTGACGGCATGTTATCTTAGCCTACATACTTATTGTATACGTCATCTTTAGCGTCTCTAGTCTGATCACATTCCTGCAAGCAATCTGGTTGACCTCTTTAGTTTAGACTTTTATATATATGGACTAACATTCCATATTTTTATTATGTAAACACTTACATATATATATATATATATATATATATATATATATATATATATATATATATATATATATATATATATATATATATATACTATATATATATATATATATATATATATATATATATATATATATATATATATATATATAGTATATATATATATATATATATATATATATATATATATATATATATATATATATATATATATATATATATATATATAAAACGCCAATAACAGACACACACACACACACACACACACACACATATATATACATATATTATATATATATATATATATATATATATATATATATATATATATATATATATATATATATATATATATATATATATATATATATATGAATAATTATCATATCACCGTGAAATTTCATTCCTGTTCGTTGGCGGTGGTTCGATCCCACGAGGGAACGAAATTATTATCAACTAAAAATTCCCCTTCGGTACATATATGAAAACATATCAATTCCAAGGTAGAGCTAATTAGACATTACAGGACATTTGTAGCTCGAATGATATATATATATATATATATATATATATATATATATATATATATATATATATATATATATATATATATATATGCGTATACAGTAATTTTTTTCCTTATCTTGTGGAGAACCAAGGCACTACTTGCCTTAGAACTTGCCATATTAATTTCATGAGCTGTGTGCAAGTGCTTGTCCACAGTTTACTTAAATGAAAATTTAAGATTAGATGATAAAGTCATTTATAAATAAATATGTGTGTGCATATAATAAGAGTTCAAAAGAATGCATATTATTTATTGAAGACTTTGGAAAAAAAGTTTTAAATCAATATATCAATTTTTTGGGTAAAACAGCTCAGCGAAATAATAATTAACTACAATGGAATCCATGCTGTTATGAATAAGAAAAAAAAAATGACAACTGAGGACGAGTAACCGAATGGATAACATCAAAAATTTAGAAAACTGGACTAATACAATATTAACTCTGGACAGCAGAATATGAGTGTATAATTCTCAAAACTATTTAAACGACTGCCCAATGGTGTATTGTGTAGTATATGGAGTATTTTGAGGAATTGATTTTGCATAACATATGTTTTATAGGAAGAAAAAATACGGTGAGAAACAGAGAAACTTACATGGAATGGTTTAAATGATCATTACTTTCGAAAAAAGGGATCAGTGCCTTAAAGAAATTGCTCGGTCGTGTAGAAAGACTGAAAGGTGTTAAGGTTGATGACACACCAATATATAATGCAAAAGCACTAAGTAGAAGGCCGAAAACGCCTGGAAAATGTTGAATGCATGGTCTGAAAAAGGAGGTATTTGGGAAGAAGAAAGTTAGTGCGTAGGATGGTTCCATATGCAGTACGTCTGTTTAGGTCTACGATCTGGCTGATGAAAGGATAATATAATGGTGAGAAAGGAGTACTTGATTATTGACTGGCTGGATATGAGCATAGGGTTTATTATAACTTCACTCCAAAAATACTCAAATCCTTCGCGCCAAGAGCCCACGTGAAATTAGAAGACTCGAATGTATAACAGAGTCACTGGGGCACTTGATACTGACAATGTCAGTTACCCTTTTAAGAGCAAAATGAGTAAAATCATTAACTTTGCCGAAAATCACATTTATTCACCTTCATGTTTATATTTTCTCTCTAAAACCTCATAAGTGATGCCACTAATTGTTTTCACTTTATGGTATTCCATTCCTTAAATACGGAATAGTGTGGATTAACCCTTTCTTTATTTGTTGATTCCTTTCCATTACCATAAAAGCATTACATTAGGAATTTCTCTACCACGATAAGTTATTGAAAATGGTAGTCTTTGTTGTCAGACACATATGTTGCTAAATATTATGTTTGTGGAAACATAATTCAAATATGTCTATATACGTATATATCTTAGTCGTTTCGCTTTTGCGAAAGACTGTATTTTCTTACGACTGTCATTCGTAAGTATTTCTGGTTCCTTCTTTCTCCTATGTGATATCTTAGTAGAGTGGTTCTTCTTAAAGTAAAGGAGATGATTCAAAACGGATAAGTTGAATAATAGTAGAACAACTTTATTACTGAACTCCATAACAAAAGAGACAGTTCGGTCGTGAGACCGTTCCGTTGATAGCGAAACATTAGCTATCTCAGCGATTCACATAAAAAACATACGTAGTCCGCCGGCTCGGAAGTTACAAGTTTCCGGCGCAGGTTAACAGGTCAACCGCTTTCCCATGGAAGTTGTTATGCAAAGTTATCAGTAATGCAAGACGATGACATTTCCAGACAAACTTAAACCAGGCTACTGCAGACATTACATAGCGTGATCTAGATTTGCCTTGGTCACGTAGGACCCTCCTAATTCGCCAATGACCTCAGGTCATGGGTTTTTATTTACAGATATGTAATTCTAAAATGTATTTATTACATTAGGCTCGGACAGCTACCATTCAGCCTTGAATAACAAAAGTTACTTTAAACATGGTTTCTTAGGAGCGTGCTCGCAACATATGTTTAGATATAAACATAACAAGTGAATAAATGCATAAAAGGTTCTGTTACATACCCTTTTTGGACATATTCATAAACAAAGATAAATGCATGGAAAATATAGATCCATGTTTGATAATAATAATTATCAGGTACCAAAAAAAATCAAAAGGTAAAAATCAAAAGGTTAACATGTATACATGATGATTATGATAATAGGTAACCTGATTAAGAATAGCGGTTACTGGGAAACACAAACATGATCATGGATAATGGTTAAAGAGTACTTGTCACTCATTGTAATAGATAATATAAATGTACAATGGTATAACCGTATAGGTGTGCACAGATTAATATATAGGGCTGGTATATTTTATTAGGTGCCCGAAAAATACTTTTAGGAGTATATTAATATATATATATTGGGCTATAATATTTTATTAGGTGCCCAAGAGATACTTTAACTTGTTCAATGCAAAGGCGTGAGTCTTCCTTGTCCTACATTTTGCCAGCGTACAGACCGCTTTTCACACAACACAATTCCAGACAATTTTCCTAGGCACCAAATGAAATGGCCAGTTTCAGGCGGCCCTGAAACGTATACGCCTTTAGCGCAATGGGTACGTCATCTGGACGTGACAACATGTTTCCTTGGAGATCCTTCTGTGTACTCCTCAGCCTACGCCAAGCAAAGATGTTTGACGGCGATAACCAATATGGCCGTCACACTGAACACGGCCAACAGCACGTAGTAACGAAGATTTTCTCCACCTGCATAAGTCGGTGACACGTGGTTCATCTCAGCCAGTTGCGTCAAACGATGAGCCACCCGCGCGTTGTATGGGAGAGGTAGTGATGGGATGATTGTAGTCGCCCAGGTATAGTTCGCAAAATACGTCTTCTCACGTATTATCGTGTTGACCCCTCTGACGGTGTAGTTTGTAGATGTCCCCGTACAACCATCAGCTGCTACAAAGATTGGGGAATGGGCGGTGGTCCCGTCCGGGCATACGACTTGAAAACTGTCTTTGTCGTATCGGATCAGGAACCATTATTCATTCTGTAATTGAACTTATTACTGTAAAAGGGATAAAGTTTCTTCAGACAACCTTCGCGTGTATGAGAGAGAGAGCCGTTAGCACTATGCCTAACTCACATTAATCCATTGATATAGGATAGAATTCAAAAGAGTCAGCTGTACAAACTTTATTATTCATGGCTTCTGAACAGTGAGTGAGTTTATCTAAGTCTTTAATGACTGTAAATGATTTCCTATCAGAAGAAATCAGAACATGTCCCGTCAAATTGGATATTACTGGACTTGAGTTATTCGTCATGAAAGTTGGAAACGGTGCTATTTTGTATGATTGCCAAGCATCGGAAGAATCAAAAGGTATAGTGATCATGATCCTATAATTTTCAACGCTGACTGATATTAGGCTATAAGAGAACTCTACTTTATGGCCGTCTAATAAAGGAATATAACCTAGTTTCTCCCGTCCGTTCTCCAAAGTTAACGTCAGATCTTTAATAGGCATAAGGTGTGGAGATAACACACCCTTTGTCGCTAACGTAATAGCTTCCACATAGTCCTTTGATTTCTCAATAAAATGTGATATTTTGACACGGATATGATCTATTTTCGAACTAATAAATGCTAACGTAGCCAGCAAATGTTGGACTTCCATAATCTGATCGATATTACTAGAATGTTCGTTCACCAAACTCATTATTTGATTGATTGAAAGATAACTGGCTGCGAAGTTCAGACAAAGCTAATTCGGTTTTTGTGTTGCAAAAACTCAATTCTTTTATTTTGATTATTTATCTTAAGGCGATTTGAAATTCCTAAGCCTAGACTCACAACAGATCCCAATATGTTTAGTCCAGCAAGAATAAGCGGGTTGCGGCGTTCGAGATTATTGTGCCGCACAGACCACATCAGCAAGTCACGAGCAAGTTCCTCTGCCTCAGCGGTTTTATTTTGTATGTCATAAGAAATAACATTTTCCGCGACGCTTAGGGTTTGAGCTAGCGAAATTTCTGAGTTAGCATGAAAATGACGTTGGTGCATTTCCTTAAGCGAATGGCAAACCTCATCAGGTCATTCTTTAAGTTAAGGACGTC
This sequence comes from Macrobrachium nipponense, assembly GCF_015104395.2. Lineage (NCBI taxonomy): Eukaryota > Metazoa > Arthropoda > Malacostraca > Decapoda > Palaemonidae > Macrobrachium > Macrobrachium nipponense. The sequence continues at coordinate 33,258,106 of NC_061107.1, read as the reverse complement.
ATCTTCAGGCAAAAATATGGCTTGCATATCCACTTCTATGACTATATTACTCGACACAATAAAAAATGTCTTCTGTTCTTTCAATAATCGAGCCATGATTAAATTCTATTTCTTTCGTCTTAGCGCTCTTTCCATACAACAAAGATGTCTGAACACACAATATCACTCCTAACAATAACAGATTCATTTTTGGAAACCTGCATTGAGTAAAATATATGTAATAACCTCATGTTAAAGAATATGTTTACATACAAATATGATTGATATATATATAAATATTATACAAGTTTCACAGAAATACAACCATTTTTTTCCCTCACTCCATCTACCTTTCTTTAGATTCTGATATGTGCTAATGGAACTATTCTCATATCAGTGGGTTTGGATACAATTTTAAACCCTAAATCTATTGGCCGTTAATGTTTCTAAAATGTTAAACGGGCCTTCAAACTTAGGTGTCAGTTTGTAATTTAGACCTTTACGTACGTATTCTTGTATGTATACCTGATCGCCCACGGCATATGTTCTAGTTGGCTTAGCTATTTTATCATGATTTCTTTCATTATAATTTGTGCTTCTTCTAGATTCTTACGAAGTATATTATATCGACTTATGCTTGCATCCATAACATCCTTTAGAGGATTTGATAAATTAATTGTAGGCGTTAATACATGGAAAGGTGTTCTAGCTGGGATACCGTACAGTGCCTCGTGCGGTGTCATTTTAATAGACACATGATATGAGTGATTAAGTGTGCTTAGTGCCGCAGGTATGGCAATGTCCCAGTTGGGTCTTGCCCCTCTAAGGTGACCTTAAAATGTTTAAAATCTTACGATTTGCCCTTTCCACTAGCCCATTAGACTCTGGGTGATAGATCATGGTATTGATTTTCATTATGCAAAGGAATTCGCACAAGGAGTTAAGGAAATGATTATTGAACTCCCCACCCGAGTCTGATATAATGGTGTGTGGAATTCCATGTTTACAAATGTAGCACTCGTAAAACTTTCTAGCGCACTCGACTGCGGTTTTTGTTTTAAGCGCTATCAGTTCTGTATATCGAGTCAACGCATCTATGATTACCAGGAGGTGCTTATTTCCTCTGTCTGACTCGTAAAATCCTGTTAATAAATCTAAGTGTACTCTTTCAAAGGGTTGATTTGGCACAGGGAAAGCCCCCTATGCTGACAGGGGTCTTCGTGTGCCCTTTGTATTCTTGACAAGTGCGACAATTTGCTATGTGCTTTTTTATATCTGTAAGCATCGTATGCCAATAAAATAAAGATTTGGCTTTCTGTGACATTAGGGAATAACCCGGGTGTCCATGCAGTGGATTTTCATGCAACCATTTTAAGACAGTGGGTATGAGTGAGATAGGTACCACCACCTGGTTGTTATTCAACTGTGGTGTGTTGCGGGTTTTCCTCGTCATGGATCTACACAGGATATTATCTTTGATTACATAATTCTGCTGCTTATACTTTATATATTCCTTTTCCTTCGGATTTCCGTTTAACGCAATTATCATTTTTTCTATTTGTTATCTTTTCTTTGTTCCGTCTGTAATAGTTCAGCACTCCAGCCCAGATCTTCCTGTTCTGATATAGTTTTAACAATGGGCGTGGAGGTTGAGATATCTATTAATTCAGCTAATGGCTCGGTACAAGACCAAGAGGGGTTGCGTGATAATGCGTCAGCAATGATATTTGCTTTCCCAGGTAAATACCCGATCCTCGCGCCAAAGTCCTGGATGATCATGTGCCACCGAGTTCACTTAGGGCTGTGACTAAAGCCTTAAGAAGTCGGTTAGGGGCTTATGATCAGTGAGAACCTTGACGGGATAACCGTATATTATAAATTTAAAATGCAAGAGTGAATTAACAATAGCGAGCCCTTCCTTGTCTATTACTGCATATTTACTTTCGGAAGGTCTCAGTTTACGTGAATAAAAAGCTATAGGGAAAAACTGTTTATCATATTGCTGAAGCAATAACCCACCTACTCCTAGGTCTGAGGCGTCTGTTGCTATAAAGAATTCCTTACCGAAGTCAGGAAATTTCAAAATAGGAGAACTACACAGTTCATCTTCCAATTTATTGAACGCCTGTTGATGATTTTCAGACCATATGAAATCTACGCCCTTTATTATAAGATCGGTTAGGGGAGCAGCTATGATGGAGTAGTTCCTAATGAACCTCCGGTAATACCCGCTACAGCCTAAAAATTGCTGTATTCCCTTGACGTTTGTAGGAATCGGGAAGTTACGGATAGCGATACCTTATTTCATGGACTACTTTAAGACCTTGACTAGAACACCGTGAAACCTAAATAAACTAGTTTCTGTTTTAAAAAATTCACACTTACTTATCTTTACCCTTAGGTTATGCTGCCTTAGTCTTTGTAGCACTAACTCTAATTTACGTAGATGTTCTTCTAAGGTATTAGAAAAGATTACTAGGTCATCCATGTAGGCATGTAGGATATCTCCTAACAAGTCTCCAAACACAATGTTTATCATTCTAGTAAAAAGTTATAGGAGCACAACGTAAACCAAAAGGCATACGCAAAAATTCATAATGTCCCCTGGCTGTGCTGAAGGCAGTGTATGGGAGAAAGAAGGAACCAGAAATACTTACGAATGACAGTCGTAAGAAAATACAAACAGTCTTTCGCAAAAGCGAAACGACTAAGAATTGGTGGCAGCGATTAACGAAGAATAACATTAACAAGACCCATATCAGCCGACCGAAGAACTGCAATCACCAACTTCCAGCTATAAGTCAATAATAAACAAGAGAAACGGGATCTTCAATCAACGCAACATTTTATGAAGACGAAGAAATGTCCTTCATCGAGAAGAATACAAGCATCAACATCGACGATTGAGTGACTGTTGTCACATATCTCCGAGAATCAACACCGGACGAGAGCAGCATCGAACATCAACAGAAAGAAGAAAGCACATAAAGGAAACAACGCGCGATCACTAGCAAGGACGCGAAGAGTAGGCCAAGAGGAAGCAACGCGAGGAAGGGGGCTGTGACGTCATCAATCTTGGACTTCTTCATGCAACGCGAGGAAGAGAGGAGGACCGTGACATCATCACGACTTCCGACGCGGGAGAGAGGAAACTGTGACGTCATCCCATGTCAACAATCCTTCCCCATATAACCCAGAGCTAAGTAGAATTTTATCTATTCAGGTTTTTTCTCAGTGAAGTGTTGTTCATCAGGAGTCGATCGTCCAATATTACAGGAGGTGAGTTGTTCGCCATCTTAATCTTCATTCATTACAGAATCAAATCTTCAAACTACGAGTTCTCGCCAGCAGACTATTTTTTTTCTCGTTGTTGCTAATCGTTTTTCTTGCAGGAATTCTCCGAATATATCTTTATCAAATTATCTGTACTCTATTATCTTTTTGTGGGTTTCCTATACTTGCAACATATTTATACAGTATATTGCATATGCGTTTACGTAGTGGTCGAGTGTATTCTTATAGATATTTTGATAGGACCAAGCAAGGAATAGGAGTGATAATGAAAAAAAAAGTAAAAGTGGAACATGGCAACTACTGCGGCAAACTACTGCGGATGGCAACCCGAATGTTGTGACGCTCGTGAGCGCTAGGTCAAGCAATTGGTACATTTTCAGTCGGTCAATGGGTTCCTGCTCAAAATGTTGAGGCATGGATCTCATCTGTAGACTCATTTAAATGCAAAATGCATCACAGACCCAGCTGTACAATTACCGGAAGCCAAAAGCTTCATAGACTTTGCTAAAGGAAAGGACGCAAGTGCATATCTAAGAGGTGTTTCTTTCCAAGAGGCGGCTACATGGGACGAGTTCAAAATTAGGTTACGTGCCGTGTATGGGGGTGTGAAGAGGCTTTAGATGTAGTATTGGCATTGAGAAATATCCTTAACCAAGCCTCCATGACTCAGCTTAATGTTGTTGAGCAGGCAGCGCTAATTGCCGACCGGCTAAATGAATATCAAGATAGTTTAAGTAACTCCGGGTGGGTTACGAGTGCCAGAATCGCCGTGAAAGATTTTATCCGTCTAATTTACCTCACGAGCATTACAGCAATGTTGCCTGAAGCTTTAGTGCGGTGTTTTGACAAAAAATTGCAGCCCAACAGTACGGAATTAGATGTATATAAACAAATGAAAAAACATGTCTAAATGTACCGACCTTGATCCCTCGCTTACTCAAGTTTTTGCAAAAAATGAGAATAAACCACAACAAGTAAACGTGGTCCATAATAAGAATCAAGCTGGGCAGAGATGGTTTGTTATAACTGTATACGACCAGGTCACATGATTTCAGACTGTCGGATGCGTTTTTGTTCAATACATAATAGTTCCACTCATTCATATAATCGTTGCTTCTCGCGGAATCAACAGCAGAATCCTACAAACACGCAAACAGTTGCCAATGCAAACAAAAAGAAGGGTCCTCAGTACTATAAAAAGAAACAAGCAAACGGAAATGCTGCCTCAACAGCAAAAAACAAACAAATCCGTGCTTCAGGTACCTCTGTTCCTGGGCCGTCTAGCCAGAACTTGGAAGGTCAAGCGAATTTTCAAGGAGTGCAAAACAAAGCAAATACCACGTAGTTAGCTCCAAGGGGGGAGAGGACGATGTTGGGTCATCCATATCAACATCTTTTGTATCAAATAATCAGTTTAATCATTTATCAGATCATTGTGAGGCAATCGATTTTCCTATGAAACACACGGCTGAATCCAAAAAATCTGTGCAGGTTCCCGTAGATTTGCAACAATTCACGCAATTATAAGTCAAGAACGAGTTACGACCAACCTTACATGCAGTAAATTTGGACCATAAGTCATTTACTTTGTTCTTTGATTCTGGTAGTCCACGTAATATCATGGATTTAAGGACTCATCATTTACTCTTTTCAAACTTCCCTATAGAGAAGTCCGGAATAAGACTCTCGGGTATAGGAAATAATGAATTAAATGTGGTAGGAGTAACTCATGTTCAGTACAAGGTCGGTAAGCGCACGTTTTCCGATACCTTTATCGTTGTACAAAA
>NC_061107.1:33223046-33245546 GCF_015104395.2 Macrobrachium nipponense | reverse complement strand
TCTATAGTGATAAAGTTTTTCACTTCATCTCTTTAAGATACATATGCTACAGAAAATACTAATGTATTCTGATAATCACAAAGAATAAAGATTAACATGAAAAAAATCATATTGTAACTGATAACAATTTCATATATGAATTGATAAAAATTATTAATGTTCATGCTGATTGATTCGTTGATTTTTATGCTAACTGTTATATATCTGCAGTTATTGGTAAGATAAAAGGTAACAGATTGATTATAGGCTACCTGATTTGTTTATACATATGTATATGGATTCATATAATTATGATTAATATATGTGCACTTTAAATAGATTCCTATTGCGTACACGCAAAGATATATTTCGATTCTGTTATTTATGATCATTTATATAATAGATTCCTAGTGCGTACACGCAAAGATATATTTCGACTCTGTTATTTATGATCATTTATATATAGGATACATGATACTTTATATATATAGGATACATGACCGAGGTTATACTACTACACATTTAACTAGCGTTCGAACAACTTTTCGTCCATTACACAGTTCCAGACAACCACCTATAGCCAAATGAAATGGCCAATTCCAAATGGTTAAAACAAGGGGGAAATTTGCCTGGGCGGGGTCCAAACGTTCTATTTTTGCGCTCATACTTGTTCTCTGCATCCTAAGCCACACGAATACATTCACGATGAATAAAAAATCATCCCCAGCACTAAAAGTCCTTCGCCAGCCAATGGTAGAGTTGAATATTCTTCTGGTCGTAATTGTTGGAAGTATGTCCATTTTGTAGTCGATTTCCGACAGCCGCTGGTGCGTTCCGCATTAAAACGAGATTAACGACGGGATACGGGTGTCGGTCGAAGAAGTCCATGAGAAGCTTATTCACTTATGATGGTGCTTATTCCTTCCACATTGTAGGCGGTTGTTATTTGTCTGCCGTAGTCCGCAGCGACGAACGATTTTTTGAAGTTGCGATGTGAAACTCTCGTACTGCAGGATACTGTAACCAGGTTCCATTAATCAGCCTGCAAGTGAAATTATACTTGTCACAAGGGCAAAATAAATTCAGAACATCAAATACGGGAGGGAGAGAGCCATTAAGACCAGACTTAACCCACATGAATTCGCTGATATTTTATGGAATTCAAAAGAGTCAGCTGTACAACTTTTTTATTTTTCTCCATGGCATTAATAATGAATGAACCTATCCAGGTCTCTGATGACTTGTAAAAATATCCATAATTATAAAAAATAAACAGATATCAATACGAATCCCAAAGAAAATTCGATATTACTGGTAGTAAGTTGCTAGACAAAGAAGTGGAAAACGGAGCTATTTGTAAGATTGCCAGGTAACATAAGAGTCAAAGAGAATATTAATCATGATTCTGTATTTCTCTATGCTAACTGAAATTAGGTTGTGACAAATTCCGATCCTATGTGCCCCTAACAAAAGGTTCATATTCAATTTTCTCGTGCGCATCCTCTGAGGTTAATTTTTAAACTTTATTAATAGGCAGGCGATGCAACGAAAGAACCCACTATGTAACTAATTTCTATATAAACTTTGGGTTTTTCAAGAAAATGTGACATTTTCCCATGAATGTGATTTACTTGAATTGTCATAGGCTAATGTTGCAAGTAAATATTTCATATCCATGACTTGATACTTCTAAATGTCCGTTCACCAATGTCATAAGCTGAATTATTGACTCTAATTGTCTATGGGGTTCAGAAAAAATTAATTCATTTTGATGTTATAGAAATTCTATTTGCTTATTTAGTTCATTAATTCTAAAACGATTGCGATTCCTTAACTAAGCTTGCATTGCAATGCGGATAAGAATAGATTATGGCTATGTATGTCATCATGACCTATGAACCACATGTGAAGTTCATGAGCTAAGCATTCCTTTCTCCAGCCAACCTGCTTTGCACGCGGTTTATTGAGGTTAAAAGGAACAATGCTGATACGGCAAATGCGACAGACAACCTTCTAGACTGATGACGTCGTCACCAGCTTAAGAGTTACGTAACTTGCTGTAAAAGATACGACTTTAGTATAAATTGGGTATTTTTTGGTTTTAATACTCCACCACACGAGAAGAATGTCTGAAAAAAAACAGTACCAAAATTGAACAATATATTAGTTTCATGTTGGAAATCTGCATGATTGTAAATAAATGTAATTATGTTAAATTAGATATTCCTTATTCAAACTAATGAAAAGGGTTTCCATACATTTTATATATACTATTTGCCCTGTATAAAGATTATTCGCATAGATATACATTTTCACTTCTAGACTTCCTGACTTTAAAATCTATTTTTTTTTTTATTATTATTTATTTTTTTATGTTATTTTTTTTTTTCCATTGACTACGAATATAAATCACCGGGACAGACAATATGTCAGTAGGTTTTGATATGTGTTTGAACTTTTAGCTTATTTGTCGTTACTAAAGCGTTAAGTTAGAGTTCAAATCTTTACGCATATATATATTTGGATATTTTAATTAACCTATGGTTACGTTTTGCTTATTGATTTTATCGTGATTCCTTTTTTATTATAATTTGTAACCCTTCCGACTTCTTACGTAGTGTATTATATTGACTCCACTGGTATCCATATTTTTATTTTTATATTTATTTATATATTTTTTTATATATATTTGATAAATTAATGGTTGGCTTTGAATATGTGGGGAAAAAGTGTTCTAGTGGCGTACCGTATAAGGCTACTTGCGGTATCAATTCTTTAGATACAAGATATGAATGATAAAGGTATTTAAAACCGCGAGAACCGCTATAATCCAGTTCGGATCCAATATCACGAGTTGTAACTCGTAAGACATTGACACTTTCTTATTTATCTCTTATTCTACCAAACCGATTGACTGGGTGATAAAATATATTATTGGTTTTCTTAATGGATAGGAATTCACACAACGAGTTATGGAGATTATTATTGATTTACACCACCCGAGTCACAGATTATTATGTGTTTGAATTCCATGTTCACTGATTAAGCACTCATAAATATTCCTAACGCACAACAATTGCGGTGTTTGTCTTTAGTGCTATTAATTCTAATATAATGTGTCAAGGAACTATTAACACTAAGAAGTGTTTATTCCTCTGTCAGACTCGTAATTCTGTTAATAATTCTACGTATATTCTTTCAAGGACTGATTTGGCTCGTGATAGGCCTTTAAACTACAGGTGTCTTAGTGTGTCCCGTGTTTTCATGACACGTGTTACAATTAGTTACGTGCTTTTTATATTTGTAAGCATTGTAGGCCAGTAAAAAAGTGATTTCGCTTTCTGTGGCATAATAGGGAACCCTGGATGACGGAATGCAACCAGTTTAGGACGATTGGTATGAAAGAGATTAATACTAATACCTGGTCATTAGTCATCTGCTGTGTTTCTTCGGGTTTTTCCTCGTCACGGACCTACATATAATATATTTGATTCCATTATTCTGATACACATACTTTAAATATACTTTTGCTTTAGGGTTTCTGCTCGAAAGTGTTTATTGTTTTGCTTATTGCTTCTGACCCTGTTTCCGTTCGAATTGTTTATTGTTTTGCTTATTGCTGCTGACCCTGTTTCCGTTTGAAGTGTTTATTGTTTTGCTTATTGCTGTTGACTCTTGCTTTGTTCAGTTTGTAACAGTTCGGCACTCCAACCCAGATATTCAATGCTCGCGATCTCTTGGGTTAATGAATTATCTTGTTTAGATATTGGTTTTTAAAATCAATAGGCATGGATTTTTCTATATCTTTTAGTCCAATTAATGGTTCTTTGCAGTATGGTGCGGGATTGCTGATAATGCGTCAGCTATGATAATTGCTTTCCCAGTTAGATATCTTAACTTGGCTCCAAAGACCTGAATGATCATTTGCCACCGAGTTCTTTTGGGACTGTGATTAAAGCCTTTGAAAAACTCTGTAAGTGACTTTTGGTCAGTAAGGATTTTTAACAGGATGCCGTATATTATGAACTTAAGATGTACTAGTGAGTTAACGATACCTAGCCTTCCTTGCCTATTACTGCATATTTACTTTCAGAGGGCTTTAGTTTAGGTTGAATTAAAAAGCTATAGGAAAGAATTGTTTATCATATTGCTGAAGTAGTATCCCTCTTACCCCTTGGTCTGAGGCGTCTGTTGCAATAAAAAAAAAATTCCTTATTTAAATCAGGGATTTTTAAGTTAGGTGAGCTGCATTATTCCGCTTTTAAGATATCGAACGCCTGTTGATGCTTTTCAGACCATAATAAATCTACGCCCTTCTTCGTAAGATCTGTTAAAGAAGCTGTCATGATTGAAGAGTTACATATTTACATACGATTGTAATACCCACTACAGCGCAAAAGTGCTGTATCCCCCCTTTTACGTTAATAGGTACCGGAGTTATGAATAGCCGACACCTTTCCATGGACTACTTTAGACCTAGACTAGACACATCAAACGTAAATAAATATGTCCGGTTTTTTAAAAACTCACATTTAGATATTTTACTTTGAGATTATTTGTCTTTGTCTCTGTAGCACTAGCTCTAGTTTGTGTGAATGTACTTTTAAGGTATTAGAAAAGATTACAAGACCAACCAATAGGCATGTAGGGTATTCCCTAAAAGTCTCCAAACACTATATTGTAATTGGGGTGCAACGTAAGCCGGAGGCATACGTAAAAATTGATAATGTCCCCTGAATGTGCTGAAAACGGTGTATGAGGTACAATCACTTAGGTAATGGTATCTGGTAAAAGCCTTTAAGTAAGTCCAAGCTGGTGAAAAATTTATTCTAACCTAACAGAGATAAGATGTCGTCGGTACATGGCACTGGAAACTATCGGGAGTCGTTTCCTTGTTTAGGCGACAGAAAATCTATGCAGATACGCCAAGTCCGATCTTTTATGGCATGACGTTTGAGGGAAAAATTATATGGGCTTATTTGATTTCCTAATGACTCCTATTACTAACATTTTTCAACTTCGTCATTTATCTCTATTTTGACATTTCATTGGGATTCTATACGAAGGTACATATATAGCTTTATGTTTGTCCTTAGACCGTATTTTTTTTTCAATGACATCCGTTTTTCTCCCCAGAGATCACTCGCTAGTGGAGAAACTTCCTGGTATTCAGATAAAAGATAAAAAAAAAAATTTCGCTGAATCACCTCTGCTTGAATGACTTTACGGATATTACTTTAGATAGAGTATAAGAGAGATTCATCTACGACTGATTGGGCGGGATTAAATATTAGCAACAATAAAAAAAAAGCGATATTTTATATGTATAGGTTTTGTGGATTACTAGATTAACTTGTTGCTGCGAGTCAACCGTGTCTAGGGCTTTGTTCGCGAAATCGTTATATTTCAGAGTGTCGGGAAGGATTAAAATTTCAGTTCCCAGCAAAGTCTTTTTACACGCACAAAGCCTTCGAGGGTGCATGCGTCTCGAGATTTTGCATGCAAACTGCGGCTGCGGTTGTGGGAGAATTCTGTTGGTCGTTGAACAATATCACCATTTATGAGACAAACGATTGGTTCCTCTATATATAAGTTATTATTTGATTAACTGTCTCTTTTGTTCAAAACGGATTTTAATATGTTTGAAGTTTATAGAATTTTCATTTGATAAACACACCTTATTTTGCAAGAGGTAAGATAATATTTTGTATACCCCTTAGATGGATATCTTACAATTAGGCTAGATACAGATCAATGTTTTTTTTTTATAACTATAGAGGTATCTGTAAGCGCTCGCTTATCTGGACTTCTCATTAGAGAAGTTCGAACAACAGACGGTGAGTCCGTAAATACGGATATTACATGTACTAAAGGAATAAAACAAGATATTCTAATTTTTACGGCGCGTACAGTCGAGCTTAATCCACCACTACTTATAATAACTTATAGTATTAAAAAAAACGAGAACCTGCTCTGATTACTTGATACGGTCGTGTGATGCATAGGAAAAGTCCTTTTTAATTTTTCAACATCGCTCTCCCTCTCCGCTGAAGTCGCTTATGTGGAATGTGCTTTGCTTTGAACACTCGGCAGATTTAACTGACCCTGACCGTCTGACTAGATGACACAGTAACCGAGTTTGCTTTGTTTGATTCTGATATTTAGGGCTACTGTTTACCATCGGCAACGTATTGTGTGTTTTTAGCATTCTGTTTGTTGGTTACGTATAAAGCAACGAACGTATGAATTACTTGAACTATACAGGAACTGAGCGATTACTATTAAGACAAGTTATCTCCACTGCATTCAATATTAACTGTTTGTACTTGCTGTTGTTTACTTCATTCTTTGCTAAAATTTGAAATAGTGAGGGATCCTGGTCAGCGCATTTAGCCTAATGAGGTATAGACATGTTATTCCTTGCAATCCAGCCATATTTTAAAGTTAAGTTGAGTCATTGAGGTTCGATATTTTATGCATATAACTCAAAAACTCAAGGCTAAAACTGCGATCGGGACTTTGCAAGGAGCTTTTATTGTTTGACCCAAATAGTGTTACCTCTAATTTATCCAGATTTGTACGGGTGTTCCACTTGTTTTGTGTGTGTTTTCTTATCACTACTGTGCCTAACAACCCTATCCATGCATCTGTATAAATACAGACGTCCACTGCGTAAACGCATATTCACTGTTTAATATGATTTGTTACGTAAAGGATTAATAATCACCCAAAATGATAAAATTAACACAGTATATGATTATGATATTTCAGTAGAACTTCTGGAAACAGAAACTCGCAGTAGCAAAATCTCAATGATGTAGATAATTTCTGTAAAAAAGTAAGATTAAGAATGTTTCGTAACTTCAGGCCACAGGAATAACGAAATTCGACCTGCAAAGGAAACACTCAGTTTACTCCAAATGAATAAAAAATTGTACGTAGCTTGCTTTTGTGGGAAGTCACGGTGTTCCGATAACGACACACGGCCTTGGTCCTCCTTCTGTTTTTAGAGCGGATGACCTGGTTTGGCTTCAGTTTTCCCCGTGCGCGTTGTTTGGATGATTCGAGCCCTCGAAGATCCGATGCTGCAGACACGTTCGGTTTGTTTCTTGAAGTGCCGGAAACACTCACTAACGATGTTTTCTTGAATGATTCTATTGAGAGACGAAGCTTGCGTTGCCGTAGGAAAAGGACACATCGGGTTTGTTTCTTGAAGTTATTCACTACTGAAAACGCTCACTAAACGATGATACCAAGTTGCTTGAAGAATCTCTTGCTTTCGTTGTCGTTGACTTGTGTAATGATACATTATTCGTTGTTCTTTGGAAGACGTTGAAGAGTTCTTGTTGTTTTCTGAAGTGCTCACTAAACGATGATACTAGTTGCTTGAAGAATCTGCTGCTTTCGTCGTCGTTGACTTCTGATGATACATTGTTCATTATTCTGGTTTTTCTTCGGAAGACGTTGTAAAGTTCTTCTGGTAATCTGCCACCAATATTAGGGCTGTTGCCTCGTATAATAAGGCGCCCTATGAGGTAATGTATTGCACTTCCATATTCATTGGAGTGTCTTGGGGTTTATAGATCACTTACGAAGTCGGTATTATCTTCTTTGGTTATGACGATGATGTGTTAAAAAAAACAAAACTCGTGATGATTCGGCAATGATGTGAGGTTCTAGTAGAAACCACGAAGTACAAAAAAAACTTATATTCTCTGAGATTACATGGTGAGATCAGGTAGGATTGTACAGGTCTTCTAATGACGATAGCTTGATCGCTTCTGCCAATGATGATGGCTAATTCTATTCTGTCCTATATGATAAAGCTTAGGTAAAGAGGTACAGGTCTGCCAATGATGATGGATAACTCTATTCTGACTACCATCTTGGTTACAAATAATAAAGGAAGCAGACAGTAGCTCGAACATACGAACATACAATCAGATGACATAGTTACTAATCACGTAGGCCGCTTGAGCTATAGGTCACGGTGGTTATCTCAAGTAGGGACCTTGGACTAATGTTTCAAAACAAATGAATGAACACAGGTGACGGCACGTCATCTTAGCCTACATACTTTATCGTCTCTTGTCTGATCACATTCCTGCAAGCAATCTGGTTGACCTCTTTAGTTTTAGTCTTTTATATATATATGGAATAACATTCCATATTTCTATTATGTAATCACTTACATATATATATATATATATATATATATATATATATATATATATATATATATATATATATATATATATATATACATATATATATATATATATATATATATATATATATATATATATATATATATATATGTACATATACACAAGAAGTCAAAAGGTCTCGCAGGAGTGCTCTATTGTTTCAATTTCCTGTGGGCTTTTGTCTTTATATATCATATATATATATATATATATATATATATATATATATATATATATATATATATATATATATATATATATATATATATATATTATATATATATACTAGTTATATATATATATATAATATATATATATATATATATTGTGTGTGTGTGCGCATGTGTTTATGTATATGTGTAAATCTTTTGCAGGTGTAGATCTCTGTGATTAATGTTATGGATCGAGAAATGAAGAATTGGTAAGGGAAAAACTTAGATGTTGTCTTACGTTTCAAGTGATTTTTCTCTGATAAATGGAATCTAGAAGATAAAAAAAAAATAATATCGCTCGTTATATATGTTTTTTTTTCAGCTATTAATGATCATAGCATAAGATGAATTACGATATATGTTAGCATAGATCGTAATAAATTTTTACGTACTGGAACTTTTTCACTTCTTATCGTCCATAATGTATATTATTGTGGAGTTTGCTGGTGCTATCTAGAATTTTCTGGTACTACATACAAAGCAAGATTTTAATTTGATCCAGTTATTGCCAAAAATTTAAACTTTTTCCAACTCGTACCACACCAATCATAATTTGGAAGTCGTTGTTCGCGTCTCTCCATTTCCAGGAGTTTATGCTTGTTTTTTTTTCTTGTTTTTTTTTTTTTTTTGCCACCGAAAGGTTGTGCAATTTATGACAATAAGATTCGTCTGACACATTCCTTGATTTCATTCATTCCCTTCTAGAAATCTGAAATTATTCTGTCCAACTCAGTTTATTGAACCAGGCTCCACGAACTTTTTTTTCGAGTTATGAACATGTAATACTATATTCAGGTGCGCATTTTTAGTACAAGCATTCAAAATAACTACGTCTTTCTTTATTAAATTCCAATACTTTCATAGGTGTTGATAAGTGCAAGAAGAACGGGATACGCATGTTGAGTTTGCAAGAAATACGTAGTATTTTGATACGTGAAAAAGTACAAATCGTAGATAATACATGATATTAGGTTGCTTATAACTGTTATTTGGGGGTGGCGAATTTAGTCGATAGTTCTTACCGTGAGACTTGCAAGGGAAACATTTTCTGGACCTAAATTCTCCCTATTTTCATGAAGGCTGTTTTATTCATCTATCTTTGAATAAAAGGAGAATTTGAGTTGTCTTCGTGGGACACTGATAATTCTTCTTGTAAATACAACAGGGCGGTAAAACACACAACAATATATATATATATATATATATATATATATATATATATATATATATATATATACATACATACATATATATATATATATATATATATATATAATATATATATATATATATATATGTATATATATGTAATAAATGCATTTTAGAATTACATATGTGTAAATAAAAACCCATGACCTGAGGTCATTGGCGAATTAGGAGGGTCCTACGTGACCAAGGCAGATCTAGATTACGCTATGCGATGTCTGCAGTAGCCTGGTTTAGGTTTGTTTTGAAATGTCATCATTTTGCATTACAGTTGACTTGTCATAACAACTTCCATGGGAAGCGGTTGACCTGTTAACCTGCGCCGGAAACTTGTAACTTGCGAGCTGGCGGACTACGTATGTTTTTTATGTGAATCGCTGAGATAGCTAATGTTTCGCTATCGACGTGATGCTCTAATATTTCAGTTCACTTCTAGCGACAAAACGGAACGGTCTCACGACCGAAACTGTCTCTCTTGTTATGGAGTTTCAGAATAAAGTTGTTGTACTATTTTCACTTATCCGTTTGAATCATCTCCTTCACTTTAAGAAGAACCACTCTACTAAGATATCACATAGGAGAAAGAAGGAACCAGAATACTTACGAATGACAGTCGTAAGGAAAAACAAACAGTCTTTCGCAAAAGCGAAACGACTAAAATTGGTGGCAGCTATTGACGAAGAATAAGATTAACAAGACCCATATCAGCCGACCGAAGAACTGCAATCACCAACTTCCAGCTATAAATCAATACTAAACAGAGAAAGGCGGGATCTTCAATCAACGCAACATTTTATGAAGACGAAGATATGTCCTTCATCGAGAAGAATACAAGCATCAACATCGACGATTGAGTGACTGTTGTCACATATCTCCGAGAATCAACACCGGACGAGAGCAGCATCGAACATCAACAGAAAGAAGAAAACACATAAAGGAAACAACGCGCGATCACTAGCAAGGACGCGAAGAGTAGGCCAAGAGGAAGCAACGCGAGGAAGGGGGCTGTGATGTCATCAATCTTGGACTTCTTCATGCAACGCGAGGAAGAGAGGAGACCGTGACGTCATCACGACTTCCGAAGCGAGGACGAGAAGAAACTGTGACGTCATCAGATGTCAACAATCTATCTCCATATAAATCAGAGCTAGTAGAATTTTATCTATTCAGGTTTTTTCTCAGTGAAGTGTTGTTCATCAGGAGTCGATCGTCCAGTATTCTGGGGGTGAGTTATATAGTCTTAATCTTCATTCATTACAGGAATCAATCTTCAACTACGAGTTCTCGCCCGCAGACTTTTTTTTTTCTCGTTGTTGCTAATCGTTTTCTTGCAGGAATTCTCCGTATAATATCTTTATCAAATTATCTGTACTTATATGATCTTTTTGTGGGTTTTTTCCTATTATTTGCAACACATTTTTATTTTATATTGAATATGCGTTTGCGCAGTGGATGTTCATATCTGTACAGTGCTAGTGAAACAGTTAGGAATCGTATCAGTCGGAAAAAACACGCATACAAGAGGAACACCTATAAAACCAAAAATCCAGAAGTAAAACTAACTTGGTTCAGGACACTAATTTTTCCTGTTCAAGGTCCTGGAGGTAAATATCGTTATGGGTTCTTCGAGTTCTACGCGTAAACAAGCTTCTATGGCTCAGCCTAGTGTTGTAGAATGGGAGGCAGTAATTGCCGACCGGTTAAATGAACATCAGGAAAACTTACGTAACTCCACGTAGGTTACAAGATCCAATATTGCAGTGAATAATTTTTTTCATACTACTTGATATATTTAATCTGTATGGCAGTCATGTTGCCTGTAGCTTTGGTGCGGTATTGTGTTAAAAAGCTAACGCCTGACAGTACGGAACTAGGTGTGTATAAACAGATAAAAGCACACATGTCTAAATGTACTGACCTTGATCCCTTGCTTACTCAAGCTTTTGCAAAAAATGAGGATAAGCCACAACAAGTAGACGAAGTTAATCATAATCAAACAGCAGGGATGACTTGTTACAATTGCAATAGGCCAGGTCACGTAACGTCAGACTGTCGGACGCGTTTTTGTTCAATTCATAACAGTACCACACATTCATATAATCGTTGCTACTCGCAGAATCAACGGCAGAGTCCTAAAAACACGCAAACAGTTGCCTATGTAAACAAAAAGGAAGGTCCTCAGTACTATAAAAACAAACAAGCAAACAGAATGCTGCTCAACAGCAAACAAACAAATCGTGCTTCAGGTAGGTCTGTTCCTGGGCCGTCTAGCCAGAAACTTGCAAGGTCAAGCGAATTTTCAAGGAGTGCTAAACAAAGCAAATACCACGTAGTTAGCTCCAAGGGGGGAGAGGACGATGTTGGGTCATCCATATCAACATCTTTTGTATCAAATAATCAGTTTAATCATTTATCAGATAATTGTGAGGCAATCGATTTTCCTATGAAACACACGGCCGAATCCAAAAAATCTGTGCAGGTTCCCGTAGATTTGCAACAACAAATTCACGCAAGCATAAGTCAAGACGAGTTACGACCAACCTTACATGCAGTAAATTTGGACCATAAGTCATTTACTTTGTTCTTTGATTCTGGTAGTCCACGTAATATCATGGATTTAAGGACTCATCATTTACTCTTTTCAAACTTCCCTATAGAGAAGTCCGGAATAAGACTCTCGGGTATAGGAAATAATGAATTAAATGTGGTAGGAGTAACTCATGTTCAGTACAAGGTCGGTAAGCGCACGTTTTCCGATACCTTTATCGTTGTACAAAACATTAATATGTATCCCGCAGTAATTATCGGATACCCGTCTATGGGCACTCAAAATATTACCTTATGCCTTGCAAAACACGGCACGTATATCAAAGGAAAATTCTATAAGTCTTCTAATACCCTAAAATCAGTTTTAGATAATAAAGAGACAGACAGAGTAGTAACATATATTAAAGAACCAATCACTTGTCTCATAAACCAAGAAATAATCCATGCGACCCAACAGAATTCTCGCTTGGCCCCGTAGTATCAGCTTGCACGCAAACTCTCGAGCGAACGTAACTTCGAACATATTAGTGCGTGTAAAGAAAACCTTGCCGGGATCTGAAATGTTAATCCTTTCCGACACTCTGAAAACACACGGATTATCCGTCACACAAGCCATTTATACAGTCGGCTCACAACAACAATGTAACATCGAAGTCTGTAATCATTTGAATACCACTTTAGTAATCCACAAAAATCAACATATCTTGGATGTGGAAGTTTATAAACATCGCATTCTTACCATAGCTGAGATCAATCACGCTCAATCAGTTGCGGATGAATCCCTTTTGCAATCTATAAAGAACAAAATCAATAAGGACATTCAAGAAGAAGAAATTCAGCAGAAATTTTTGAATCTTTTAACTGAATATCATGATGTTTTTTCCACTACGGATGGAACCTTAGGAAAAACGGATGTCATCGAGCATCAAATAATGGCTAAACGGACAAACAGAAGTATATATGTACCTTCGTACCGACTTCCTATGAAATTTCAGAATGAGATAACTGAGGAAGTAGGTAAAATGCTAAAAGAAGGAGTCATTAGGAAATCAAACAGCCCTTACAATTTTCCGATAATAGTTGTACCGAAAAAAGATCGAACTTGGCGGATATGCGTCGATTTTCGTCGCTTAAATGAGGAAACAATCCCTGACCGATTCCCAGTACCATGTACTGACGATATTCTATCTCTACTAGGTCAGAACAAATATTTTACCAGCTTGGACCTACTAAAGGGCTTCCATCAGATTCCGTTGGAAGAAGAGAGTATCCCATACACTGCCTTCAGCACAGCCAGGGGACATTATGAATTTTTGCGTATGCCTTTTGGTTTACGTTGTGCTCCTATAACTTTTACTAGAATGATAAACATTGTGTTTGGAGACTTGTTAGGAGATATCCTACATGCCTACATGGACGACCATAGTAATCTTTTCTAATACCTTATAAGACATCTACGTAAATTAGAGTTAGTGCTACAAGACTAAGGCAGCATAACCTAAGGGTAAAGATAAGTAAGTGTGAATTTTTTAAAAAAGAACTAGTCTATTTAGGTTTCACGGTGTCTAGTGAAGGTCTTAAAGTAGTCCATGATAAGGTATCGGCTATCCGTAACTTTCCAATACCTACTAACGTCAAGGGAATACAGCAATTTTTAGGCTGTAGCGGATATTACCGGAGGTTCATTAGGAACTACTCCATCATAGCCGCTCCCCTAACCGATCTTATAAAAAACAAAAGGGCGTAGATTTCATATGGTCTGAAAATCATCAACAGGCGTTCGATAAATTGAAAGATGAACTGTGTAGTTCTCCTATCTTGAAATTTCCTGACTTCGGTAAGGAATTCTTTATAGCAACAGACGCCTCAGACCTAGGAGTAGGTGGGGTATTGCTTCAACAATATGACTGAGACCTTCCGAAAGTAAATATGCAGTAATAGACAAGGAAGGGCTCGCTATTGTTAATTCACTCGTGCATTTTAAATTTATAATATACGGTTATCCTGTCAAGGTTCTCACTGATCATAAGCCCCTAACCGACTTCTTTTTTAAAGGCTTTAGTCACAGCCCTAAGCGAACTCGGTGGCACATGATCATCCAGGACTTTGGCGCGAGGATCGGGTATTTACCTGGGAAAGCAAATATTATTGCTGACGCATTATCACGCAACCCCTCTTCATCTTGTACCGAGCCATTAGCTGAATTAATAGATATCTCAACCTCCACGCCCATTGTTAAAACTATATCTGAACAGGAAGATCTGGGCTGGAGTGCTGAACTATTACAGACGGAACAAAGGAAAGATCAACAAATAGAAAAATCATAATTGCGTTAAACGGAAATCCGAAGGAAAAGGAATATATAAAGTATAAGCAGCAGAATTATATAATCAAAGATAATATCCTGTAGATCCGTGACGAGGAAAACCCGCAACACACACAGTTGAATAACAACCAGGTGGTGGTACCTATCTCACTCATACCCACTGTCTTAAAATGGTTGCATGAAAATCCACTGCATGGACACCCGGGTTATTCCCTAATGTCACAGAAAGCCAAATCTTTATTTTATTGGCATACGATGCTTACAGATATAAAAAACACATAGCAAATTGTCGCACTTGTCAAGAATACAAAGGGCACACGAAGACACCTGTCAGCCTAGGGGCTTACCCCGTGCCAAATCAACCCTTTGAAAGAGTACACTTAGATTTATTAACAGGATTTTACGAGTCAGACAGAGGAAATAAGCACCTCCTAGTAATCATAGATGCCTGTGACTCGATATACAGAACTGATAGCGCTTAAAACAAAAACCGCAGTCGAGTGCGCTAGAAAGTTTTACGAGTGCTACATTTGTAAACATGGAAATCCACACACCATTATATCAGACTCGGGCGGGGAGTCCAATAATCATTTCCTTAACTCCTTGTGCGAATTCCTTTGCATAAAGAAAATCAATACCATGATCTATCACCCAGAGTCTAATGGGCTAGTGGAAAGGGCAAATCGTAAGGTTTTAAACATTTTAAAGGTCACCTTAGGGGGGGCAGACCCCAACTGGACATTGCCATACCTGCGGTACTAAGCACACTTAATCACTCATATCATGTGTCTATTAAAATGACACCGCACGAGGCACTGTACTGTATCCCAGCTAGAACACCTTTCCATGTATTAACGTCTACAATTAATTTATCAAATCCTCTAAAGGATGTTATGGATGCAAGCATAGTCGATTAATATACTTCGTAAGAATCTAGAAGAAGCACAAATTATAATGAAAAGAAATCATGATAAAATAGCTAAGCCACTAGAACATATGCCGTGGGCGATCAGGTATACATACAAGAATACGTACGTAAAGGTTTAAATTATAAACTGACACCTAAGTTTGAAGGCCCGTTTAACATTTTTAGAAACATTAACGGCCAATAGATTTAGGGTTTAAATGTATCCAAACCCACTGATATGAGAATAGTTCCATTGGCACATATCAGAATCTAAAGAAAGGTAGATGGAGTGAGGGAAAAAAATGGTTGTATTTATGAAACTTGTATAATAATATATATATATCAATCATATTTGTATGTAAACATATTCTTTAACATGAGTTATTACATATATTTTACTCATTGCAGGTTTCCAAAAAATGAATTTGTTATTGTTAGGAGTGATATTGTGTGTTCAGACATCTTTGTTGTATGGAAAGAGCGCTAAGACGAAAGAAATAGAATTTAATCATGGCTCGATTATCGAAAGAACAGAAGACATTTTTATTGTGTCGAGTAATATAGTCATAGAAGTGGATATGCAAGCCATATTTTTGCCTGAAGATGACGTCCTTAACTTAAAGAATGACCTGATGAGGTTTGCCATTTCGCTTAAGGAAATGCACCAACGTAATTTTCATGCTAACCCAGAGATTTCGCTAGCTCAAACCCTAAGCGTCGCGGAAATGTTATCTTATTGACATACAAAATAAAACCACTGAGGCAGAGGAACTTGCTCGTGACTTGCTGATGTGGTCTGTGCGGCACAATAATCTCGAACGCCGCAACCCACTTATTCTTGCTGGACTAAACATCTTGGGATCTGTTGCGAGTCTAGGCTTAGGAATTTCAAATCGCCTTAAGATAAATAATCAAAATAAAAGAATTGAGTTTTTGCAACACAAAACCGAATTAGCTTTGTCTGAACTTCGCAGCCAGTTATCCTCAATCAATCAAATAATAAGTTTGGTAACGAACATTCAAATAATATCGATCAGATTATGGAAGTTCAACATTTGCTGGCTACGTTAGCTTATTATAGTTCGAAAATAGATCATATCCGTGTCAAAATATCACATTTTATTGAGAAATCAAAAGACTATGTAGAAAGCTATTACGTTAGCGACAAAGGGTGTGTTATCTCCACACCTTATGCCTATTAAAGATCTGGCGTTACTTTGGAGAATGGACGGGAGAAACTAGGTTATATTCCTTTATTAGACGCCCATAAGGTAGAGTTCTATTATAGCCTAATATCCAGTCAGCGTTGAAAATTATAGGATTATGATCACCATACCTTTTGATTCTTCCGATGCTTGGCAATCATACAAAATAGCACTGTTTCCTACTTTCATGACGAATAACTCAAGTCCAGTAATATCCAATTTGACGGGTCATGTTCTGATTTCTTCTGATAGGAAATCATTTACAGTCATTAAAGACTTAGATAAACTCACTCACTGTTCAGAGCCATGAATAATAAAGTTTGTACAGCTGACTCTTTTGAGTTCTATCCTATATCAACGGATTCATGTGAGTTAGGCATAGTGCTAAACGGCTCTCTCTCTCATACATGCGAAGGTTGTCTGAGGAAACTTTATCCCTTTTACAGTAATAAGTTCAATTACAGAATGAATAATGGCTCCTGGATCCTATACGACAAAGAACGGTTTTCAAGTCGTATGCCCGGACGGGACCACCGCCCATTCCCCAATCTTTGTAGCAGCTGATGGTTGTACGGGACATCTACAAAACTACACCGTCAGAGGGGTCAACACGATAATACGTGAGAAGACGTATTTTGCGAACTATACCTGGGCGTCTACAATTATCCCATCACTACCTCTCCCATACAACGCGGGTGGCTCATCGTTTGACGCAACTGGCTGAGATGAACCACGCGTCACCGACTTATGCAGGTGGAGAAAATCTTCGTTACTACGTTCTGCTGGCCGTGTTCAGCGTGACGGCCATATTGGTTATCGCCGTCAACATCTTTGCTTGGCGTAGGCTGAGGCGTACACAGAAGGATCTCCAAGGAAACGTATTGTCCCGTCCAGATGACGTACCCGTTACGCTCAAGGCGTTTGCGTTCAGGGCCGCTTAAAACTGATTTCATTTGGTGCCTAGGAAAATTGTCTGGAATTGTGTTGTGTGTGAAAAGCGGTCTGTATGCTGGCAAAATGTAGGACAAGAAAGACTCACGCCTTTGCATTTGAACAGTTAAAGTATCTCCCGGGCACCTAATAAAATATTATAGCCCAATATATATATATTAATATACTCCTAAAGGTATTTTTCGGGCACCTAATAAAATATACCAGCCCTATATATTAATCTGTGCACCTATTACAAAGAGTGACAAGTACTCTTTAACAATTATCCATGATCATGTTTGTGTTTCCCAGTAACCGCTATTCTTAATCAGGTTACCTATTACCATAATCTACCAGTAACCGCTATTCTTAATCAGGTTACCTATTACCATAATCTACCAGTAACCGCTATTCTTAATCAGGTTACCTATTATCATAATAATCGTGTATACATGTTAACCTTTTGATTTTTACCTTTTGATTTTTTTTTGGGTACCTAATAATTATTATTATCAAACATGGATCTAGATTTTCCATGCATTTATCTTTGTTTATGAATATGTCCAAAAGGGTATGTAACAGAACCTTTTTATGCATTTAATCACTTGTTATGTTTATACCTAAACATATGTTACGAGCACGCTCCTAAGAAACCATGTTTAAAGTAACTTTTGTTATTCAAGGCTTGAATGGTAGCTGTCCGAGCCTAATGTAATAAATACATTTTAGAATTACATATATGTAAATAAAAACCCATGACCTGAGGTCATTGGCGAATTAGGAGGGTCCTACGTGACCAAGGCAGATCTAGATTACGCTATGCGATGTCTGCAGTAGCCTGGTTTAGGTTTGTTTTGAAATGTCATCATTTTGCATTACAGTTGACTTGTCATAACAACTTCCATGGGAAGCGGTTGACCTGTTAACTTACGCCGGAAACTTGTAACTTCCGAGCCGGCGGACTACGTATGTTTTTATGTGAATCGCTGAGATAGCTAATGTTTCGCTATCGACGTGATGCTCTAATATTTCAGTTCAATTCTAGCGACAAAACGGAACGGTCTCACGACCGAACTGTCTCTCTTGTTATGGAGTTTCAGAATAAAGTTGTTGTACTATTTTCAACTTATCCGTTTGAATCATCTCCTTCACTTTAAGAAGAACCACTCTACTAAGATATCACATAGGAGAAAGAAGGAACCAGAATACTTACGAATGACAGTCGTAAGGAAAAACGAACAGTCTTTCGCAAAAGCGCAAACGACTAAAATATATACACATACATACATACATACATATATATATATATATATATATATATATATATATAGACCTATATGTATGTATATACATATATTATAAATGTTTTGCTACCTCCTCTGTTGCAGGCATTCATAAGAAAGGAATTCCTGTGGCTAAGATAGGTTGACCAGGGACCAGGGAAGAGCCTACAAACTAGCCAACGACAGGAGAATTACCGAACTGTAGCACAATGTCAACTCAGGTACCAGCTTGTCACAACGAGAAGGGACATCCAAAAGGTAGTTGGCTTTTATACCCCTTTGTTATGTAGGTGACTTACTCCAATCTTGCCTTGAACTGTTGAATGGTCTCAGAAAACTATTACAGAGCAGTGCTTTTCCTAGGGGGTTTGCTAAGCTCCTTCCAGCGTTGGCCAAGCTTTGCAGAGGCGGGAAAAACTGCAGTTCATAATTGGCTCTCAATCGACAAAGACGTGCAACCTGTCTCTCCAGGAAGGAGTTGTACTTACCCTTCATCTACTAAAGCCACTTGTAGTCAAGGATTAAAATCACCTCATTCAGTTGTAGAGGAAGGACCAAATCAACTCGGCGTTTCATTGCGAAGTCTGTGCAGGTTGGGAGATAACACGGTATGTAGTATTTATGAATTGACTTCTGAGTAGCAGTATATTTTCCTTTAGACTAAGACTTCTTATTTCCACTTGCTTTTTCTCTCCCCTCCAAGCGGATCTCCTAAGCTTCCGCTACTTTACATTTGTGTGTTCCTTGCAGTATAAGGTGAATGATTTATTGTTCTTTGCATGAAATAAATCATGGATAGAATACCCTTTGCTTCCAAACTCATATAGTTAAAATCTCCCTCTTTATTGATAAATCAGCGCTACTGAAAGGTTCTTTTAAGTATTAAATTTAACTGGAATTACCTATCCACAGAACCGTGTGTCTTGCTCCCTCGTTGTTCTGCAATCACCGCCTTTTCGATTTTGCGTAGAAGTCTTTCACTCCATTATCTATTGCAAGAATATCAATCTAGGGCTAATAATAAAGAATAAGTCTGTTTACGAGCAGGTGATGACGTCACCGAGTATTCTAAATTATAGAAAACGGAGTGATTATTGGGGCACCATTATGAGTTTATTAATTTCAAGTATAGCATTTGTATTTAAAAAATAATATAAATAGTATGATTAAAATATATACGTAATGCTTCTATTCTGGTAATAGCTTACTTAACGGTAATGATATTCGTGAGGAGTGGCCAGTTACTGCAGTAAATGAGTAGAAATGAGAGAGAGAGAAATGAACAAAGCATCTTGCACATAATGTAATTTGGCATTTAATTAGATAACTGACCTTTGAAATGTAAGCTCCTATCCTCATGTCTTTTTTGTAGATTTCCCAGGTTACCTTCTGTAGCGGAATAAGTAGCATTGATATGTCTACATAACAACTTGTGAAGTTGATGCAGAAAATGATGAAATTACACTGAATACTATAATGCGTAAGTGGGCATTATGTTAAATAAGATTAACAGTGAGACTTGACATCTTTTATCATAAAATTGGCAGCAAGCTATTATAATGTTCATAGTGAAGAATTCAGTCTGGTTGAAAGTTGCTGAAGACGCAGAATGAAACCAGTCGAGTTGGACATGGATTGATGGTAGGTAGATTGATACAGAATTATGAAGAGTTATACTCGCTACAGAGTTGAATTATCTTAGTTTTACCAGACCACTGAGCTCATTACAGCTCTCCTATAGCTAGCCCTAAGGATTAGATATTTTTACGTGGCTATGAACCAATTGATCACCTAGCAGCGGGACCTACAGCTTATTGTGGGATCCGAACTACATTATATCGAGAAGTAAATTTCTATCTCCAGAAATAAATTCCTCTGATTCCGCGTTGGCCGAGCCGAGAATCGAACTTCGGATCACCGGATTGGTAGTCGAGCACGAAAACAACTCGTCCAACAAGAAACTTACTCACTACAGGAAAATATACACACGAATCTGTCCAAATGAATATCATTATATAGTGCATTTCAGACCGATAGTTTTACAGTTTTCTTCCCCTTTTTTTTTTTGATTAGTCGTCTTTCTTAATCTATTAAAACCGAGAAACTTAAAAAAAATGAAAACGCGATTGACCGCCATTATTAACTTCTATAAGGACCTAATATTTTCCAATTGATTTTATTGTTATTCTATGTATACTACTATTATACGGGAAGGCGGTGAGTTGCCTTCCAGAACAGAATTAATGTAAATTGACGTAAGGTTTAGGAATCATCAGAAATGAAGGGACTGTTATTTGGAGTAAAAGTAATAATAAGTTCTCAAACGAGAAAACTTTCTTGTTTAAGATCTTTTTATTATTTTTGCTACAAATAGCGGTCCCTAATTTCTGATGATCCGTAAGCCTCACGTCAACTTACATTAATTCTCTCCTCACTATGACAACAATGCTGATAAATCCTCAGTACTCACATGCTTTTTTTTTTTTTTTTTTTTTTTTTAAGGACAGAGAATGCATATCTGGGCATACCTTACACAGATTTCAAAATAGGGAATACCGGAAACATGAAAGGTGACATCAACTGGTGTAGTTTGCATGTATGTGGAATTTCGGAACGTTCTTTCCCTAATATTGCTTTCATTGTAAGGCCAATTCGAAGCTCTATCTTCGAAATATTCGAAGTTATCAAGGTTAATGTTGCAGAGGAAAAGGAATAAGTACTTTTCATTATTTTAGATGAAAATTTAATTTTCTGTTAGATTAACAGATTAACAAATACTCGTACTGCCCACCATGTAGCGAAACTCATCTCAAGTTCTGATATTGAAAAGAAATCTTTTCCTTGTGGAGAGAGGAGGGACAGTGGTTGGCAGAGACGTGTTGTTGTTGTTTCACTTTTATTCACCATCACGGTCATATTGACCTGTTATTTTGATCCTGATGTTTCATCTGTGAAAATCCTAGATCTTATTTGGATTTCTCGCAGAGGTTGTGTGGGTGTAGGTATCGAGCTACATTACTCAAATTCTCTTTGATAGCTGATGATGTCGATGTAAAGCAATGGAGATTCACGATATCATTATGAAATGAAGCAAAAATAGTGAAAGCTTTGTAAAACAGCTTGATACGTTTTGTGAGTACAACAAGGCTATTGCAAGACCATTTAGACACGTTAGAGAAGAAATCATAATAAAAAGTGTGATGTACCCTGCTTTTGCGCGTGCGCCTGTGAGTGTTTGTGTGTGAGGGAAGAATTAGATTTGATAATCAAGATACCCTAAGCTTTGAAAAAAACCTGTAAGTAGGAAGTATCAGAATAATTTGAGACTGAACTGGTAATAGAGCAAACTCACGCGGAATTAAGCTCCTATTATATTTACATGGAGGTGTTTGTCCAAAGTATATTCACCTAATTAAAGTGCCCCCTCTCTAATAATTTTAAGTAATTGTATATAATTGAAGACAGCATATTCAGAAAGTGAAAATTTCACCGTTTAGTGGGCAGATATACAGCGTAAGTATAAAGAAGGCGAGTCTTATGCCACGTGATAAAAGAACATCACACAAGAGTAGTTATTACACGTCTTTATTTTTAATCTATGTAGTCTCATTTCTATGTTTTTATTTCCTTCACGCCTTTTTAAAGTATAATAAAAAAAATATTTGCAGATAATCTTGTCATTTTAGACTAGTTTATGA
>NC_061107.1:33218046-33220546 GCF_015104395.2 Macrobrachium nipponense | reverse complement strand
GTAAAGCTATTGCTCTCTCTCTCTTCTCTCTCTCTCTCTCTCTCTCTCTCTCTCTCTCTCCTACTCAACTCCCTTTTGTGATGGTACAATAACTAATTTTTTAGACGGGCGAAAACTGGTAAATTATTCAGCCTGTCACATTGCACATGCTAATTACTCCCATATAGCAAGGGGCTTTGTTTATTGAAACAATGCAGTATCTGTCACAAACAGTTTCCACTTAAAAAAAAAAAAAAAAAAAAAAGCATCGGGAATGCGAGAGGTATGAACCTAAACCTAAATATACATAATGTAAGCGGGCTCATGGGGTTTTTGGGTGGTCATTCACCTGCATGGACTACCTCTCGAGGATGGTCATTTTCATCGTAAGCAAATGGCAATAACATTTCAAAATTAAAGTTAGTATTAATTTCGTTTCATTGAGCTTTGCTTTGGTGAATTTTCAACCTTCACTTCTTTTCTTGGCACTGCAATTGTGTGCGTTTTTTCACTAAAAGTTAAGTTCACTTCTTTTCCTACGAGTTTCATTGATTAGCTGTTGACTATCATTAGTTGCATTACAACCTTAAAGCATATCCCATGTATTGAAATTAGAGTTACCCTTTTACTAAATTCTGGTGACATGTTTCGCTCTATGAATAAAAACATATCAGTAATCAGGCTCTGAGTTATATAAAAAAAGACATGTCTAACTTCAGCAAATAGGCTGCTCTTCAGAAAGAAAGAAAAACATTTTATTATTTTTGCATTGCCCAAAAATTTAATTTATCTGTGAGATGCATATTAAATGATAATCCAGTAGTGACCCAAGATCTAACATTGGTCTGTGGTATCTGCCAAATGCCTTCTCTTAGTCAACGAATAGTGCGCAATATTCTATAACAAAAATATTTTATCAGAGTAACTCTGCCTGTTTTAAAATCCCCCATGTTCATCTCTAAGCATTCTATAAATTTTTGTTTCCTAGCTATTGAGGCCATTCATGGAATCTATTTTAAATATTTTCATTCTTTTTTATAATTTTGCATTGATAAGGTTCATTCTTTGAAATACACGATGGCAATGAGTCTATTCAATAAAGTAGAAAACCAATAAAAATAACCACTGATTCACTACCTTTGAATTACACATTTGGTAATACATAGTCTTTCGAAGCGAAAGTGACCAAAACTCTGATGGCTTTCAACCTTCTGCCGAGATCTTTTATCGAATGGAAATTATCCCGCAATTCAGGCGATGTCGTCCGCACTCACGGATGGAAATGATCATCTGAGAGGGAACAGATGTTATTTCCGCATAAATTGTATTACAAATGGTATCTCATATGCATTTGATCGTGACAGAGTGAAAGTCCTATTCACAGGCACATCGGAAAGCAATCGGAAAGCGATTGGTATATTTAATTGTTTTATTTACTGTATAAGGTTCCTTTATTAAAGTATTTTTTATAAAAAGTGGAAGAACACGTAGTTTATTTTCTTATATATTTTAAATTTACATATTAGTGATTGATGTTACTGCCTCATTTTCACTAAAATGAAACCATACTTTTGAATAAGAATAAAACTTTAAAAAGAAGTTTCAGAAAAAATCACCAGAGATCCCATTATTTTCTCACAAACTTTGTTTCTCGTCATAATTCCTAAACTTTCTTTAATTTAATATCTGTTTATTGAAAAACTCTTTGTTTGAAGTCTGAACTTCTGAAAGAACTAATAGATTCAGAATTTTAACGTATGTCAGTATTGGACAAATCCTTCGAACGACGCTCGCTCGTTGCAGGTAAATTTGGCATTGATTTGAAATTCCTAGAATTCTAAAAACGAAACATGGACTGACAATAAAAAAGGATCAAAAATGTCCCAATCACCGGTACTTGTGACATGTATATACCGTATCACATAAAGAAAGTTTTGAACGCAATTTACTAGACTGTGAAAACTTCTTTGCTATGGTTGACGGTCGACTCTTTTAGTAAAGATATATATATATATAAATATATATATATATATATATATATCTATATATATATATATATATATATATATATTATTTTATATATTATATATATATATATATATATATATATATATATATATATATAATATATATGTGTGTGTGTGTGTGTGTTTTTAGCCCATGCAGATTCTTGTTTATAAAGGAGTAACAAAATGCTTCTTTAAAATAATTTCTTAAAGCATGTATTAAGTATATATGTAGTTTATATCATACCAAGGTTTACCGGGTTGTGCAGATATGCCTTTATTCAGCAATTCTGCAGGTGTCGTGAACATTAATTCGACGAATGGTTTCCTATGTTAAATCAGCACTGTTTGCGCTCGGTGTGCATTCTCAGCGCAATATGTCTATTTTCATCATTTTTGTCTACCTGTTTAGAAACTGTAAAATTCCGTCCACATGTAAGCGAGATTTATCATCTTTCGGGCGAGGCGTGAACAGGATGCCATGATGGATTTTCCCATTATCGGCTGAAGGAGCA
>NC_061107.1:33210546-33213046 GCF_015104395.2 Macrobrachium nipponense | reverse complement strand
GAGAGAGAGAGAGACGATGTGAAATGGATAAAATTTTCTGTCGATGTATGCAATTCCTTAACAGAATTTAATTTCGTCCTTAGCATCTATAACCGAAAAAACGCGAAAGAATCAGCGAAAAAATAATATCAAAGCAGACATGAAGGATAACACGCGTTTACATCACATTGAGGAACATTCATGTTAACATGTTTATGACCATTGTTATGTATACTTCAAGGTACAACACCTCCTTTGAATTTGACTGAGAATTTTCTAGAAAATCCGTTTGACCCTTAAAATGAACATTATTGCTCAAGCAATCTAGTAGTTTTCTTTGCAAAGCCTGCCACGCAGTTGTTTTTATTTTGTTGGTCTAACTCAGCTGGAGGCCTGCTACGCTATTCACTGCCCTGGTATGAGGGAGTCTCAAATGTTTTCCGTTGCACCAACGGAAAATGCAACACTCTCTATGTGAATAAAAGTAACAGGATCTGCTGGAGATATACTTGACTATTATATCGTTTTTTCCTTGTATCACATCCCCACAGAGAGAGAGAGAGAGAAGAGAGAGAGAGAGAGAGAGAGAGAGAGAGAAGTAGAACTGCCGATTTAGTAGACTCACTTCCCAAACGAATATTTAACTTGTGGGAATGGGGAACGCAAAGGAGACTGATTGTTAGTCGGAAATTCTCAAGTTTCATTAATCGATGTCGTTAAAGTAAACATGGCAGCTTGTGTATAAATCTTGCCAAGCACCGTTATACATTGGCATGAACAGTACTCCAACAGATCTTACAGAGAATGTGACTTTCATAGGGCCTGATCTATCATTTTAAATAAACTATTTCTGGTATTACAGAAAAAATAGATCAGCACGTATTAGGTATCGATATTTTTTCATACCTAAACCTTCTTCTGTTGAAACATTCAGAAAATTATCTGGGGCCTTGCAAATAATTTAAAGTGACTTTTTTTGCATCGTAAATAAAATTCTACAGAGAAAATAATATTTTTGAAAAAAATTAAATAACTATTCATTTTAACTCTAATATCTTAATTGCCCATCATTTAATGGGAGAGGAGAAGTTATAACTAAATTAGACAAAATTCAAACATTTGAATTCTGTAAAATGTGACCGCAGCATATTTATGATACTTAGTTACTGATGTAACTTGATTAGGAAATCGAGATTCTCTGATTTGTTCAATAACTAAATCTAAGGTTTTCCAGCTGCGTAAACAAAAGATTGAGCTAGACTCTTAAAGAATAGATGTCATTTCTACCAAGGAAATCTAACACTAAATAACCGTTGAAATATTTGTCGTTTTATGTTCTTTGTCATTCAATTGTTACAGAAAAATACAGATTTTTTATATAAATTAATCTCAATAGCTCACATTCATATATATATATATATATATATATATATATATATATATATATATATATATATATATATATATATATATATATATAGATATATATATACATATATATATATATATATATAATATATATATATATATATATATATATATATATATATTCTAATTTCTAAAGTGCTACAGAAAAATAAATATTTTTTCTTTATTTATTTGATTAAGAATATGAAAATTTTACATTAACATATATTTCTAAAGGTATGAATTATATGAAATTTACATTAACAATTTTTTTTTTAATTTCTTTTCTTTAAAGAATTTAAAATCTTTATATAAGTGTATGATTGTGTCGATGGCGTCATTGGTTTAAACAACGAACCTTTAAAAAAAAAAAGCTACATGCCTGTATAAAAACTTTAATTGCATTAAGAGGAAAAATAGAACAGGATATGGATGTGACCTAAAGGAAACCGAAGAAGTTCCCTAATACTAATATTTTAAGTTGGAAGTCAACAATGTTAATTCAAGATGAAGCAGAATCCTAACAAAGTAAAAGAAAATTTATTTTGTGGTACTAAATCTGTGAATAAATGATATTAGGTTAATCAGGGAATATAGAGACTAAGGAACTGGCCAGCGATTAAACGTGGCAATGGCTACAGAGGGTGGAGAACTCAAGAAGGAAACAGAAGGAATGCTAACAGCGGCACAAGATCAGGCCCTAAGAACCGGATATATCCAAAGAAGCTTTTACAAGTCCCTCATTTCCGTAAGTAGCTGCACACAAAATATTAAATACTCAGAGAGAAACTTCAAATAATACCTGTTATGAATTACTTTTGTTTTTGTCCTATACAAATTTTAGTTTATGCTGTAGAGGGGGCCCTGATTTCGAAACACCCTGTATACACATACACACAAATATATATATATATATATATATATATATATTATATATATATATATATATATATATATATATATATATATATATATATATATATATATTTGTGTGTATGTGTATACAGGGTGTTTCGAAATCAGGGCCCCCTCTACAGCATAAACTAAAATTGATTTGGACAAAAACAAAAGTAATTCATAACAGGTATTTATTTAAGTTTCTCTCTGAGTATAA
>NC_061107.1:33202389-33210046 GCF_015104395.2 Macrobrachium nipponense | reverse complement strand
TTATACTCAGATGCTGGCTGTGGTTACGGGCAGGGGTGGAGGCCACACAAAATATTAAATATATTCAGAGAGAAACTTAGATAAAAATACCTGTTTATGAATTATTTTGTTTTTGTCCATATCAATTTTAGTTTATTGCTGTAGAGGGAGCCTCTAATTTCGAAACACCCGTAGTACACATACAAACACACACACACACACACCCACCACACACATATATATATATATATATATATATATATATATATATATTTATATATTATATATATATTATATTTGGTGTGTGTATGTGTATACAGGGTTGTTTCGGAATTAGAGCCCCCCTCTTCAGCACAAACTAGAATTGATATAGTCAAAAACAAAAGTAATTCATAACAGGTATTCATTTTAGTTTCTCTCTGAGTATTTAATATTTTGTATGCAGCTACTTACGGAAATAAGAGACTTGTAAGAGCGAGAATTCATTATAGCTGATCTTGTGAATGGGGACACATCTGAAGCAAGGTACAAGTCGCATGTGCCATCCATCAGCCCCTAAAATATACAAATTAAAAGATGAAGGGAGACTGAAAAAAAAGGAGAAAGTATCTATTGTTCTGTTTTTCCTGTTGAAGAGATAGATAAATACTAGAGAGAGAGAGAGAGAGAGAGAGAGAGCTGGGGGGCATACTGACAGACAGAGTGGCTCACTCTTTCTATCTCCTTTCACTTACCTATCTTGATATCTGTCTGTATATATATATATAATAATATAATATATATATATATATATATATATATGATATTGTATATATATAAAATATATAGATATATATATATATATATCTATGTATATATGTATATATATTTATATAAATATATATGTAGATATATAAATATTATATATATATATCCATATAAATATATATATATATATTATATAATATATATATATTATATATATAAATGGGTATATGTATATATTATATATATATATATATATATATATATATATATATATATATAAAATGATATATATATATATAAATATATATATATATATATTATATATAATATATATATATATATTATATATACACACACACACATATATATATATATATATAATTTATATATATATATATATATATTATATTATATATATATTATATATATTTATATTTAGAGAGAGAGAAAAAAAAGAGAACAGAGTGAGAAAAGAGAGGAAACACGAGACAGAGAGAAAAAACAGGGATTACACAGAAAAGTGCGAACAGTGAACTTCCGTCCCATCTCCTGTCTCCTTTTCTCAACATCCGTCTTGATATACCCCTATACTCTTTATGGAAAAGGAGATGGAGATCGCAAAAGAGAGATATTACCCCTTCCATGATCCATCCATTATGCTAATATGTTCACCTTACTCCTCTTTTTTCCTCAATTCGTTACAAAAATACTAACAATTGGCAAAAGTTTTGTGAATTATTCTGAGAAATGTGGACCTTTACTTCTTTTTTCTTGTTTTTTTTTCAACCTTAACTGATTTCTATGATTATTATTTTTTTTAGTTATTTTACTGTTTATTATTATTATTTTATTATTATTATTATTATTATTATTATTATTTATTATTATTATTTATTATTATTATTATTATTTTATTTTTTGGTTTTGTCACAGTCATCCTATTTCACTGGATATTTTATAGTGTGGGGTTCCAGGTTACAGCCTGTCTCCTTAGGAGTCCATCACTTTTCTTACTATGTGCGCTGTTTCCAGGAGCACACTCTTCTGCATGAGTCCTGGAGCTACTTCGACATTTGGTATTTCCAGGTTCCTTTTCAGAGTTGTCGGGATCGAGCCTAGTGTCCCTATGATTGTGGGTACAATTTCCACTGGCGTATCCCATGTCCTTCTTATTTCTATTTTCACGACTTGATACTTATCAATTTTTTCTCTTTCTCTCTCATCTATTCTGCTGGCCTATGGTATTGTGAAATCAGTGAGTGAACTTTCTTCTTGGTTTTGTTATTCAGCGCCACGTCGGGTCTATTTGCACGTATCACTCTATCTTTTCTGATACCATAGTACCAGAGCATCTTTGCCTGATTATTTTCTATCACTCCTTCTGGTTGGGACTCGTAGCTAGTGTTTCTTGCACAGGCTCCAGTGGAGGGCTTTTGCTACTGAATCATGCCCCCTTTTTGTACTGGTTCTGTACAAGTGCCGGACATTCGCTTGCTATGTGGTTTCTGGTCTCGTTTTTCACATTGCAATTCCAGCATATGGGTGAGATGTTATTCCAGCCATCGTTCTTTGGATATATCCGGTTCTTAGGGCCTGATCTTGTGCCGCTGTTAGCATTCCTTCTGTTTCCTTCTTGAGTTCTCCCCTCTGTAGCCATTGCCACGTTTAATCGCTGGCCAGTTCCTTAGTCTCTATATTCCCTGATTAACCTAATATCATTTATTCACAGATTTAGTACCACAAAATAAATTTTCTTTTACTTTGTTAGGATTCTGCTTAATCTTGAATTAACATTGTTGACTTCCAGCTTAAAATATTAGTATTAGGGAACTTCTTCGGTTTCCTTTAGGTTACATCCATATCCTGTTCTATTTTCCTCTTAATGCAATTAAAGTTTTTATACAGGCATGTAGCTTTTTTTAAAAAAAAGGTCCGTTGTTTAACCAATGACGCCATCGACACAATCATATACTTATATAAAGATTTTAAATTCCTTTAGAAATAAAAAAAATATATTAATGTGAGCTTTTCATATTAATTCATATAAAGAAACAATATTTTATTTTTCTGTAGCACTTTAGAAATTTTAGAATATAATATATATATATAATATATATATATATATATATATATATTATATAATATATATATACATATATGAATGTGAGCTATTCAGATTAATTTATATAAAAAATCTGTATTTTTCTGTAACAATTGAATGACAAAGAACATAAAACGACAATTATTTCACGGTTTTATTTTTAGTGTTAGACTTCCTTGATAGAAAAATGACATCTGTTTCTTTAAGAGTCAAGCTCAATCTTTTGTTTACGGAGCTGGAAAACCTTGGATTTAGTTATTGAACAAATCAGAGAATCTGATTTGTTCAATAACTAAATAAACTAAATAACTCAAGTAACTCAATAACTCAATAACTCAATAACTAAATAACTAAATAACTAAATAACTAATAACTAAATAACTAAATAACTCAATAACCAAATAAACTAAATAACAATAAATAACTCAATAACTAAATAACTAAATTTGTTCAATAACCGCAGCATATTTAGATACTTAGTTACATCAGTAACTAAGTATCATAAATATGCTGCGGTCACATTTACAGAATTCAAATGTTTGATTTTGTCTAATTTAGTTATACTTCTCCTCGCCTTTAAATATGGGGCAAGTAAGATATTGGAGTTAAAATGAATAATTATTTTTTATTTTTTCAAAAATATTATTTTCTCTGTAGAATTTTTATTTACGATGTCAAAAAAAAAGTCACTTTAAATTATTTGCAAGGCCCAGATAATTTTCTGAATGTTTCAATCAGAAGAAGGTTTTTTTTGGTTATGAAAAAATATCGATACCTAATACGTGCTGATCTATATTTCTGTTAATACCAGAAATAGTTTATTTACAGTGATAGATCGTGCCTATGAAAGTCACATTCTCTGTAAGATCTGTGGAGTACTGTTCATGCCAATGTATAATGGTGCTTAGCAAGATTTATACAACAAGCTGCCATGTTTACTTTAACGACATCGATTAATGAAACTTGAGAATTTCCGACTAACAATCAGGCTCCTTTGCGTTCCCATAGCCCTTCCACAAGTTACATATCGTTTGGGAAGTGAGTCTACTAAATCGGCAGTTCTCTCTCTCTTTCTCTGTGGGGATGTGATACCAAGGAAAAACGATATAATAGTCAAGTATATCTCCAGCAGATCCTGTTTACTTTTATTCACATAGAGAGTGTTGCATTTTCCGTTGGTGCAACGGCAAAACATTTGAGACTCCCCTCATGCCAGGCCAGTGAATAGCGTAGCAGGCCCTCCAGCTGAGTTAGACCAACAAAAATAAAAAACAACTGCGTGGCAAGGCTTTTTGCAAAGAAAACTACTAGATCCGCTTGAGCAATAATGTTCATTTTAAGGGTCAAACGGATGTAGAAAAATTCTCAGTCAAATTCAAAAAAGGAGGTGTTGTACCTTGAAGTATACATAAACAATGGTCATAAACATGTTAACATGAATGTTCCTCAATGTGATGTAAACGCGTGTTATCCTTCATGTCTGCTTTGATAATATTTTTTTCGCTGATTAAGGAATTGCTACATCGACATAAATTTCATCCATTTCACTTCGTCTGTGTGTGTGTGTGTGTGTGTGTGTGGTGTGTGTGTGTGTGTTTTCTCTTTGCATCTTTCTCATTTCATATAACTAGTGGAAGTTAAAATTCAAATGTGACGTGTAGTTTACGTAAACAGTGACCTATTATCGATACAAAGGTCACGTGTAGTAGAGAAAGCATATTTTCGATTAGAGATTCATAAATAAAAAATCATGTTTTTGCCGTCAATTTCTCACTAATAATATGGCAAGAGGATGAACATTGAACTTTATCCAGTAATCGAAAACCCCGTGCCACCTGTTAGTATGTGTTTCCCATATCACATATTGACAAACCTAAAAATCATGCATGTATATATATATATATATATATATATATATATATATATATATATAATATGAATAACTTGATCACGATATATATAAGACGTGATGCTCTGTATATACGTTAATGCCGGTTCTCGTTCTATATTTTCATCCGTGGGCACTATCTATTCTATCTATCTATCCTTATATATACTATATATATATATATATATATATATATATATATATATATATATATATATATATATATACATATATATATATACACACACGGTTTAGAAACTAAGGCGTATATTTCGGTGGACTTACTTCCACCCTTATAAAGCAGTGAATGACAGGAGTTTCATTGGTGAAATATATAGTGGGAGATATGCCTTACGTGATGCCTTGGGGCGTCACTATGCCATCGTAGGTTCTGTTAATTGTCTTAATCCGCTTCATCGTTGCTTTAATGAAGATGTTGTCTATCTGGTCAGAGTCCAGGCTCCAGATAGACACATCTTTCTTAAGGCAACGAGGAAGCAGATTACGACAATTAAAGAACCTATGATGCTTTAGCGACATCCCAAGGCATCACCCAAGGGTATATTTCACCAATGAAACTCCTCCTGTCATTCACTACTTGATAAGGGTGGAAGCTAGTCCACCGTAATATAGTCTTTAGCTCTAAAACAATGTTTTTAATAGGTTCCTCTGTACTTGATTTATTGTATATATATATATATATATATATATTATATATATATATATATATATATATTATATATATATATATATATATTATATATGCTACTTTCAAAAGTTACATGTTTCCCCTCTTTGAAAATGTCATGTAGTTGTACATTTTTTCAGATTCCTAGATAGCTTAGAGTTAGGATGTTTTAAAATGTGTGTTCAGATTTCGCATTACATATTGAAAAGAATATATATTATAACGTAGAATGTAAAAAAGAGAGAGATTTTCTTTGTCCGTTCGAAGCTACGCTTGTTTCCCATTTTATGTCAACACTTTGAGATTGGAGGGTCTGCGAGATCCGTTTGCTTCCTAAATCTGTCAAAGCGTTTTGATAAGTGTGCTGAAATCTTCCATTTGTGTTTTGGAGAATCTGTCATCGTATGAGATAAGACCTTTCTGCTTCAGTCGATCAAGACGAATACATGTCTTTTTTTAACAGACCTGGTCTTATACGTGTATGTCTTGGCCGAGTCCCACGTGTGGGGATTGCACATTTTGTGAGTAAGATTGCGTCAGATGCGAAAAGATTCTAGAATTTTTGCCAAGAACGTTTTGTGTCATCTGCCCAGTCCAGCTTCTGTAAAGGAAGAAGATTTCATTATATCTTAGAACCTCGAGGCATTAACATCTCGCTCTCGCTCTCTCTCTCTCTCTCTCTCTCTCTCTCTCTCTCTCGCGAACATCCTTGAGATTATATTAACGTAACGTAAATTGGTCACTCGTAACTTAGAATTTCATATTTGATATTTCTTAGAGTTTGTTTTAGTGTTATTTAGATTTTTTTTTGGTGGAATCTGAACAAACATTATTTCTTAACGGCGCTGGTTTTTGTTTTGTGAAAGTGTGTAAGACAAGACTGCAGCAAAGAAGAAGTTGGTATACCAAAAAGGTAGTGTTATATTTTATTAGTTGCAACTAATAACGGATAGGAACTGTGGTTAACTAATAGCTATGATGTTAGGAACAAGTGATTAACTAATAACTATATTTAATGGTTATGATGGTTTGGTTAACAAATAACTAATAACGGATGGTTGTGAAGGTTTGGTAAGAAACTTGATGGTACATTGTTTTGAGTGAAAAAAAGATTTACACTTTTACACATTGCGTATTTTTGTGTTTGTTTGTTCCATTGTTTGTGCACTTGTTCATTTTCTTATTGAAGTGTGCCTTTTTGTTTTTTGTAGTTTCATTTGCAATCACAATTTAATTGACTTAGTTATTTTCATTGGTTAATCATTACACATTTAATAAATTTAACATTTGTGAATTAATTTGCATTTACTTAGAATTCTTTTCAAGTTTTGTTGTTGTTTAGCACTTGTGAATTAACTTCAAATTTTCAATTATTGCCTAACACTTTTGAATATCAATTAAATTTATTTTCTTGAATTTTGTGATAAATTAATTTTTATTTAATTTTACTTAATTTGATTCAAGAAATAATTAAACTTTACTTTGTTTTTCAAGCAACAGTAATTTTTCCCTGATATTGTGAATTTCCACTTATAAATTTTGAATTTAATAATAACTTTTTGTATTTAAAATTTTTATAAGTGTTTTTATTTTTATACCAGTATATTTTGCATTTGAATATATTTATGTTAGGTAGAAAACATAGAGTGGTAATTGATTTGCTTTCCTTCAATTTACTTGAAGTGACTTAGAACCAGGTAAGTACTTAGACTTCTGAAATCAGGGAAATACTTAAACTTTTAAAGTTGTTTGATAGAGTGATGCCCTTTGATTAATTGAATTACTTACAAGATTACCTCACACTGTTTTGATGAACTTAGTCTGATTTTCTGCAATACTGGCAAGTTGTTAAGGGATCACTGTTGCCTTTAGAGTATTCAGTCGTTTAGTACGTGTTATGAGGTTCAGCTGTCTGGCTTTTGGTGAGGTAATGATTGATGAATGGCAACCAGATACTTGGCACTTCGTAACAATATATATATAATATATTATATATATATATATATATATATATATTATATATATATATATATATATATAAATGAGTCATTTCCATAGAAGTTGGCTCCAGTACAAACAACACTCCAGCTATTGCGACGTATGTCTGGGCCTTCCAGTATATCCGCAGTATATACTTGTCCGTACTACATCATGTTGGATTCGTAAATCAATACCCGTTACCACCCACCGATTTATCCTTCTATTGAACACCTTATTGTTAACCTTTTATTTATTTTTTTTTCTCTTATAATGG
>NC_061107.1:33189889-33199889 GCF_015104395.2 Macrobrachium nipponense | reverse complement strand
TCCTATCCAAAAACCCCTGTCTGTTTAACTTTAAATTGCCAAAACCCCTTTATTTCAAACCTTTGTAGGCCCTCTATAAACTTTTCCTACCCCCGAAAAACCACCCTACACAACAAACATCAACAACAAAGTAGTCTGTAGGCTTACTCCCAGGGAAAGCAAAAATAGAAAAGGGGAAATGAAATAAGAAACGGGCATCAAACTTATAACTTAAGTCAAAATCCTTTTTCTACTCATTAATATTATGCCATATAACTATCACAAGTCTATGACCCCATAGTTCTTAGGGTCTTGGATCTTTCAACGACAAGACCACATCTAAACACTACTTCAAATGCTCATTACCTCGGAGCATTTTTATCCCTCAACACAGGTCCACAGTAACATTCTGTGGAAGAGGAAATACCACAACATCAATAAAATAAAATTGGTAATAAAATCAGGTTTCAAATACGCAGAGAATATAGATAAACAAAAGCATCTGAAAGAGCAAGATTCTCAAACTGATAATTGGTCAAGGTTAATAAGTTTCAAAGTTCAACACTTACTCCAGAACAAAAGGAAAACTCGGTTTCCTTTTATGTGTAAAATGACCGCTCTCTGTGCTTGCTCAACACACCCGAATGAAAATTGAATTAATTTATTCAAGATTCTTGTAGAATTACGTAACAACACCATAAGCACGTTGTCTCCGTTTACATACCTTAAAAAAGTTTTAAATCCGATTTTATCTAGATGAAATGCTACCATCAGCGAATAATGGGAAAATCCATCATGGCATCCTGTTCAGTGCCTCGCCAGAAAAGATGATAAATCTTCGCTTACAAAGTGAACGGAATTTTCTCAGTTTCTAAACGGGTGGACAAAAATGATGAAAAGTAGACATATTGCGAAGATGAACGCATCACACAGCGCAAACATGCTGATTAACATAGGAAACCATTCGTCGAATTAATGTTCACGACACCTGCAGAATTGCTGAATAAAGGCATATCTGCACAACCCGGTAAACCTTGGTATGATATAAACTACATATATACTTAATACATGCTTTAAGAAATTATTTTAAAGAAGCATTTTGTTACTCCTTTATAAACATCAGATCAAGAATCTATATGGGCTAAACACACACACACACACACACACACACACCACACACACACACACACACACACACACACACACATATATATATATCTATATATATATATATATATATATATATATATATATATATATATATATATATATATATATATATATATCTTTTACTAAAAGAGTCGACCGTCAACCATAGCAAAGAGTTTTCACAGTCTAGTAAATTGCGTTCAAAACTTTCTTTATGTGATACGGTACATACATGTCACAAGTACCGGTGATTGGACATTTTTGATCCTTTTTTATTGTCAGTCCATGTTTCGTTTTTAGAATTCTAGGAATTTCAAATCAATGCCAAATTTACCTGCAACGAGCTAGCGTCGTTCGAAGGATTTGTCCAATACTGACATACGTTAAAATTCTGAATCTATTAGTTCTTTCAGAAGTTCAGACTTCAAACAAAGAGTTTTTCAATAAACAGGTATTAAATTAAAGAAAGTTTAGGCATTATGACGAGAAATAAAGTTTGGGAGAAAATAATGGGATCTCTGGTGATTTTTTCTGAAACTTCTTTTTAAAGTTCTATTCTTATTCAAAAGTATGGTTTCATTTGAGTAAAAATGAGGCAGTAACATCAATCACTAATATAAATTTAAAATATATAAGAAAATAAAACTCCGTGTTCTTCCACTTTTTATAAAAATACTTTAATAAAGTAACCTTGTCCAGTAAATAAAACAATTAAATATACAAGTCGCTTTCCGATTGCTTTCCGATTGCTTTCCGATGTGCCTGTGAAAAGGACTTTCACTCAAATGCATATGAGATGCCATTTGTAATAAAATTTATGCGGAAATAACATCTGTTCCCTCTCAGATAATCATTTCCATCCATGAGTGCGGACGACATCGCCTGAATTGCGGGATAATTTCCATTCGGTAAAAGATCTCGGCAGAAGGTTGGAAGCCATCAGAGTTTTGGTCGCTTCCGCTTCGAAAGACTGTATTACCAAATGTGTAATTCAAAGGTAGTGAATCAGTGCTCATTTCCATTGGTTTTCTACTTTCTAGAGTAGACTCACTGCCATCATGTATTTCAAAGAATGAACCTTATCAATCCAAAATTTTAAAAAAATATTATTAAAATAGATTCCATGAATGACCTCAATAGCTAGGAAATAAAAATTTATAGAATGCTTAGAGATGAACATGGGGGATTTTAAAACAGGCAGAGTTACTCTGATAAAATCATTTTGTTATAGAATATTGCGCGCTATTCGTTGACTAAGAGAGGGCATTTGGTAGATACCACAGACCAATGTTAGATCTTGGGTCACTACTGGATTATCATTTAATATGCATCTCACATATAATAAAATGTTTTTCTTTCTTTCTGAAGAGCAGCAGCTGAAGTTAGACATGTCTTTTTTATATAACTCCGAGCCTGATTACTGATATGTTTTTTATTCATAGAGCGAAACATGTCACCAGAATTTAGTAAAAGGGTAACTCTAATTTTAATACGTGGGATATGCTTTAATGTTGTAATACAACTAATGACACTCAACAGCTAATCAATGAAACTAGTAGGAAAAGAAGTGAACTTAACTTTTAGTGACAAAACGCTCACAATTGCATTGCCCATGAAAAGAAGTGAAGGTTGAAAATTCACCAAAGCAAAGCACAATGAAACGAAACTATTGCTAACTTTAATTTTAAAATTTTATTTCCATTTTTTTACGATGAAAATGACCATCCTCGAGAGGTAGTCCATACAGGCGAACGACCTCCCAAAAGCCCCATAAGCCCATTACAATGTGGGAGTAATTAGCATCTGCAATGTGACAGGCTGAATAATTTACCAGTTTTCACTCGTCTTAAAAATTAGTTATGGTACCATCACAAAAGGGAGTTGAGTAGGAGAGAGAGAGAGAGAGAGAGAGAGAGAGAGAGAGAGAGAGAGAGAGAGAGAGAGAGAGAGAAGTTTGGGGGCTGGGGGGTGTTAATAGCTTTACAAATATGGGAAAATTAAGTTAGATTAATTTATATGGAGAAAATAGAATGTCTCACAAAATTACGTCAGAACTATATCAAGGCATAATATTACAAATAACAGCGTAGCAAAAGAAAAAAACTAGAGAACTGTTTAGTGTTATTGCATTTTACTCTATCACGAGCTGTACTCTCTTAATCAAATCTTCAGTTTTATTGCCTTAGTTTTTCGACACTCATTCTAACTTCATCATTCCTGAATATACAAAGCAATTTTTCACTAAGTGTTTCTATCATCATCTAGAGATACCTCAAACGCCATGATGTACAAAGAACCACATTTCCTTGAACAAGTAACAGTATCTCAATCAAGATCCCATAATTTATGTTGCTGCTTTATATTATCAAGTCACTTCCTGAGGCGTTTACCAATTTGCTCAAACACTCCCAGTTCTGCAGCACTAAGACCTGTGTTCAGACCGCATTCATATATTTCCATATATCATTGTAAGCTCCATTTCATCATAAGCAATTCTCCCTTTACATAGCCAAACCTTCTCTTGCCAACTTCTGATTTCCTTATATTGGTACAAACCATGTGTCTGTTCTCACTTTTAGCTTTCTGAAAAAAAAACTATTGTGCCGCTTTGTTTGTCCGTCCACCCTCAGACCTTAAAATACTGAAGGTAGAGGGCTGTAAATTTGTATGTTAATAATTCACCCTCCAATCATCAAACATACCAAATAGCAGCCCTCTATCATCAGTAGTTTTTATTTTTATTTAAGGTTAAAGTTAGCCTTAATCGTGCGTGTGGCAACGATACAGGATAGTTACCAAGAGGCCGTGGTTAAAGTTTCATACAGCATTATATGCTGTAGCGGCTGTACAGATGGCACCAAAGATTATACTTGTTTCCTTTTTCTTTTTGTTCCATTTCCTTACTCTCCTGACCTTCTAAACAGGGTATTAATTGAAAGTTAACGGGTCTTCCCTCTACTCTTTCTACTCAAATTATCATTCATTTCTCATATCGAACATACTTGCACTGATCAAATGCAGATTCGCATTTTCCTTCACCACTAAATCTTGCAATCAATTTCACTTTTCCTTAGGCAAGAAAATCTTTTCCTCACTATTATACCCTGACCTACTTTCAGGAGAAATAGGAAAAAGGTGGTTGGAGATCAAGGGAAATTTTATGAAAAACAAGGATATACGTATGTGACGGAATTTCAAAGAAATACTGTGTGTCACTCGGCCTTGGGGACGATGAAGGTAATGATGCATATATATATATATATATATATATATATATATATTATATATATATATATATATATATATATACATGCATCATTACATTCGTGTGTATATATATATATATATATATATATATAATATATATATATATATATATTATATATACATGCATCATTACATACATGTATATATATATATATATATATATATATATATATATATATATATATATAATATATATATATATATATATATATATATATAT
Source organism: Macrobrachium nipponense (assembly GCF_015104395.2). NCBI lineage: Eukaryota > Metazoa > Arthropoda > Malacostraca > Decapoda > Palaemonidae > Macrobrachium > Macrobrachium nipponense. The sequence goes on along the minus strand of NC_061107.1, from coordinate 33,195,274 downwards.
ATATATATAAAGGTATAAGCCACGAAGGGAAGATAAACAAAACGACTCAACGTCCTTTACTAGGCAGACAACTGACATACTTGACAAACCGAGAGTACAAGGAAGGGTGGTATAAGTGACAGATAGGGATTATAAGGAGATTACTACCTGGAATCCAACTTGGAGAATGTGTAAACTTTCCAAACAAGCATAAACATGGGTACAATTTAAGAACAATAAGATTAAGTCCAACTGCTCAGACACGCCCTGTTATAATCCTATAATTGTCTTGTTTTTTGTGTCTGTGCAGTTAGACTTAATCCTTTTGTTCTTAAATTGTACCCATGTTTATGCTTGTTTGGAAAGGTTACACATTCTCCAAGTTGGATTCCAGGTAGTAATCTCCTTATAATCCCTATCTGTCACTTATACGATCCCTTCCTTGTACTCTCTGTTTCTCATGTATGTCAGTTTTGTTCCCTACTAAGTAAAGGACGTTGAGTCAAAAGATCTTGCAGAAACTCCGTTGTTTTATCTTACCTTCGTGGCTTATGTGGCCTTAATTTATGCAATTATCACGTTCCAAACTTTCGTGATTCAGTTTTATAAATATATATATATATATATATATATATATTATATATATATATATATATAATATATATATATATATATATATTAGCATTACGGTTTGTTGAAGTTATTAAATAATTGCTCAAACAAAATGCAGTTTATAGGGAGCACTTCATATCGGTAAAAAATTTATATGCGACAAAAAAACATTTCTGCAAAACCAAAATTCGTAAAATACAATAGGTTCTCGGTCAAAATTCACTGATGTCTCAAGATATTTATGCATTATTCAAGGATGGTTTTTTTTATTATTGAATTCTGGTGAAAGACACAGGGCATCAAAAACATATACCTTTTCAAGATGAAAAAATTGCAGTAGGAATTTAGATAATCTCGTAAGTTCATGCCATTTATTTTTTTGTTCATCTAACAATATAAAAAGATCTATCCTTACGTAACCAACCACCTGGTAGTAACCTCTAAAACTGTAATATGTATGCATTACACACACACACATACACACGCCTACTAAATTTAGTAACTGAATTAAGTTATCGAGAATTCTATATTTATAATAATTTGAATGACAAGTCGAAATACAGAATTACCATTGGTTTTACCAACGTAATCGATCTATGGAAAATAAGGGGAACTGTGATACCTCAGTTTTGACATTGTCATTCTCGCGCCATTCCCTTCCCAACTATTGAAAAAAAAAAAAACGCAAACACACACTAAAATATTTTCCCAGGTGCATTCACCTCTATAAGAAGCCACTACTGATTAAAAGCCATTGCACTTTTATGTATGAGTATCCCTCTTATAACTCCTCGTTCCCGAGCACTTAAAGAAGATAAAGATCCCATATTCCATTAACTCCTGAAGGGGGCTGCAGCTGTAACAACTACTACGAGAGACACCTATCACCCTTGTTCTATAAGCCATAAATTTCTTGGAGGCTGCCTAAGAGCAAAATCCACTTAGCTTAGATCATAACGCTCTCGCTGCTGTATTGAGGAAGAAAAAATAATATCGCTGTTAATGAGGCTACAATCTGTATACAGGCATAATCTGACATTGTATTATAACCAAGAATCTCCATTTCAATAAAAAAGAACAAGAAAAGCTTTTTCTGTCAGGCTTCCAGCACGAATAATGTGGTAAAATAATGAACCACTGCAACAAGTTACCTCATTTTGAATCAACATTTGTATCATCAACTATTTACGATTGAAAATAACTATTCCCATAGTTTTCTCCTTTCTCCGTAAAATGCTGCCTCTACTGAATTATTGCGAGAGCTCAAACTATTACGCAATTAAGAAAACAATTGGTAGACATTCACTTGTTTCAAGAATTGATCGAATGAATATAAAAACCTGAGTTAATATTACGATACTCCTGCAATCTACTCATGTAATCTGATTATCTCTGATTAAGAATTTAACTCTAGCTAGATTTTTCGTGGCTAATTTTTTCATCTTGACAATTATAAATAAACTTTTGAAAATACTTATTGAAATCAACGTGTTTCCCATAGAATTCAAAGAAAATTATACAAGAAGCAAAAAGGTGCCCTTCAATTCTAAAGTTTATTTCGGTCACTGATTTTAACTTACATCAGGGATAATGTGGTACGGAAGGAAACAACAATGTGCTTTTTTAACATTTAGTGGAAAAGAAATTTCATTACATTATGAAGAAGCAATCGACTGAACTCATGTACCAACAGTTGATTCAATTTTTATGAATAATTTTGTAATGAGATTACTGGCAAAATCATGACTAATATTGTTATGTATATATAAACAGGACGGCATAATAATAATAATCATCATCATCATCATCATCATAACTAGTCTAAAATGACAAGATTATCTGCAAATATTTTTTTTCATTATACTTTAAAAAGGAAATGGGAGAATAAAAAAGTTAGGCGTGAAGGAAATAAAAACATAGAAATGAGACTACATAGATTTAAAATAAAGACGTGTAATAACTACTCTTGTGTGATGTTCTTTTATCGCGTGGCATAAGACTCGCCTTCTTTATATTACTTACGCTGTATATCTGCCAGTAAACGGTGAAATTTTTTCACTTTCTGAATATGCTGTCTTCAATTATATACAATTACTTAAAATTATTAGAGAGGGTCACTTAATTAGGTGAATATACTTTGGACAACACCTCCATGTAAATATAATAGCAGCTTAATTTCCGCGGTGAGTTTGCTCTATTTTACCAGTTCAGTCTCAAATTATTCTGATACTTTCCCTTACTTTTACAGGTTTTTTTCCAAAGCTTAGGGTATCTTGATTATCAAATCTAATTCCTCCCTCACGCACAAACACTCACAGGTACACGCGCAAAAGCAGGGTACATCACACTTTTTATTATGATTTCTTCTCTAATGTGTCTAAATGGTCTTGCAATAGCCTTGTTGTACTCACAAAACGTAACAAGCTGTTTTACAAATCTTTCACTATTTTTGCTTCATTTCATAATGATATCGTGAATCTCCATTGTTTTACATCGACATCATCAGCTATCAAAGAGAATTTGAGTAATATAGCTCGATACCTACACCCACACAACCTCTGCGAGAAATCCAAATCAGATCTAGGATTTTCACAGATGAAACATCAGGATCAAAATAACAGGTCAATATGACCGTGATGGTGAATAAAAGTGAAACAACAACAACACGTCTCTGCCAACCACTGTCCCTCCTCTCTCCACAAGGAAAAAATTTCTTTCTCATATGCCAGCAAAACTGTATACAAGGTTTTTTCAATATCAGAACTTGAGATGAGTTTCGCTGCATGGTGGGCAGTACGAGTATTTGTTAATCTGTTAATCTAACAGGAAATTCAATTTTCATCTAAGCAAATAATGAAAAGTACTTATTCCTTTTTCCTCTGCACATTAACCTTGATAACTTCGAATATTTCGAAGATAGAGTTTCCGAATTGGCCTTACAATGAAAGCAATATTAGGGAACGAACGTTCCGAAATTCCACATACATGCAAACTACACCAGTTGATGTTCACCTTTCATGTTTCCGGTATTCCTTATTTTGAATCGTATTGAAATCTGTGTATGGTATGCCCAGATATGCATTCGTTAATATCTTTGTTTCAAATCTAGGACTTAATGTCCTTAAAAAAAAAAGCATGTGACTGAGGATTTATCAACATTGTTGTAATAGTGAGGAGAGAATTAATGTAAGTTGACGTGAGGCTTACGGATCATCAGAAATTTAGGGACCGCTATTTGTAGCAAAAACAATAAAAAGATCCTAAACAAGAAAGTTTACTCGTTTGGGAACTAATTATTACTTTTACTCCAAATAACAGTCCCTTCATTTCTGATGATTCCTAAACCTTACGTCAATTTACATTAATTTTGTTCTTAAAGGCAACTCACCGCCTTCCCGTATAATAGTAGTATACATAGAATAACAATAAATTGAATTGGAAAATATTAGGTCCTTATAGAAGTTAATAATGGCGGTCAATCGCTTTTTTATTTTTTTATGTTTCTCGGTTTTAATAGATTAAGAAAGACGACTAATCAAAAAAAAAGGGAAGAAAACTGTAAAACTATCGGTCTGAAATGCAGTATATAATGATATTCATTTGGACAGATTCGTGTTTATATTTTTCTGTAGTGAGTAAGTTTACGTTGGACGAGTTGTTTTCGTGCTCGACTACCAATCCGGTGATCAGAAGTTCGATTCTCGGCTCGGCCAACGCGGAATCAGAGGAATTTAGTTCTGGAGATAGAAATTTACTTCTCGATATAATGTAGTTCGGATCCCACAATAAGCTGTAGGTCCCTCTGCTAGGTGATCAATTGGTTCATAGCCACGTAAAAATATCTAATCCTTAGGGCTAGCTATAGGAGAGCTGTTAATCAGCTCAGCGGTCTGGTAAAACTAAGATATATCAACTCTATAGCGAGTGTAACTCTTCATAATTCTGTATCAATCTACCTACCATCAATCCCTGTCCCACTCGAACTGGTTTTCATCTGCGTCTTCAACAAACTTTCAACCAGACTGAATTCTTCACTATGACATTATAATAGCTTGCTGCCAATTTTATGATAAAAGATGTCAAGTCTCACTGTTACTCTTATTTAACATAATGCCCACTTACGCATTATAGTATTCAGTGTAATTTCATCATTTTCTGCATCAACTTCACAAGTTGTTATGTAGCCATATCATTGCTACTTATTCCGCTACAGAAGGTAACCTGGGAAATCTACAAAAAAAAGACATGAGGATAGAAGCTTACATTTCAAAGGTCAGTTATCTAATTAAATGCCAAATTACATTATGTGTAAGATGCTTTGTTCATTTCTCTCTCTCTCATTTCTACTCATTTACTGCAGTAACTGGCCACTCCTCACCAATATCATTAACGTTAAGTAAGCTATAACGAGAATAGAAACATTACGTATATATTTTAATCATACTATTTATATTATTTTTTCTTTAAATACAAATGCTATACTTGAAATTAATAAACACAAACAATGTGACTGAGAAGTGGGCAAAATAACATATAATATAAGTCCCCCATTAATCACTCCGTTTTCTATAATTTAGGATACTCGGTGACGTCATCACCTGCTCGTAAACAGACTTATTTTTTATTATTAGGGCTTTGTGCTGACCTACATGCAAGCCAGTAGGTCAATGGATGATTAAATGAACCTCAATACAGGATATTTACATAGCTTGCAAAATAAAAAAAATATATTACGAAGTGAATAAAATGGAAAAAGGGGGGAAGGCCTTGGGGCCTCCCTTTAAGATTGATATT
>NC_061107.1:33164889-33179889 GCF_015104395.2 Macrobrachium nipponense | reverse complement strand
GTGAGTGAATTAGATATTAAAGGAGATTTGTAGCTTAATGCGTATATGTGACTCGGTAATGTGATGAGACCCGTATATAGTATAATATATATATATATATATATATATATATATATATATATATATATATATATATATATCTGGTGTGTGTGAGTGTGTGTGTGTGTGTAAAAGAATTAATAGATAGTCCCCCAGTAACATAAGATTTTGCCTCAGTGAAGAGATAAGGGAAGATTCTGCTCATTTGTGTTTGATAAACATGACAATCATGATTACTCACGTGCTGGTTGTATCGAACGCGTTAAAGCTTTGTCCAAGGCGATTTTTTTAAAGTCACATATGCTTTTTGAGAATTACTGAGAGAGAAGTAAAAGCACATGGCAATTGCGTCATGCATTGTACGGTTGCAGAGTATCTTGGCCCCAAAATGGTTCTGCAGAAATCCTCAGGCATTTTGTGATCGCCTAACATAGAACCGGAAGTTCCAGTGCGTTTTGCTTGGGAAATGATGTTAGCTCTCTTATCTTGAACATTCTAAGAGTCTTGCTTTGACTGTAGATAGAATTTATATCATATATATTCAGACTGTATACCGGACGTGTAACATTAATTGTAGAGTCTCCTCTCTCTCTTAATTTGCCAAATGTTTTTAACTCGTAAAGTAAAAGTAAAGGTTTTGTGTCGGTCACTCTTTAGAGTTTGTTACATTTTTATGGAAATGCAGTTGTATAATTGATTGTGTAATTTTTACAGGCATTCTAGCAGCGTGTTTAGCGATAACAGCGCCTATTCTAAAAGTGTGTTTTGTTGAAGAGTCTGAAGCTATTTGAAAAGTATTTTTAGGTGACTACCAAAACTGCAGTTAACAGGTATTGCAGCTAAAATTGATACCGTTATAATTTGAGTTGTATAATTTTAAGTGTTTATTAGAACGGTCGGTTAGGTGAATTTATCAAATTCTTTACACATTTCAGTTTTGAGTGCATTTGTGTGTTTCTAATGTTATTTGAATTGATTGCTTAATTCTTTTTGAATAATTGAATATTCTTTTTGAATTGAATGGTTTTCACATTTTTTATTGCGGTACTTTAACGATTATGGTGATTTAATTTTCATATAATTAAATTCTTTTTGCAAATTTTAAGTGTTTCTTAATAGCTTACATTTTGCTAGATTAAATGAATGTCTTGATTGATTAAAAAGTTTGCGATTTCATTTTGTTTAACAATTTAATTCAAGAATTAATTGATTTTTTTTAGTGTTTTTAAGTATTAGTAAATGTTTTCATCAAGGTAAGATTAAGAATTCTGCTTATAGATTTTGAAATTGAAAATATCTATTTTTATTTTCATAACGGTGTTTCATTTATTGTCCACCAGTGGTAGAATTTCATGGAGTGAGGCCCTGTAATTAACTTAATTTTATATGATTACTCATTGTTCTAATAAACTGGAGTCTTATTTCTTATATATGTAATACTTGTTTTTAGGGATCTCTGCTGCCTTTAGAGTACTCAGTCGTATTTTATTTTTTTGAAAGTTCAAGTATCTGGCTGCTGTGAGGCAAATTTAAATTCTATGAGTGATAAACTGTAATAACCTGGAATTTGGGAACGCTTCGTGGGAAGGGAATATATATATATGTCTATATATATATATATATATATACTATATAATATATATATATATATATCATATATATACACACACACACACACACACACACACACACACACATATATATATATATATTATATATATATCATATATATATATATATATATATATATATATATATATATATATATTCCCACGAAGCGTTCCAAATTCCAGGTTATTACAGTTATCACTCATAGAATTTAAAGTTGCCTCACAGCAGCCAGATACTTGAACTTTCATTAAAAAAAAAAAAAAAAAAAAAAAAAAAAAAAAATATATATATATATATATATATATATATTATATATATATATATAATATATATATATATGTGTGTGTGTGTGTGTGTGTGTGTTTGTGTATGAATTTTTATCACATCACCCTGTTGGTAATGTAACTGAAGTCCTCCGGGCGCTGGTTCGAATCCACGGAGGACGAAATTGATATCAGCAAAAATAATTCCCTTCGGTTAACGTATATGAAAATATATTAATTCCGAGGTAGAGCGAATTGGATATTAAGGGGCATTTGTTTAATCTACATATATGATATATATATATATATATATATATATATATATATATATATATATATATATATATCTATATATATATATATATATATATATATATATATATATATATATATATATCTATATATATATATATATATATAGATATATATATATATATATATATATATATTTTATATATATATATATATATAATATATATATATATATATATATATATATATATATATATATATATATATATATATATATATATATATATATATATATATATATATATATATATTATACACAGACACACACACACACACACACACACACACATATATATAATATATATATATATATATATATATATATATATATATATATATATATATATATATACACATATATATATATATATTATACACAGACACAGACACACACACACACATATATATATATATAATATATATATATATACTATATATATATATATATATATATATATATATATATATATATATATAGTATATATATATATATATATATATATATATCGCTTGATGATAAATAATAATGCCAAGACCAGGAAGAACATTCTTTATTTAACGAGCTTTCGAGGTTTAAAACCTCATCTTCAGGCTGGAAAAATGACAAGGATGAGAAATCACTAACAATTCCATTAAAAGGAATTGTCTTACTAAAAGCTTCAGTAAAAACATAAAATAAAACGAACATCACAAACAAATTAAAAATTATGTACAGTTTCATAGTGGGTACACAAAGTGGGTCGTTAGCCATTTCATTTTTGAGTGTGGTAGTTTGTTTACAATTCATCTTATTTTAATTTTAATTTTGCATGATTTGCGTTTGTTTTAGTTTTTTCGTAGTTTTTTACTGTGCATGTCATATTCGTTTTATTATGTTTTTAAAGAAGCTTTTTGTGAGAAATTCATTTTAATGTAATTTTTTCAGCCTGATGATGAGGTTTTAAACCTCGAAAGCTTGTAAAATAAAGAATGCTCTTCGGTGGTCTTCGCATTATTATTTATCATCAAGCTATGATTTCCCACTAGCCGTCCAATTACTGAGACTATATATATCATATATATATAGATATATATACTACTATATATATATATATATAGTAAGGTATATATATATATATATATATATATATATATCCTCGACACATTGCGAAATCGTTTCAATGTTTGTTACCTTCTGCTTGGTGGTTTATTTTAAAGCGTTAATAACTGGTCCATTTCAAATGACTTATATTACTCTACTTGGGCTTACTAATGACATTTTTTTTTTTTTTTTTTACATCGGTTTTTGCCTTGCAGGATACGTACTATCGTGCACAAAAGTCCGTTCCTTTAGCCATCTAGAGAGTGAACACGCATCCGCGGACTATGAAACACCGAAGCAGTTGAACAAGTAACTAATGGAACCCAACAGGGCATAAAGGAATGGAAGGACTGGGAACCAGGCATTTTACTTGAGTATAGAGGAAATTCTCCATATTGTAATATCGTTAAGAAAGTGATCGTAAAGTTTTTGTTGTTAATGATAGTACAAATAAATATGAGAATAAGAGTGCTTCTTAATAAATCGGTATTCATGAATTAGTATTCCCTATAGGTTATCGTATCTTATGAACAGACATAGCTGTCCACAAGAAAGATAAAGACAAATTCAGCAACATTGTTTACAGTGGTGTTCTATAATCTGCAAGATGCCTCTTAAAAAAAAACTACCATTTACAACAGCAGGTTATTGAGGTAGCAACCACAAACCGCTGCTGGTGCATCCTCTTTATTTAACCATTCATAGATCTGTTACATTTAGTTATATTGCGTGTGATTTAGCCAACATCCATAATGAAAGTGGGTGTTATGGGTGATGACAACTCAATGTCAGGATTTAGACACTTGCAAATTACTGCTATATGTAATTTAAAAAAAAATAATACACATTGAAAGATTCAGTTACTTTCACCAATGTAACAAATTCATATTTAGTGAAAAGATGGAAAGAAAGTAGGGGAAAAATATTGATAATAGCTCAGAGGTAAAGACAAAAAATTGATAGGAGAGACATTTTCTGGGTAAGTAGTAGTCTAATATACGTAACTAGTTAATGATTTTTTTCTGTATGATTTTTTTCAGTATGTATTATTTGGCGGTAACCACACAGCAACGACAAAGGCTGTGAATTGAATAACTGTCTACCTGTCTAGTTGTGATTATTACTAATGTAGAATGCCATGGTCATGAAAACTATTAATCCACAAACAATATTATGGTGTTGCCTCTTTTTAAATCAACATAACAGTCTATACCAAAGGCTTAATGATGAGGCTACCCCATACCTGTAGTAAGATGTATACCTTTGGCAGCACATTTTACGCTCAAACCCGTATCGTCAACAACAATAATTTGATGATCACTTTCTTAACGATATTAGATATAGAGTTACTTGTTCAACTACTTTGGGGTTTCATAGTCAACGGATTCGTGTTCAATCTCTGAACGAGCAGAGAGAACGGACTTTTGTGCACGATAGTCAGTTCTGTATTTTTTCGTCATCCCCCAGTTTTTTAGTGGTACTAAATTACTGTGAATTTCAGGCCGTGTCTGATTGATTTTAGTCGATCAAATTTTACCAGAGCATCGGATATAGATCGTATTTGGGAAATAACTATTTGAATTCACAGACTAATTGACAAAGATAGGCAGTGATGTCTATTGTTGATAATTAAGGCACTTATCTGAGTGAACCAAAGAAATTTAAAGGGAAACTTAGTAAGTACTCACATATTTGACCTTTTTGTACATTAAGTATTAAAGAAAAGGCTAAGCATATCATTGGTATCCATCTGTGAGACCACGGATAATTAATAAGAATTTGGTATACATATATATATATATGACAATATTATAATAAACTAATTTTGTAAATACACTTATGGAAATATTACGATTTTCACTGTGCAATATTACGTTGACTATAAGAATACATATCAACTATAACGCAATTTCTATTTACCCTTTGGCTATCAGTTATGCAAAACCTTTAGAATTGGTAAAATACAATCATATTGAAATGAAAATACAATCATTAGGGGTGTTTAGTGCGATATTTTAGCCCGGTAAACCTGGTTACCTTGAATTATAGCAAACACAGCCGACGAGAGGGTGAGGTCACCAGATCACTCATTTCTCAAACCCAGGTTATACGTGATGGCTGCGTCACTATGACAAGCCTAGCCAAATTGTCCTCATGGCCCCAAGACTGCTACGTGTTCCTCGTTTTTGCAGTATGCAACCAAGAAAATATCGTATGCGCCGTATGCTAAATGTTACTAGGTAAGTGGTTAATAAGGCGATACACAAGCACCAAACGATTTAGATAAAAGGGACAAAGATGACCTTTATTATATTAAGGTAATACTCGAATGACGAGTATGAAAAAGAGAGATATGCAACTGTTTGTTTATATCAAGGCCTTCCTAACTTTTCAGATCAAGAATAAACAACGACCATTTTTAGCAACTTACTTTTTTCTACTAAGCTCCTTACACACACACACACACACACACACACACACACACACACACACACAGATATATATATATATATATATATATATATATATATATATATATATATATATATATATATATATATATATATCTCTGTGTGTGTGCGTGTGTGTGCGCGCGTGTGTGAGTACGTAGACAAATTCATTTATGTGAGTACCGTATGTATGTGTATGTAAACGGCAAATGTATTTATGCATATTCTATCATCCTCTTCCCTGGTATCAAAGTATGGATAGTACAATATGCATTTTTATTCATTTACTAAATACCAGTCTTTATCCATACAGGCCCGATGACCATTTAGAAAATTTCGTTGGCATCTGAACGATATTTTACGTATCCTTGAAATTCCGGGTCAACAATGGTTTTCACAGTGTGTTAGTTTAAGACTTTGTGTATATTTCAAATTAAAGGAAACGTGAATTGCAACATGGAACTTATTATACAATTAATATTCTTATTTGATGCCCATTCCCTTATTGTACACTACTTAGGTGTTTGAGTGTGTGAAACAAAATAAGAAATCCATACACTACTATTACTACTACTACCAACATCTGAGTCCTCATTCATCAAGTATATGGGCTGACGTCTAGTAAAGTACGTCATATTACAGTGTCAATGAGTGGAAAGACCGTCAGTAATGACGTTTTATTAGCCTCTATCTACGAGCCTGCTAGATATTGCCAAGTTTCACTTTAAATCTCTTTGATTCACTCTAAGTGCGTTAATTATCAGCATTGGACATCAATGAATATTTTTACAATTATTTTGTGGCTTCAAATAAGCTATATCCCAAATACGATCCATATCCGATGCTTTGGCAAGATTTTATCTACGAAAAACAATTAGACACTGCCCTGAAATGCTCAAGAGTTGCGTATTGCTCACTCATGTCATCAATTTTGACAACCCTGTGCAGGAACGATATACAGCCTAGACCGCATTGTTAACCTAATAATGCAACTAACATATTCCAGTACCAGACAAACTTATTTTTCTCTTCTGGGATAATTCTTTATAAAAATACTGCCCTCTGCACTCATGTAACCTGTTTGGATCATCTGTATTACGTGGATGATATCGCAAAATATTCTGCTTTCGATAAAAAGTAATGTCTCTAGTTCCCTTGAAGTTCCCTGTCGTTATCACCTGCTTGGAAGCACAGCTTATCTTTCCTAAATATCCTAAATAAAGTTTTACAGTCTTTTCCCCAATGATCTGTGGAGGTAACATGCTCGTTAATTGCTGCATTCCTGGATTGTAATTAGGCAATTTAAAACTAGCGTTAACTTAGATTGCATTAGTTTTTGCCTATAAAAAAACAACCTTACACTTTAACCCTTTATCCAAATTAAATTTACATTGCAAATACACATTAACACCAACTGTATTATAATTATTCATCTAACCTCGCGTCACTTTTCACCAAACATCCTACCAAAGCAAACCCTCTCATCAACCTTAGTTTTCCCATTTCTAGCTCCATTATTTACTTCTGGACAGCCTTTTAATTGAGATTCCATGTTATTTCTTATATTAATACTGTATTGTACTACAAGGGACTACCTAGGTTACCAATCCCCCCCCCCCCCCCCCCCCCCCCCCCCCACCCCCCCCCCCTTTTTTTTAACCAACGCATATCTAGGATCTTGGCACTTTCACACAAACTCCCAACTGCCGAGATTTCAGCCATACCAAATATTTTCACCTTAGGTGGGAGAACTGTATAATCCCAGACTTTAACCGTCAGCTATCTGGACACAAAATGCTACAGGATGAAATTTCAAATCAGTTAATGGCCTTTATATTTGTTAACAATTTGATATACAGTACTAAACCAAATTAGAAACTATTAATAAAACTAAAAATTTTTATTCTTGAATCCTAAAATACAAACATTTAACAATACATGTACCCTTTTCCTGACAATCGGGGGTAAATTCTATGTGGTTACAAACATTGGCAATTACAGGACGGTGCACGCACAAGAATCTCTTAATCATGCATCAACGGTTACAGAATGATTTATTTTAAAAACCTGTTTATCACAATTCAAAGCTGAAATTAGGAAAGCCTTGCTTTTGTATCATATATAAAAAGGAGTAAAAAACTAACCAATCAAACATTACTCTAAATCCTTGAGTCCGCCTTCCTATATCCCTCAGAGCAACGTTAATGAGCAACCTTAATATAAAGTAAAAAAGATAAATTAAAGTTTCCTTTTATGCAAAATCTTTTCGAATTACAAAATGCATAAAACATCAAACCTCCTTCAAAATACTAACATCTACCGAATATCTATAAAGCTATAACCATGGATTTTAAGATTAAGAGATTTCATGGTGCAAAACTAAAAATAAAATAAGAGCTTTAAAAAACCAGTCACAAAATCCGGAAGTAATCATTCTACAGTTTTTCTATAAAAATCAAACTGACCTAAACTGAAAACTTAGTTACATATGAAAACCTGACCAAACTAATATATTCCAAAAAATTGCTTTTGAAATCACAGTATTAGGGCGAGAAGTAACTTAAACCAGAGTAGATTAAGCTAATAAATTCATTAAGCTAATAAATTTAAAAACCATAAAAACATATTTAATATATGTCTTACTAATACAAGTTAACTGTTAAGATAGGAACTCAGACCAGTTTTATACAAACCCTCAGATTCATACAGACCATTGCATATGTACAAAACATTAAGTGCGACGCTAATCTACTGAAATTACTAGATTATCTGTAAAAAAATTAATAGTAATAGCAAAGTTAAAACTCACGGTCATCTGCAAGGACAAAAGCTAAAACTCCAAGGACTCGCACAGTAGGCCAACACGCTTACTATGCAAGCCCTTAGGAGCGCCGCCACCCGATCAGGGCCACCGCCCCCGATGGGGTGGAGGAAAAGGAAAAAATTGGATATTGAAGTTCTGAAGAATCTCGGATAGCAGCATTTTTTTTTTTTTTTACCACTCTTGAATATTCATCGTAGCATCTTTCCCTGAAATGTTTAAAGGGCATTAGAAGGTTAAACATACTAAATTAAAAGAAAAAAAAAAACTAATGTCGTTTAAGTAAATTTGACAAAATTGTTTAAAGTAAATTTTCTTCGAGTTCACATACTAACTCCAACAATTTTTACCTACTGTCCACGTAAGGAAAATACTTAAATAATATCCATTCAGTACAAACAAAACTTTCTGAAAAGCCTTGCTAAAACTGGTTGTGATAAACTAGATGCACAACAATGGGAAAACTTAGTTTTACTGTATTTCTCTTTTTGTAATAAACCACATTCCAACACGAAATTCCTCGGCAAGATCTGATCAAGAAAAAAAATAAAAAATAAATAACAATATTAATCCTAGATTTTTACCACCATTGAATTAATAGATCTAAGGAGAGGTAAAAGCAGAAGTATTACGTAAATAGCACAAGCTTATGCATTATACATAAAAAAAATCGCTGCTAATAAAAGAAATAGACCCCAAACTTAAATAAATCCGGAGGGACCACATGGAGCCAGAGAAACTGGAAAAGTAAGAGTCGGTGTGGAACAAAAGACCGTAACTATCTCACCGGCAGTTACCGAAACCAATCCATGACGTCGAACTTCAAAAGTAAGAAAATATGTTATAAATCTGGGATCATCCTTCAAACTTACCCAAGAAATTCAAGCAGTGCTTTGTTTACAAAAAGCATATTATATATATTAAGGTCCAAAAAACAGATTCAAACAATTCTGAACAGAAAGTTCTCAAAAATGTGCAGTCGCCTTGAAAATACACGAAGTTGGCGTTAAATAAAATAGAAAAAGCACAAAACCTCAAAAGGGTACTCAACTACAACGTTAACTCAAAATACAGTCAAGTGAAAAATGACTTCTTATCATTTTTTCCCGATTCTAGGTTGGAGCAGATGAACTAACTGAAATGGGTAGCCGCCGAACCACTAATCGTACTGATACGTCTACTAGTCAACAGTCAAAATAAAGAAAGTCTTTACTTGACTGAAAATCAGCTTTACGATGACGTTACCAGACAAGGGCGCTGCGTAAAGGACCCTGGTAACCGCATAAATTCAATAGTCAGTCGAAAAAAACAAACAAAACTCTCGTAAAGGAAACTACTATGAGATTCAGGGTCTCGGTAACACAGTTTTTTGGATTTCGTAGCTCCGTTTGTTAAAGCATCGATGTCCCCGCTGAAAGGTTGGTGATATATGTATATTTTACAACCACACACAAATTTTGTCAGCATTATCATAACCTAAACCGATAGTTTTAATTTTTATAGAGTAAAAAGATCTAGCCGGCGACGCCCATGGCAATGATTACGAGCCAAGAGTCGAAAAACATTCATTACGTAAGCAAGGTAAACAAACACCTTTTGACGAAATGTTGCCCCGCCCATCCACCAAACAGAAAACCCAAAATCCATCAGCTCTGAAACCCAAAGACTTTATGAATGGCGGAACGATACATAGATGTGGGTGGGGTATCTATGCTAGCGTAGTAATATTACTGTAGAAGTAGTGCCGCAACAATATAGCAGTAATATACATGAATTAAACGTTTAGGCCAACTGCTGGGATCCTTGAGGATCATTTTGCACTTCTTACAACTACTCGAGAAATTAGTATTTATAGCAGAAGTTAAATTTTCTAATCCAACAATGCCCATGGTAGCCTCAGTGTTATCCTGAATTATAACGAGGCGAAAGTGGGTGGAGCCTCATGAAGTCATCATTCTGACGATAATGTGTGAAGGTTTAGCCAATATACGGTACCGGCTATTTTTTTTTTTTTTCCAGTAATTAGGTAGATAGCTTGACATTGAATATAACAGTTATCAAATCAAGCTTGTCTACTATGTTTTTGATGATTACCAACTATTCCCTACATCTTGTCAATCTGATTGTGACCTATAAAGTAGACTGTAATTTCTTAGGAAACTTATTTTGGAAGTTAGACTAATAATCGAAGTGTTTTTGTATTTATTAACATATTTGTTGGTTTGTTCATTATGACAATTATCAGTGGAGAGGTTCCAGAGTTCATAAAGGCAGTGTACTGCTTTGCTTGTATTTAAATTTGTATGTCATTGTTGCCAGAGGTTTAGCCTTCGTTACGTATAGCCAATCATCCATCGAGAAAGAGGGAAGAAGAAATGCTGTCCATAAGGTTACGTAAACGAGTTGCGTTCTCGAAACCTTTTCTCTGAGTAAGTTGGCCCGTCTTCAAAAAAAGTCACTTTTACATTATAAGTACCAAATTTATTCAACCTACGTAATGCAGAACACAGTCAAAATTTATGTGTGGATAAAATATGTATTCTGAATAAGTGTTATATTTATAAAATGCATAGATAAAAAGTTATTGCGAAAAAACCGTTACAGAGGCCCTGAATCTCATAGTAGCGTCTTAATTTGAGTCGTTCCAAAAGTAACCTTGCCTGGCCCAAAACATATTTTGCATGAAGAATACCCGATTGTTAGGGAAAATGTTTAAATAAAATTTTAGCTGACACGATAAAAATTATTTTGTGGATTTCCATTATGGTCCATTAATGCTGATCATAAAAAATTCTTGAATATGTATTTCAAGGAATCGATTCCAAAATAATTTCAGAGTGACACTTCTGTCGGTATCGAAAGAAATATTATTTTTTTCCGGAATCTACGAAAATCGACCATTCATAATTGTAACAGCATTTACTGCACAGCCATTCCTATCCTTAAATAAACCTGAAAACTTATGTCTGACAAATCCTTTTAAATTTTTTTCTCTCTCTCCATTCATCCAGTTAAATTGAGGAAACAGATCCAGTTGCATTGTTGAGGAAGTGGGAGACGATAAACAAGCTAAGATACGCCTTCCGAAGCATTTTTATTCTCGTATTCATTTAGCATATTTCCTTAACTGAACATTTTACACTCAAACCCTGTCGTCAACAACAAAATCTTTATGATCACTTCCTTAACAATATTAGAATATGGAGTCTTTGTTGTAATCTCAAGAAAAATGGCTACTTCCCACTCCTCATTCATGTTCCCGTATTTCCTTACGGTGCGACATCTGTGGGTCTTCCAGTATTTACTTGTTCAACTGCTTCGGTGTTTCATAGTCAGCAAATTCGAAACTCTCTCGATGGCTAAGGGAACGGACCGTTGTGCACGATATTACATCGGAAATACTGTATGATTGAGAATAATTCTAGTAAAACGTTACTTGACTAAAGAAAAATAAATTCAAATGTATAATAATGAACGTGCAATGATTCCTTATTGAAAATCCTTTCATAAAAGGTGAGATCGAACATCCTTCTCAGAGAAACATCGATAAAAGAACCATCAGAAACTCTTTGGCCTAAAGTTAGCCCTAAAAGGAAAGTCTGATTCCACCGTTCATCAGAGAAGCCGAGAGAGGATCCCCGGATGAATTCGACAGTGTCTTAAAATATACACTCCAAAACTCGGTAAACCGGGAAACAATGAAAAGTGGTCAAGCCAGGAAGAGAGGGAGAGAGAACGATTTATAGTGAGTAAGAAGTAAAAGACACACACACACACACACACACACACACACACACACACATATATATATATATATATATATATATATATATATATAATATATATATATATATATATATATATATATATCTAATAAAAGGAGCCCATAAAAACACCAAATGTAGAGAGAAAAGTACTATATTTCAGAGACTGCTGTCTCTCTCTTCAGGTATATGAATGAGAAAAGTTTACAGAAAAGGTGGTATTTATACCAAGAGATTCGTCCACAAGTAAGCCAATTAGGTCACCCCGCTGATAATATTCCTTTAATCTTCTTAAGCGTTGGTTGAATGAACACTGCGTCGACGATGTCCGATGTCCAATTCCCTTTTGAGATGTTCATTACCTGCTTCTCTTTTATTAAGGCCGATTCCATCATTTGACTCTTGTACCGCAGTTGCTGCTATAAATTACACGTGACATATTCCAGTTTATTCTATGGTTATGTTCATTTATATGATTGAAAATAGCCGAGTTCTGTTGTCCATACCTAACTGACCGTTTGTGTTGTATTAATCTCTGGGGAAGTGATTTACCTGTAAATCCGATGTAAGATTGGTCACAGTCCTGGCATGGGATCTCATATACCCCAGAGTCTTTGGGCGATGTCTTTTGTTGGACGTTAATCAGGAATTTGGCTAAGGTATTTGGGTAGGTAAATGCAAAAGGGTGGATTTCCCAAGGGTGTGAGTTACTCTCTTAATCGTCTCCAGGTGGGGAATTTTTATTTTATTGTTGGGTGTGTCTCTGGTCCCCACCTGGAGACGATTAAGAGAGTAACTCACACCCTTGGGAAATCCAACCCTTTTGCATTTACCTACCCACCCAAATACCTTAGCCAAATTCCTGAGAGTTTCAAGGATATGTAAAATACCGTTCAGACACCCACGAAATTTACAAACGGTCATAAGGCCAGTGTGGATGAAGACCAATATCTAACCAAATAATACAAATGCATTTATAACTTACTTTGTTGTTAATATGCATATGGCCAAGCAATATGGGCAATGAAATTATTAATCAGAATGATAATCATAATATTCATCAAATATTCTCATTTTGTATTGATGTTATAATCATCATTGTATTAGGATACTTTGACATTAGAAAAGAGGATGATAGAATATGCATAAATACATGTGCCGTATACATACACACATACATAGACAGATATGGTACTCATAAACGCACATGCACATAACGCATAAATGAAATTATATGCATATATATATATATATATATATATATAATATATATATATATATACATATATATATTATATATATATATATATATATATATATATATTATATATATGCATATAATTTCATTTATGCGTTATGTGCATGTGCGTTTATGAGTACCATATCTGTCTATGTATGTGTGTATGTATACGGCACATGTATTTATGCATATTCTATCATCCTCTTTTCTAATGTCAAAGTATGCCTAATACAATGATGATTACAACATCAATAACAAAAATGAGAATATTTGATGAATATTATGATTATCATTCTGATTATAATTTTTTTCATTAATAAATTTCATATATATGTATAATATATATATATATATATATATATACATATATATATGTATAAATATATATAATATATATATATATAAATATATTATATATATATATATCATATATATGTATATATATATTATATATATATATATATATATATATATATATATATATATATATATATATATATACACCTATATAAGTAGGCCAGTAGATTAGGTAATTTGTTAAAAATGGTCGTTGCAGCTAGTCAGTGAGATAGTTTATCAGTTAAGAAAATTCGGAAATTATTTATTCTTGGTCTGAAAAGTTAGAAAGGCCTTGATATAAACAAAATATTTGCATATCTCTCTTTTTCATACTCGTCATTCGAGTATTACCCTAATAAAGGTCACCTTTGTCCTATTGTCTAAATCGTTTGGTGCTTGTGTATCGCCTCTAACCACTTACCTGGTAACATTTAGCATACGACGCATACGATTCTTTTCTTTGTTGCATACTGCAAAAACACCAAACACGAGAGCAGTCTTGCGGCCACGAGGACAATTTGCTAGGCTTGCCATAAGAGAACCAGCCATCACGAATAACCTGTGTTTCACGTATGAACGATCGGCTGCCCTCACCCTCTCGTCGGCTCTGTTTACTATAATTCAAGTTACCAGGTTTATCGGGCCAAAATATCGTACCAAACACCTCTAAATAATTATATTTTCATTTTAATATGATTGTATTTCACCAATTCCAAAGGCTGTTAGCTATTTCCCAAATACGATCCATATCCAATGCTTTGGTGGAATTTTATCAATTAGACACAGCCCTGAAATGCACAGTAATTTAGTACCACTAAAAAAACTGGGGGATGGGGACAAAAATACAGAACTTACTATCTTGCACAAAAGTCTGTTCCCTCTGCTGGTCCAGAGAGTGAATACGAATCCGCTGACTATGAAACCCCAAAGCAGCTGAACCAGTAACTATATCTAATATCGTTGAGAAAGTAATCAGGTTTTTGTTGTTGACGATACGGAGTTTGATTGCAAAATGTGCAACCAAAGGCATACCTCTTTCTACAGGTATGTGGTAGCGTCATTCTTAAGTCTTTGGTATAG
>NC_061107.1:33147389-33152389 GCF_015104395.2 Macrobrachium nipponense | reverse complement strand
AGACCACGAAACTCTGCCACGTTTGTATTCAGACAAGCCCATACACAATGTTTTTGCGAACGATAGTTCTCTGCACCAGTCTTCTTAAGATCTCATACAAAATTTGTGAATGTATTGAACTTCTATTGTAATTATGGCCAAACTGTATCGAGGGACATTTGGAAGTCTGTTTGCTAAGAATGCATTATAGAATATATTAGTCGGTTACGACCCTTTCCCCCATCCCTACGACTCCGGAGTGCAGTAGTTATGTTTTATTCTATAACTTGAATGTAGAAATCATCGAAGACTCATATATCTTATACTTGATTCAACGATGGGTAACATTAAACATTGTTATTTCATATAAAAATAAACTTTTTAAAGTAAATTGGAAGAACTAACGAACTATTTCTTGTCATAGCAAGGTAGCCGTCTAGCAGGATTTGGATGGAAATAGTGAGACAGGTGGCAAAATGATGGATAGGGGAAGAAAATTGAGGATTATGGATGGAAAGGGATTTATTAATAAAGTATTCGTTATGAATCACTTAAGTGAGAAGTTTGAAAGTAAAGAGAAAAACTTCATATGATA
Source organism: Macrobrachium nipponense (assembly GCF_015104395.2). NCBI lineage: Eukaryota > Metazoa > Arthropoda > Malacostraca > Decapoda > Palaemonidae > Macrobrachium > Macrobrachium nipponense. The sequence goes on along the minus strand of NC_061107.1, from coordinate 33,151,815 downwards.
TTTCTGAATCTAGAAAAAGTATTAAGATAAATTCATCAGGAGGCTCAATAGACTGCGCTGTGATGTTACGTTAAGGTAATAAATAACTAAGAACGATGGACAATCCTTATGAAAGAAGCTAAACGCTTTTATGTTACATTGGGGAAGTAACTGATATGTGTGGTTCCTCGTAAGACGAGTGGGTTACGTGCTCGGCTACTGCTCACATTACGGGCTGCTAAAAGACCAAGATCCCATGCGCTGGCATAAGGCCAACTTAATCAAAACAACAATCGCCTTCCCAGTCAGTCGCGAGTTCGATTCTTCGCGTTGCCAACTTGGAATCGGAGGAATTTATTTCTGGTGATTAGAAATTGATTTCTCGATATAATGTGGTTCGAATCCCACAATAGGCTGTAGTTCCCATTGGTAGGTAACTAATTGATTCATAGCCACTTAAAAATGTCTAATCCTTCGGGCCAGCCCTAGGAGAGCTGTTAACCAGCTCAGTGGTCTGGTTAATCCAAGATAGACTTATGGAATGTGAGATGCAGGATGTCAGAGATAAGGCTGTAAACATAAGCGTAAAGCTGTAGGGTATTATAATCACTTTTGCATGGAATATAAAGTCTCATTTCTATAAATGATAGTTATAGGGGAGAGTATAGTTCAAGAACTTGAAAGGGCTTATAAGATGATACAGTAGAAAGAAAAGTAAGACCGAGTAAAGTTAAGAGGTCAAATGGAAATCAGATTGATGGAACTATGAAACTTAAGTGTGGATGGTGGAGGAATGGGAAAATGTGATTAATACTGATATTTTGGGAATAAATATAACAAATGACAGCAGGATCAGAGAAGAGATGAAGGAAAGGAGTGAATATATATGAAAACGATCGAGAAGATATAGTAATTTCAATGGAAGCCAAAAAGGAAGTGCTGAACTCACTCTCCTTAGAGGAAGTGAAATGTTGTTGTTAAATATGGATGAAAGACAAAATATTTAAGATACTGAGATCAATTGTTTACATTACCTTCTTCTTCTTCTTCTTCCTAGCTTAAACCCATTTTTATATGGGGTCGCCATTGCGAATGAGTCGTCTCCATCGATTTCTGTCCTGTGCCTCGTTCTCATTTATACCTTTCAATTCCATATCTTCCCCTACACAATCACGCCATCTCTTTCTTGGTCTTCCCTTCTTCCTTCTACCCTGCACTTCCATTTCCATCGTATGTCTTCGTAACCGGTGTCCATACCATCGAAGCCTTCCTTCCTGTATTTTCTTCGATATTTCAGCTACCTTTGTCGATCCTCTTATATACTTATTTCTAATCCTATCTTCCCTTGTTACTCCCGACATCCAACTCACCATTCTCATTTCTGTTACATCCATCTTCTTCTCCTCTGTTTTCCTCATACTTGCTGTTTCCGTTCCATATAGCATTGCTGGTCTGACCACCGTCCTATGGAACTTTCCTTTCAATTTCAGAGGGACCTTCTTGTCACAGAGGACCCCTGATGCAGACCTCCACTTATTCCATCTTGCCAGAATTCGGTGTCTCACCTCTTGGTCCATGCTTCCACTATCCTCTAATACGGACCCTAAGTACTTGAACTTCTGTACTTTCTTTATTTCTTCCCCACCCAATCTATGCTAATTCCTCCGTCCTCAGTAATACTAGAACACACATATTCGGTTTTTGATCTGCTTATTCTCATTCCTCTCTCCTCAAGTGCTGCTCTCCACCTCTCCAATCTCCCCTCCAACTCCTCCTTCCCCTCTGAACACAACACAATGTCATCCGCGTATACTATGCACCATGGCACTGCTTCTCTAACATCCCTGGTCATTACATCCATCACGATGTTGAAGATGAATGGGCTAAGTGCTGACCCCTGGTGTAATCCAACTCCTATCTCAAATCCATCCGTCTCTCCAACACTACTTCTCACTCTAGTATACACATTCCTGTACATCTCCTGAATAATTCTGACATACTTTTCCGGCACCATCTTCTCCCTCATACATCTCCATATTTCTTGCCTTGGCACTCTGTCATAGGCCTTTTCAAGATCTATGAATACCAGATGCAGGTCTCCTTGTTTTTCTCTGAATTTCTCCATAAGCTGCCTTATGCAAAATATTCCATCCGTTGTGCCGCTTCTGGAATAGTATGGGAGGAAAAGGAGAGCTGGTGGAGGGGAGAAGAGGTGGGGGAAGTGGTGAAGGGTAAAAGGGAGGCAAAGAAGAGATTTGAAGAGTCACAGCTGCAGGAGGACAGAGAAAGATTAAGAGAAAGAAACAAAGAAGTAAAAAGGGTGGTAGCTCAAGCTAAGGCAAGGGCTTTACATTACCTACGTTACATAAAAACTGAGAGAATGAGTGATACATATGTAAGTGGTGAAAAGAAATGTTAGTTTTGTGGAAATTATAAATGTGTGTTTCGTGAAGGTTTCACCATTTGCAAAGAATGGCAAAAGATACAATAGTTAAAGGAATTTATAGTTTAAAACTAGTAGACAGCAAAAGGATTTGTCGACCTAGAAATAGGGGATTGGAAAGTAAGGACCTTGATATCCGGGAGGTGGGAGAAAGCAAACAAACTAAAGGTGAATGGCATTGTCTGAGATACGGTTTTCTGATAACTCTTGTGTCAGTGCAGGCAACATATGGCTCTGTTGAATCGATTTTATTTTTTCACAAAATATTCACCCACGACTCAGCATTATTTTGCTTTAGGCGTATTTATTTATAATTGGTTCTTGAAATCAGTTGATAATATATAATAAAAGTAGTAAAGTTAATCGTGAATTAATAATACAAATAACAGCAGAAAGAAAATCATTGACTGAAATAAATAATACGCGGAATTACTATTCCTCTATCAAAGCCTATGTCCTTAGAATTCATTTAAATAATTTTGGGATTAATGGTCCGAAGAAATCATATGTTTTCAAATCAATTAAATCTATTCACAGAGTTCAGTAACCAAGTCATGATGTGAACAGTCCTTTCATCATTAATTTATTCCTACAATATTTAATGAAGAATTGGCTATTTTAAATTTCTTGTGAAACTTTCCTTATATTTAAAGGGAATATAATCATCTTATTTAATGGGACATTGGTTGATTTGTTTTCGGTATAAACTAAGTACTATATGCATTACCAATTAATTTTCTTGAATTCCGTTGCCAGTGCAATGGTAATATGAATGAATTTTTGAGGGCTAAATTCAATAGTAACGCTGAAAATACATGTTATTTTTATCTTTCAGGTGTTAAACAGTCATTTTTCATATCCGTAATAAACAAGCTTTTTAGTTATTACTTATAATGCTATAATGATGGTAGTTATGAAATTACCTCTCTAAATAAGCATAGTAAAATAGAATCTGGGAAAACATATTTTACCATATATGTAAACGATTGACACCAAGTTCATAATCTCGAATATACTGTTAAAGAAAACTAAGTTCATTTTTCCGAGTAATTAACTTTTATACTGTTAAGGGCTGGTTAATTATAGCGTGAAAACAATGTTCTGTAACTTTAAGAATTCAGCTTGAACGTAAAAAGTTGACATTTCTCTAGCTAACAAAAATAGAGCACATGAAACAGATTTAATTTTAGAATCTGGAGAGCCATCTACTTTGAATAATTAAGGCAGGTCTATTCAAAACATATGACATTCATAAAAGGTTAAAAAGAGTAGAATGCGCTTTTGAGTGTGTGTGTGTGTGTGTGTGTGTGTGCGTGTGTGTGAAGAGATAGAGAGAGAGAGAGAGAGAGAGAGCGAGAGAGAGGAGAGGAGAGAGATAGAGCGAGAGAGAGAATGAAGAGAAGAGAAGAAGAAGAGAGCAGAGGAGAGGAATAATGGCTGTACAAGGTAACGAAAAGTATTGTTGGAGAATTCGTTACAAACTACTGTCATTACAATTTTTACATAAGAACAGAATTTCTTTTAAATATAACAAAGTAAGAAGTATTACTTACATGAGTATTAATATAAGATTTCGAAAAACCTATAATTTAAGCATGCTCAACAAAATTTAGTGAAAAAATTTGCAGTTAAAAGTTACCGAATCAGAATATACCTGCGTTTACAAGGACGACACGAAACGACAAGAAGAGGGAAAAGAAATTAAGAAAGAACGCAAGGGGGAAAGAGAGACAAGACAGCAAATTTCACTCAAAAGGGGAACCAGAGAAAATGGCATAAAATGCAAGAAAAGATGGGAGAAAAACGATGTTTATCATAAGCCCTCGCACCATCAACTTTAAAAAATTCATGTCTTGCTTTTTTTTTTTTTTTTTTTTTTTCTTAGAGGGTCACCAATATTATGACATTATGGTATTTCTTATCTCTGGGAAAAGTACACGAATTTCCCCTTCTGCTCCTTGTCTACTTTTTTAATCTCTTTCTCTCTCTCTCTCTCTCTCTCTC
>NC_061107.1:33117389-33142389 GCF_015104395.2 Macrobrachium nipponense | reverse complement strand
AACAGAATATAAATGGGCTTCATTATTAATTACTGGATTTATTCTTCAAAAATAGTTTTCTGGTATTTCGTTAATTTTAAAGGAATTATCCTCTATGAAAAGTTTTAATTTTGAGATAATTATAAAAAAAAAAGTTCGCTCTAAACAGATGCAGACATTGCTCGAAATGAAAGGTTCTTGACTTTATATGTAATTGTGCAACAAGCTGGACACTGTCAGTCTTGGCAATATATATGTCCGAGAAAGTGTAGCATATGTTTGTTATATTTCTTTTCAGCTAAGGAAATATTTCATATTTAAAACAAGGAAAATATCCAGGTGCCATTTCTATTATCCTTGAAAAATTCCGCCAGAATAAAAGCAAACTATTTTTTTTATATACAGTATAGAGACATCCACATAAATAATAAGAATACAAAAAATTATTTAGAATAATGATTTATCTAACAATTCATTTTAATACCAGGTACTAGTAGTGTAATTTATTTGGATTTATTACGAATGGCGTTGTTCCTATTGATTTAGTGCTATTAACATAACTACTGTACTATGTGGATATTCACGCAGTTATACATTCATATACTTTGTATATATAGATTTCATGTCAAAAGCATACTTTTTAAGAAATAAAAAAATTAGACAACGTACTAATCCATTTACAAAACAATTAGTAATTTTATTTATCACTTCAAATCCCTAACAAGATGGTTCATTAGTAGGAAATCAAATTACCACACGCTCATTGTAATAATAACCCCTTCTTGCACGCTTTTGTGGGTGGTATGACCGTAAAATAATTTTTTATAATTACTTCTGGATATAAAACATTTATCAGTTACTTCCATTCTTCCATCGCCCATGCCATAATTCATTTTATTTTTCTCTTGCTCATATTTCTTTTCAGTATTTTGCTCAACCACAAGCTTTTAAACTCCTCCTAAACATTTCCACATTTATCCTCACTTTCCAAACCATAACAATGGTTAATTTTTCCGGTCTACTTAATTGGGTGGAGTCACCCGGTGACGTAGCTTAGAAGTACCTGCTCAAGGTCCTGGGTAGGAAGCCCTTTCAATGCTAACCTGACTATCACGGGGTAACAATAAAGACACTTGAGAATTCGCTAATTATTATTCAGTGTATATAGACTACATATTGCGATATGTGTGTTGCGTTGTTGGCTGCAAATATAGGTATCGGGAAATCAAGAGGGAAAATGTGTAATTATCATTTTTTCCCAAAAAACGAAGAACTACATAATGAGTGGGCAAAGTTATGTAAAGGAAAACAATCTAAGGTTTGTAACACTCATAAACGACTGTCCAAATTCTAAGAAATACAAGTAAAATCCTATTTTTGGAACCTATATAAAAAACAAGTTTGTAGTATGTGAAAATAATGCGTTACTTTACATTAATAATAATAAGTAATATAATTCAAGATGCATGAAACTCTCCTCATTCATTAAACTAAGTACGGTACAAGATGAAGGCTGTGAATAAAGTCCCGTGATATTCTCAATTGTTTGCAACATTTTTCAACTGTGATGATAGAGAGAGAGAGAGAGAGAGAGAGAGAGAGAGAGAGAGAGAGAGAGATTTTCATAATTCCTTTTTCCACTCTATATAGAAGTGTTAATTATACACTGGGTTGTAGGTTAAACTGTGTGTTTTAATTTTGTTCACCTTATCTTCCTGATCGTAGTCAAGACGTCGATGTGAGGTTTAAAGGATTAAAGTCGAGATCGTGATAGCAGGTGCATTATACCGGGTGAATAGGGAGTAGGTCATGCGCTCTTTAGCCTACTCCCATTTACATAACTTGAGAAAATACAATAAAAATAATCAAATTAATGCAGAACCTAAAAAATAAATGATTTACAACTTCCACTTTTACTCATATAATATGAGACAGGGAGGCCAGGAAAGTAGGTTGATGGTGGGATGAGGGTGGGGGAAGGGAGAGGGAGGGAGTTACTGAAGGACGGAATAGGAAAAAAGGACGATCGAATGCATTAGTTTGTCGATGTTTGGCAACATCATGCAAGTCAAGGGTAAACGCTTTATCTAACACCATTTGGCAATGCACAATATCACTAAACATAAGCGGGAGGTGTCTTTTACATTCTGCCAAAGTACCATTTTTATCAAATTATTATTTTGAAAGATATTCTAGATAAATTCCAATCATAATAATAAATAAAAAACAAATCTGAACTAAGCTGGATATAGAATTTAAATGCATGTTCTTGTATGCGTCACGCCAATTCATGAAATACGAATTATAAATAATTTGCCACTCAGTTATAAATTTATTAAATCTTTCATGTATCTTTCTTTGATTTTGTGCAGGTTAATCTCTCTCTCTCTCTCTCTCTCTCTCTCTCTCTCTCTCTCTCTCTCTCTTCCTTCCTTCCTTCAATATGGAGTAGCTTACCCATTTTACCTATTAAGATTCTAGAGGAACTGAACTTATCCAGCTCTTGATCTGTAATATACAACGAAATCATAAGTCAGTATAGTTCAATTACTTGACATTCTTTCCATAACATATCTCTCCTACATCAATGAATGCGAGTTTAAAAATATAATGGTTTGAGCAATATTGTTTGTTTTCACTTTTACCTTCATGTCTTTTTATATTGAAATGTTAGACCATAAGATAAAAAGATGATCATATTCCTAGTCACTAATCAGTTTCGGAATACCGGCACAAGCCACTGATAAAAAATATATTCGAATTTTATTTTAATCTCTCTCTGTCTCTCTCTCTTAAATGAACTCCAGTGTCATTTCTTTAATTTTTAAAGGGTCCCGATTGTAAAAAATCGTAAAAATATTTGCCAAAAATACACTAATCAAGACAGACTAATGAAATTTTCAGGCATTATTAGCACTATAATAACACATATTCTCTGTGAGTTTTATCATCCTACAGGGAAAATTAATGATTTTATTTAAAAAAATGTGAAAAAATGCAAAAATTCTGGGCCCCTCGTACTGAAGGTTATTTGGTGATTGGTGAGAAACTACAGTCTTGAATAGAAATTCGCTCTGAGGATATGTTGGTATATCCACCTGGAACATGCACAAAAAAAATTATCAAAATAGAACAGTAAATAAGCACGTTATAACAAAAAAAAGAACAACAACTTTAGGTAAGTTCAGCGAAAGCCCCGCCGAAAAATCAGACTATAGCTAGGAAGAAATATTCAGGAAAAATTCAAATCTCGATTTAGGGACAAAACCTTTTGAGAGTTTGTAGTTATTATGTCACTTGATAGCCTAAAACATCTAAAAATTATATTATTTAGGACAATCAAAGAAAACACCCCCCCCCCTTTTTTTTTGGGGGGGTGGTTTCTTTGATTGTCCTAAATAATATAATTTTTAGATGTTTTAGGCTATCAAGTGACATAATAACTACAAACTCTCAAAGGGTTTTGTCCCTAAATCGAGATTTGAATTTTTCCTGAATATTTCTTCCTAGCTATAGTCTGATTTTTCGGCAGGGCTTTCGCTGAACTTACCTAAAGTTGTTGCTATTTTTTTTGTTATAACGTGCTTATTTACTGTTCTATTTTGATAATTTTTTTTGTGCATGTTCCAGGTGGATATACCAACATATCCTCAGAGCGAATTTCTATTCAAGACTGTAGTTTCTCACCAATCACCAAATAACCTTCAGTACGAGGGGCCCAGAATTTTTGCATTTTTTCACATTTTTTTAAATAAAATCATTAATTTTCCCTGTAGGATGATAAAACTCACAGAGAATATGTGTTATTATAGTGCTAATAATGCCTGAAAATTTCATTAGTCTGTCTTGATTAGTGTATTTTTGGCAAATATTTTTACGATTTTTTACAATCGGGACCCCTCCAAAGTGGAGCTTACCCTTATGGTAAGTTGATAGTATGAAGTACCACATTGCCCGATGTGATTATAGATTACCTAGATCAAGTGTTCAGTGCCGTTCAACCTTCATCGAAAGCGCATACGAACCACCGCATTCGTAGTTTAGGAAATTTGGCGAAAATGGAATCATGATGTTTGTGCGCCCCTAAAGTCATTGCACAGTGACATTTCTATGAAAACGTGATCGTGGGCCTCTTGTTAACTGAAAATAACTGGTTGAATCGAAATATGTATAATGCATCCTTTTTTTTTTTTTAAACACATGATTTGGAAATAGGTCCTGCTACAATATCAATTTTTGAAAAGCTTGTTGCAGAAATCTCAATTAAACATTATTCACATCTTATGAAAGGTTGAAATAATCTTAAAATCAAACGATATTTCACGAAAATAGCAAATATTATACCAACAAAGGACTAGACTGTCAATGAAACACAAATATACCTTGCGGATGTGGTGAACGATATATCATATCTTATCTTGTATCTTGGGTAGTAAAGAAACATTATTTATTGTGTGGGGCGGGGGGGTGATCGTTATTGTGCTCCCTGGATGTTATATGGAATTCATTTACTTGGCGTGAGAGTTTATAACGGGAATTTGCTACACCGCTAACGGCCATTCAATGTGTCTAAGTGGTCAGGATGGGCGTAAAACACGGAGAGCAGGAAATGAAATTAATGTTTTTGTTAAAATCTACTCAGCATGAAAAAGCGACCGGTGAGGGGTTGGGGGGTTAAAATTATCCTCTAGGAGTGAGGAACACAATTCAACGTTGCACGTTGAAATAATTGGCAAACAAATGTATCAAGAGCAAATACACTAATAGGTAAAAGTATAATGAAAGTATTCCCTACAGGTGACGGGTAAAATTATTCTCTAGGATCAATAATAAAATGGAAATTATAAGCAAATAAATATAATGCGAAAGGAAACGTACCGATAGATAAAGATAAATAACTGGTAAATAATAAACAATGAACTATTTCCTATCAAAATAATAGTAGATGGGAGTATTAAGAAAATGAGAATGACCAAGCTGGGAGATTTCACTTGCACAAGATAGAAAGGCTGATTTTTTAAAAACATTCTGCAGTCAGTAAATAGGCATGATTTAAAATTCATTATTTAAGAGTAATTCTGGTTTTAGCTCCCATTGCAGAAATATGGTCTTTAGTCAACCAACAGAATGGAGAAACACTAAACACTAACATTTTGGCTCCACACTACATTGCACAGAGAAAGGCTTACAGTCCAAATAGCTCTAATACAGGAGATGATAACGTAAACATTCCTGAAATATATCAGGTGATCAAAATAGATTATGTGAAAACGTTAAAAAAAATGGTGACTTCTTGCTTATTAGTCATTTACTAATGGAATAATTTCTGGGAACAAACGCGTTTCATTATCCTTACTATTAGCTAACTTAACACCGTTATTAAAAAACAAGCTAAAGTATGCAACTGACCATGGCAACTGTCTCCCTATTGTATAATTACTATAGTTGCGTTGAAGGTACTTGAGTTGGTTCTTCCAGTGAGACTTCTCCTCTTCCTACATACTACTGACAACCAGCTCTGAGGCACACCTCTATACTCAATTGGGATTTTATATTGCTGGTTCTACAGAGCAATTCTGTGTCAAATTCGGTTACACATTGCCGTACAACTTCGGTTCCCTAAACGGGCTCCGGCAAGGTCGAATTCTCACGCCATAATTGTTTAATACTTACACAGATGCCCTGAATGCCAAAATGAACTCACTTCCATCGAATGCACTATAAACGAGACAACAATAAACAACCTCAGTTACACAAACAATGTGGTTCTAATTTCCCCATCAGTGCAAGGCCTCCAGCAATTCATTGACACCTGTCGCAGATGTGCAGATGAATTTGATATCCTATACAACAAAACCAAGACCCAGTGATCGTCGCTGCTCCAGAGATCGCTTAAGAATATTGCAGAACCACAAATTTTCCTTGGAAAGCATCGTCTGGAATTTGTGCATGAATATCCGTAATTGAGCAACGTCATCACGGGTGACATAAAAGATACGGCAGACATAGAATACAGGTGTTGTAAACTATGTGCAACTGACAACATGATTGCAAAAGGAGGTTTGCCTTTTGTCACTGAGACACAAAACTGCTGCTCTTCCGCTCGCACTACTACAGCATATATGGGTGTTGTCATTGGAAAAAAATACCCAAGAGGCCACGAGGCGTATCACCATTATTCACAATGACATTCGGAGACGCCTCGCAAACACACCTGGCTGCCACTCCGACACGCAGATGTCCGCCTGGATAATTTGAAAATCATTGTTTGGTAACCTATTGTCCAGTCTGATCACCCCACTGAGAAACAGCTGCAATTCGCTCATACAAAGCAGCCTAAGGAGTGAAGCAAGATCTGAAATACTAGAAAGATGGGTTAATGAGACGTTTGTACCATAGAATGACGTTTAAAATGATCAAGTGTCATCTGCAAAATCTGTTGTTATTAATGTTAATTATTGTGATTTTTATTACTGTCGAGTATTACTATTTTTTTCAATTTCGGGATTCAGCCTTCTGGACCTGACTTCTGTAAGAACCTAAGGTCCCCTGCTGGAAATTAATGCAATCTACTTTTATAATTGTTATAATCTTTTTAATATTTTTACTATTATTCTCTATAGAGACCCCACCACCCCATCCCTGAACATCCCTGAGCATATCCTCCATGCCCTCATTGAAATATGCTCTAAAAAGGCATATTTCTCTAGCCACCGTGGATATACGTACACCAAGATCAACGTGGTGGCAATGGGTTTCCACCTTGGAGTCCTCTTCTCCAACTTCTATATTGGTACCATAGAACAGAGGGTCTTCGAAAACGTCGATCAGCCCACTATGTATGTGCGCTACATCAACGATACCTTTGTCAGCGTCAATTCCTTAGAAGAAATTGAGAACCTGGGCATGTTTTTCACAGCCATAGCTGCCTCAGTTTCAAAACTTAATTGTCAAAACCGCCGCCTCCCCTTCCTTGACGTCCTTGTCGAGCAAAGTGAGGCCTTATTTCCTACAAAGGTCTACACGAAGCTGACAAACCTCGTATGTGTACGAACGTGTATCCAGGTCCTCGTTGACAATGGGTATCCAGTCCAGAATATAAAAGAATCTATCAAGTAGTGCGTCGATAAATGGTACCGAGCGGAACCTCGCCCCGACATCCCTGAATTCATAGAGCTCTTCTATAAAGGACAATTTCATTAGATATACAAAGAAAATTAATGTGCCCTCAAGAACATCATTAAGGATAACGTCTGCCAAACTGACCTCATCAAAAATATTCTTCTGACTATTACTACAGAAATAAAAAGATGAACAGTCTGGTGATACGTAGCACTCCAGCCACCCGTCAACAGGATTCCTTGAAGAAAACTAACGTGGTTTCCACTACACATGCCACATCCAAGGATGCCTAGACATACACAAAAGTATGATCACGCCCAACAAGAGGACATAATTCTGGATATAGAAATAATTGGCTGAACTATGGACCATTACCGCCTGAGCTTCCTGGAAGCATTGCACATTGGGAAGGAGAAACGAACCTCATAAAATTACTCAAGAAACCTTTCTCCTCCCTCATGGCCATCAGGAGACCTTCATTGAGTGCCACCCACAGTGAGCGAGTGAATCAAAATTCTACGTCTGATGATCAAATTTCTGCCATTCATCCCCAGCACTACAATGCTGCTCTCATGAAAGGAGCGCCCCCAACAATAACACGGAGAGCAGGCTTCGCCAGAGACAGATTACCCCGGGCACCCAATCATAATTCAGCACTGATCAGGACGCCCCCCCCCCAAAAAAAAAAATATATATATATAAATACCGACCCAAGTGCCTTGTTTCTCCAGCTCCTCACCACATCCAGAGGATGTCCATTGAGCTAGTCGAAATATGTCGACGGTTCCACTACTACTACAACAACAAGTACTACTACTAGAAAAACCACTATCCACACCACTGAACCAAACTACGAAGGAATCCACGGAGGATCTGATTGAATATTCTAAATAAAATATTTTCCACACTCCACGCTGTCTTTTTCTCATGTGAATATTAGCCAACTGGTGACCAACCTCGCTGAGCCTGAAAAGCGAATCATAAAGATCCCGTATAAGAAAAATTCATATAATACAGTCATCCTTTTTAACAAGACTTTTTTGAAAGAGTTTCTGCTCCCTTCAAATTATTATAATTATTATTATTATTTTGGAAGAGGACCCTCTTTTTTAAAAAATTCTGTTGATCACAAGGGCAAAATTCAGCGAATTCAATGAATTCTGCCATTTTATTCAACAGTATTATTATTATTATTATTATTATTATTTAGTAGTAGTAGTAGTAGTAGTAGTAGTAGTAGTAGTAGCACGGAAAAAGCCGCTATTCGGAAAATAGAGAAAAATCTCTTCAAATGTAACGCTGCTGAAGTAGCCATTACTTTTAATAAATTATGCTTCAGAGAGGGTCCGTTTCCTAAGTATACACTATTATTATTATTATTTATCATTATTATTATTATTATTATTATTAATTATTATTATTTAAATTATATATTATATTTTTATGATGTAATATGCATACAATATTGTTCATAAATCAGATATACTTCTAGTATTAAAAACAAATGAAGTAATCTCTCTCTTCTCTCTTCTAAATAAGGTTTAAAACTGCGCATCGTAATGCTCACATGAATCCACGAACGTAAAGTATGAAAAGTTCTGCAATTGTATTCACTTAATTAAATATGTGCATGTCAACGTGAGAACGGAAAGGTTTGTATAGTTTCCGTGATATTTTGCAACTGTCTATTACTACCACTCTTCGGAAAACACGATCCGGTCACACCATTTTATACATTTTTTCTTCCCGAGGGAACATAGGGGCAAGATATATTACTATAGTTTTGAAAAAAATATAATGAAGGTTACGCTACATTTCCTGGTGCTGTTGTTGCCAATGATTTCATTTGTTCATAATTTTATTTTATATAAAAAAGCAAAGAATTAAACAAAGCCCAAAATAATTTTTTTTTTTTTTTTTTTTTTTTTGTACTTAAACGAAACTTCATTTCATTCTCTCCAGACAAAAAAAGGTGGTTTAAAAATTCCCTCATCACAATGAAATAATTGATTCAGGTGCCAGAGGGAATCACGTGAGTCATTCAATTATGAGTCTGAATGACAGATGTCAACGATTAGGGCAATCCTTCATAAACCCCGATCCTCACGTCACTCTTATTGAAGAAGACGGTCGCCATTTGTTGGGTGTCATCTTGCAATATTCCATTCATGGATTATTTTGCAGCATAACTTAACTATTTAAATATTTAGTCCTTAAAGTAACATTTACCTCTCAATCCATAGCTTGAACATCATGCATGTAACAGAATGTTATCAAGGAGAAAAATAGGAAACTACGTCACAAAGAAGTATCAACCAAGAAATACTCCAAAAAACACGCACACGTACACATTACTACTCGTATGACTGCTATGGTTAAACTGGAGACCAAATACAGTTCACTTTAAAGAATTCATGTGACTGTTCCTCCGAGACGTTTAAAACTATCATACTGTTTTCCACATAAAAATAAAACTTCACTTCAAAAAGACAGGAAATGACGCATGCTAAACTGAAGAACGCGCAAGATACGACTATCCGACTAAATACACATGAAATAAGAACCTCAAATACAAAGTGGGTGCAAAGTTATAAAAACATTTCCCGCAATGCATATCCACACTCATTCGCGGGAACGCATTATAAAAGAAGGCGGGGAAAGTACCAGAAAACGTTCATGTATACACTTTATTGCTACGTTTCAAAGCTCCAAGCTTCATTTTCAAGCTATAAAAGAACACAAATATAAAGATACATATGTAGTAAATTTCAAGGAAATTTACTAAATGTAAATATAAAGATATATATGTTGTAAATTTCAAGGAAGTGAATGTTAAAAATATAATAATTAAAAATTAGGTTGAATTGCATCACCAAATAGAGAAATACGCGCAAGTAGATTATAAGAAACAAAATTGAAAATAATCTACAATTCAGGATTAATATAAATATATATATATATATATATATATATATATATATATATATATATATATATATATATATATATATATATGTATACATGTATGTATATTATTTGTTTATTTTTTTTATTAGTGTGGTCAAGGATGACGAATGAAATTAGATCTGCGGTAGTTGAACCTGAACGTTCAGATAACTTACTTTGTATATCCAGACTTCTGTGTGCCTACAAGATGAATTCGCGTAATATATCCACGAGTGGTTAGATGGGGACCTTTAATTAATCTTGGTTCGTCCTTTTAACTGATGCATCTAGTATCACCTCGAAATCCCAGTAGTCTAACAATGCATTATTGAATGTTATATGGAGAGCGGAAACATAATCCCGTTGTTAGGTTCTTGCCCGACATATATTCTATATACGGGTTTCTTAGTGCACTCTCCCTGCCAAATTAACGACTAGCCTCAAATCTCGTTGGGAAGTATACTTTCAGCTACGAAACAATTATCAGGAGAGGGTGACCAGCAAGATGGAAGAAAAATAATAATATGAACGGAGGTAGAGTAAAAGGAATGAAAGCAGTTGCAAGTAAGTGCAGTAGGAACGCTGCAAAGAACCTTAAGAAATGCCTGCAGTGCACCTCAAAGGTGTACCGATGGCAATACCCGCACACAGGGAGTTTCAACTATTTAATGATATCCATTTGTAGTCCTCTCTAAATTTGCGATGTCTACCTAGAATGCCTATTAACGGTGAATAAGTGAACCTCTTTAAACCTTTAATTCCCCTCTCACTAAAACATCCAGTAATGGACGACATACTAAACAATTTATCTTCCCTAGTGACATCGTAATAGCACACGAATTGTGAAAGAGATCATTCCGTAATCGGTGCCATGCATTAAGAATAATGATAATTGTATTCGGTGGCGGCTACTATGCAAGGGGAAAATGAAATCTCTATGAATATCCAGACATGTCAGTTAATGTGGGATTTCCAGTTATACTTAATAAATCAAGATAGTATATGATTCAATATGGTATCTAGATCCTAAAGATTTTCACAGAGATTATACTAAACATTCTATAGAAAAGCACAGTCAAATTAGTTTCTTGTCTTGCTTGTCATCCAATGCATCTCACTATTTTCCTCATCTATAGGGGAAAAAAAATCTGCTCAAACAATAATCGAGAAACCTTTACTTCTACTGAGATAAGAGAAGACTAAATAAAAAAAAAATCTCATAAATGTGATGGTTAATAAAAAACGACGTACTTATCATTTAAAATAAAGACAAAGCACTAGTCCAGTATTTTAGAACAGATGGCGAGAGAAGCCAGGGATTTATACAAAATAACTCTCCGTTCTGGAGCAGGTAAAATTGAAGTTTGGGAGAGGAAGGAAACTCAATATATCATGATGAAAATAATAACTGCATTAATAGTCAAATATATGAATGAAAATATTCAGAGAATGAGTGTTATAAGCTAAAGTTCTCGAGTTGATGGAGAAGGGTTGAGTTCTTGAAGACTTAAGATATAAAAAAAAAATTCAAAAGAAACGAATTCCATCCTGTTCATAAAAAAAATAAAAATAAAAAAGGTTAGGTCTTTACCTGTGATTTTTAATAATAAGCACTGAAGCTTAGGGTAAAATTGCTGGGCAAGAAATTGACAACCATTGAAGAACACTATTGCAAATGGAAATTATGAGAACGTATACACGTGTCATTTATATGCCTCTGGAAATCAAAATGTAAAATTTCTTTTACATGTCTCAGTTCAGTAAACTATATGCTGTTTATTTTGTATAAATGCATTAAAACATACTTTTAGGGCACAATTTTTCACAGATACAGCATTCATTGAATATAATAGATTTTTCATTGGTAACCAGCTTTTTTTTATATTGTTTCATATTTTCTAATTATTTTCTTCACTTCATTGTTTGGACTGCTAATAGACACATTGGGGTAATGGGGTTCTTCCATTTACTACAGTATTTATACACGCGACAGTTGTTTCGTCAACCTATACGTAGTGACGTACTAATACAATATGAACCAGCATGTGTTTTGTGACGTCATTTGGACGGAAAGGTAGTATAGTTGCCAAAGACCTAGTTTTAAGTATTTATAGAAGACTGGGAAAATTTTAACAGAAGAATTTGGTACCATAAGTTAAAAATAAGTTATTATATACACTATATATACATAATATATATATATATATATATATATATATATATATATATATATATATATATATATATATATATATATATATATATATATATATATATATATATATATATATATATATATATATATATATATATATATATATATATATATATATATATATATATATATATATATATAAGCGTGGAACAGGACTACGAGCACAGGAACGAACAATAACACCCTGCAAATGAATCAAATGTGCAATTAGTATATTTTATATATGATATGTGTATATAATAACTTATTTTTAACTTATGGTACCTAATTCTTTCGTTAACATTTTACCACAGTCTTTTGCAAATACTTAAAACTAGGTCTTTGTCAATTGTACTACCTCTCCGTCGTCATGACGTCACAAAACGCATGCAGGTTCATATGAGTATTTTTATGGGCTGCTCTAGGACCAAGAGCCTGTGCTGGCATAAGGCAGCTAAATACAACAACATATGTGTATCAGTACGCTTGATAACGTCACTACGTATAGGTTGACGAAACAGCTGTCGCGTGTATAAATACTGGAGTAAATGGCAGAACCCCATTACCTCAATGTGTCCATTAGTAGCCTAACCAATGAAGTGAAGAAAATAATTAGAAAATATGAAACAATATAAAAAAAAGCTGGATAACAATGAAAAAGCCATTCTATTTAATGAATATATATCTATCTATATATAAAGATATATGCCACGAAGGAAAATAAATGAAGGAGTACTGCGAGACCTTTCGACGTTAAATGTCCTTTACTAAGCAGAAACTGACATACATGAGGAAAAAGACAATACAAGAAAATTCGTATAACTGACAGATGGGGATTATAAAGAGATTAGTAACTAGAATCCGACACACCTGGAAGATGAGTAACCTTCCCAAACAAGCATAAACAATAGGTGCAATTAAAAGTTTAAGACAATCATCTCATTTATTTTCCTTCGTGGCATATATCTTCATTCATGGATTTATCACGTTCCTAACTTTCGTGATTCAGTTATATACATATATATATATATATATATATATATATATATATATATATATATATATATATATATATATATATAATATAATATATATAGAAATATGTATATATATAGAAATATATATATATATATATATATATATATATATATATATATATTATATATATATAAGTCATATCACTTTTCCGGGATTCATATACATATATCGAGCTACAATGTCCTTTAATATCTAATTCGCTCTACCTCGGAATTAATATATTTTCATATATGCTTAACCGAAGGGGAATTTTTTCTCGATAATAGACTTGCCTGGATCGGGGCGCGAACCCAGGATCCTTTCAAATCCAGAAACGTCAGTGAAGCTTTTACCTACTACACTACCGCGAGAGGCTAAAAGTTCATGTCGCCTCTCACCCTGAAATACCTTTCGCACGCGCAGGTAATTTGTTGGTTTGGAGACAACATCAACCCACCTCGACTCCGGTAGTGTTTGTAGTGCTTTTGACAGCATGTAGCCAATCTATAAAAAGTGATATGACTTATAGATTGGCAGAGGACTGGGAATTTATGTACAGAAAAATCTATTTAATAAATAATTATTCCAGAACCGTTAGAAGTTGGTCATTCGAGGATCTACCTAAAATATCAAAATCTTCATATTTTATTCTATGTTTACATTTAAGCACTGTCATGTTCACGTATATTACCTAGAATTCAGGGTTTGATAGGTTAACCCTTGTTCTGTAGCTAACGCAACGATGGGACTCAATTCTAACCTTCAGTAACCTCCGTTTGCAGGTTACTTATTGATTTCTATAGTATATATCTTATACGACGTATAATCAAATATATATTTCCCAAAGGTTAACTTAAATCACTCTATAAATTGCTCATTGTGTTATAGCACACAGTAACATAAAAGATCGGAAATGTTGCCTCTTAAAGTACTCAGTCTTTCCTCGTTATCCGAACTAGTGGATCATTGATTAACCGTTTCTATCCAAATGTTTCAATAGACTCTAGTAAATAAATGTCAATGGACGTCCAGTATTCTAGTACCTAGGAATATGTATAGAAGTCCTCCCCTCTAACGCAATGCATTGGTCACCTACCTTCTACATCTATTTATTTAGAAATTCTAACGACTCAAAGTACACTCCATGACATATGTCATGTTGAAAACATTACAGTTTATTGAACTTATAGTTTTTTTGTATCTTCATTCGCAGCTAATAATTATATAAATGATATAATCCTGACACTTTTTTCATTTCTAAATTCGATCACCGAATATCTCGAATCACTGTCGAGAACTATTTTCTGAGTTTCTACCCGTTTTATTTATTTATCTATTTATTTACTTATTTATTTACTTTATTTTTATTTTGTTTTTTTTTATTTTATTGATGCGTATTAACACAAAGATATATTGTCAACGTTGTACTGAATAAAACCAGTAAGCAACCGACACCCGTTTAACGTGAAATGCTGCTATCAGTTATTACCGCGTCCACAATTACATCAGTCAACATCAAATCAACTATGTGTCGAGAGTTAATGGAACTTTGTACAATTGTCTGCCTATTCACAGATTGAAATCATCCAGTAATTATCGGCATTTTAGAGTAAAACAGGAATAAATTCATGCTTCTTTGTGATTGGTACAATGCCTGACATATACGTACTTGTATTTCTTTCAGAGCTGACACTGGAAACTGAGAAGGGATGATTTATGCTACATCCTATTTATACATACGTTTTCTTTTTTTCTATTTATTTATTATTTATTTATTTATTTATTTATTTATTTATTTATTTATTTATTATTAATTAATTAATTAACTTAATAATTTATTTATTTATTATTTATTTGGTTTTCAATCAGCACATTACCCGATTCATAGTGGCCTGAATTCCATTTTATCAGCGGTTCCATTAATGACTTTTCTTCAGTAATCTCGCACGGAAAGGATAGTCTCAGCTTCATAGTTGAGATTAAGACAGGCAGAACATTCTATACAATAAAATGAAAAGAATGCATACGGTTCCTTTCTAAGTTTAAGGTAAAAAGTCGAAGCTTCTCCAGGCACGAACCCAACCATATAATGAATAACTATATCTATCAAGCACTCACTTCATGTCGTACCAACGGGGATGCAGAGGGCCTCAATTAACTCACACCACCAAATTCTGTCCTGGGCTCACTCGTCAAGATCTCCCCAACACTCATCTCCTGCCTCCCGCCTCATTATCCTCAAATACGTCTCCTTTGGCCTACACCTACCCCTTCTGCCAAGGGCAACCCACCCTGGTGTATCTCGTACCATTCACTGTCTTCTATACACATGTCCTAACCACTACCAACGAAAGAACCAAACATACTCATCGACCGGCTGTATCCCCATCACTTCTCTAATTCTGTTATTTGATATTCTATCCCACCAATTAATTCCTACTATTCATCTGGGTGTCTTATTTTCAAATGCTAAGAATATATTATCCGATGCCACTGTACTGTACATGACTCATGCACATAAATCAAAATACTCCTAACCAATATCTGATGAATTTTGATTTTTGTATGAACGGAAAAATTGCTATTATTCCAAATAGCCTATTTTTAAACATTTCCATCGAATGATGAGGCCTTTTTAATCTTTCCTTAAATTCTGTGCTTAGAGAATCATCCTTAACTAACTAACTATACCTTCAATTAGACAATCCTGTACATTTTCAATATTCATATTTATGATTATAGATTTTTCACTATTAATAGCCAAACTAACCTTTAGACCTTCACTCATTAGACAACCCAACATTCTCTGTATATTTACTGGCCCCTAGCAGACCAAAACTGTATTAGTATCATCTAAATCAAGAAATTTTCCATTTTCTCTCCGGAGTACACCCGCAGCCATTCTTCTTTTGACCCTTCTCATAACGTAATATGCGACCAACACAAATAACAAAGGCGACAGAATGCCACCCTGAATCACACCACGCTTAACTTCATATGGATAACTCAAAAAGTCATCAACCATCGCTTTATACGATGTACCCTCATGCATGTTCATAATAACCTGCACAAACTTTTCTTGCATTCCATAGTGCCTCAAGATTTTTCCCATAGTCTGTCGCGAAATACTATCATAGACCTTTCCAAAATCAACAAAACAAGGACTTAACGAAGTGTTAATGTCATTAACTTGCTGCATTAAATGCCTAACTATGAAGATCTGATCACTGCAACCCGGTCCTTTCTAAAACCAAGTAGTTCATCCCTCAGGTATCATTAATCCCTGGCTCAAACCTGTTCAACAATTCTCTACTGAAATTTTCCTAGGCTACAGGGTGCCTATGTGATTCCCCTCCAATTACCAGGCCTACTGAGATATCCTTTCATTAGAACGTTAATGATTACACGATTCTTCCAACCTGACGGTATTATCCCTGTCTGCCATATTTCATTGAATAATATATTCAAGACAAACACAAATCTAACCTCCCCACTTTAAACATACAGGAATAGCCATCCTCTCCTGGTGCCTTATAATTCTTTATTTGTTTTATTGTCTTAACTACCTCTTCGAGCCTGATCTCACCTGTTCTATCAAAAACTATCTGAAAGTGCTCTGATTTCAGCATTTTTGGTCAATTAATTGCCTTCCATATACCTGACTGGTATATTACGCTTTTTTTTTCCTTTTCCCCCACTTACCAGCACGGTCACTCAGCTCTCCAATTGCTCTATATATACTGTGCTTTGACTCTGACCATCATTTTTATTCATTAATTTTTCAGTTTCTGGAACCTTTTCATTAACAGATTTTCTTGTATCTTTCTTAGATAGTCTTTTCACTTCTGAATCCAAACACAAGCTTAGCTCTTGCTAGTGCAAAATCTTCATCATTAACAAAATGCACCTCATTCCTCAATTTTGCCTTACATCTCTTCTGATCATATCCCGCGTTTCCCCGGATATCCATATCCTTTTCTTCAACCCAAGTCTCCTTCTGTCGTAGAACCAGCATCCTCATACAAAACTTTATTCACATCCCCAACATCGTATCTACACTCCTCCCTCCCCCCTCCAATGTTTCCAACACCAAAGCCTGTTTATGCATTCCATTTTACATTACTCCTTTTCCTCTCCTTCCCTTCCAACCTTAGCAATATCGCACGTATCAACAACAGATTTTATCTGACCTTTTAGCCTGTCCTACTTTTGTAATGCTGGGTTTGTGATCACTTCCAATATCTGCTCACTTATCAGCAAAAATACATCTAACATAAAAATTCTCTGACTTTACTAACTGCAAAATGATCAATTTGATTATTGTATTTTCTACATGGTGATAACCATGTCTTCTCGTGTATATTGTGATGTTGAAAAATTATGTCCCCAATGACTAACTCCTTTGCTAGACAGAAACTCCCAAATCTTACTCCATTTTCACTCAACCTACCACCGAGACCCAACTTATCCATACAAGCCTTAAATCCAACATTTAAACAGCTCATTATTCCATTGAATTCTCCAATACAAATCAAAACGTTATGTCTAGTAATATTCCTATTCGTTCCTTCATCTTTCCATAAAAGTGTCCTTCCTTTCCTGAGGTTAGTACACACGCACACACACTGATGTTACCGTGGGATACCATTCACATAGAATCCTACTCCCTGGTAATGCATTCCGTCCCGTCGGCCAGATGTCAAAAAACACAAATTATTCTCCAAATCCAATTTATCGATTCTAATTAATCTTATATCTGTTAACAAAACACAGAAGTCTAATTCATGACTGGGAACCATTCCTCTTCTGTCGGAGTCCATGAAGGTTTCTTTGGCTAACTACATGAACACACCCGGAAGGTTCATCAGCTATGCTGAGGCAATCATTCATCCCAGCCATTCCACACTCAGGAAGTTTATTTGCCTGAGAAACAAACATCCCCTGCTCCCAGGGTCACTGATCTGTGTGGGCAGAGGGGGATCACTCCCTCAATAGTTATATATATATATATATATATATATATATATATATATATATATATATATATTATATATATATATATATATTATATATATATAGTATATATGTTCGTTCTCTAATTCTGTTTCCCGGAGCATTTTCTATTTCCTATCCCGGATGTAGGATAATCCTTACTCCCAACGTACCCACTATTCTTAAAAAAAAAAAAAAAAAAAAAAAAAAAAACATTGCACAACATAGATTTGATTCACGAATATAATCTCGAACATTTGTATCTTATATTATGCAATATCTATACTAAGCATTTAGTATAACTTTCTTGATTTTGTCTCCCATTTCATAATCCCTAGTATCTTCACAACGCCTTCAGCGAATAAATACGTCTTAATGATATGCAAATAAATGCATATAAATTCCAATCAGCAATTACCGAGTGGAAATGCGGGATATTTAACCTTAGGGAACTTCTGCGTTCCCCTGTCAGGAGATATTCTATGCAGAGAGACATTCCAGCCTTTAGATTCTGTTCGCATAATTTATCAACGGATTTCTCGGTGAACTATTTTAGTGCATTTATCGGTTATTCTTAATAAAGGTTTAGAAACTGACGTTTATTAATAAACTTCTCAGTTTGTTATATTTCGATTCGTCTTCTCGTGGACAGTACAGTGAGACTGAATACTTTATGGTAGGCAGCTAGAAGCTCAACCTAGACTATGAGGTAATACTTAAATGAGGTGAAGAGTGACTAGGTTAGGAATTGGAGTAAGTAATAGAAAGATTCTTTAGAG
Source organism: Macrobrachium nipponense (assembly GCF_015104395.2). NCBI lineage: Eukaryota > Metazoa > Arthropoda > Malacostraca > Decapoda > Palaemonidae > Macrobrachium > Macrobrachium nipponense. Next base: position 33,123,360 of record NC_061107.1, on the reverse strand, counting down.
ATGGATTCAGGGACTGACACGATGTGTTCTCTGACGTCGAAAAAAGGAACATGAAACGAATCAAATATGGTAGACTAGAATCTTTTGCCCACCTTTCCAAAGTTTATTATTTAAGAAGTTTAATTTCTGAATACACGACTCTTGAGTTCATATTCTGAATAATTTGGAAATTATTGTAAGATGTGAAGAAAGTTGGCTCTCTTTTCACACTAAAAAAGAGATCCATGCTATGTCTTGAGAAATGAAAACTCTATTCGTTAGGTTTAATCGAACAATGTCCATTCAGCACCAACAGGCAAGTCTAACTTTAGCAATAAAAAAAACGGCATGAACAGGCAACATCAACACCAAGCTGTAATTCCTTTATATGGAACAAAGCTAAAAAGAAAAAAAAACTACAAATTTGTAAAAGCACTTATAAAGTAGGAAGTTTTAAAGGGAACCTGTGATGCAATATGAATGAACACCAGTGTTCCCAGAATATTATTTCTGATTTACTTTCCCATTCCACTTACGTGTAATTCTCTCTTATATTTCGAGTCAGGATTGCACCACTTACATTCAAAACGACATTTACAGCCCCTGACAGTGAACTTTAACAGAGACCTTAAAAGCAGAGTTCTGAATGCTTTGCATATTTATGCATGATCATCAAGGTAAAAGGAAAGGCGAGAGAGATATTTCTGTTTGCTGAAACTGGCAGACCACAATTATCCGCCCTGGCAAAAATGCCATGTACGTCAGAAGAGCTTTTCACTAAAATTGCCATATATCTTTTATCTCCTTTCCCTCGTGTTGCTAATTTCAAAGAAACAAACGTCCAGTCATTAGTGATATTAAAGTCTCAAGTGATGGAATATATGTACCTATTTTTTATCATTCATATTAGGTCCATTCAGAGGAAACAAAAAATACCGAAAACATTCATAGGATAGAATGAACATATTTGTATAAAGAAAAAGAAAAACAGATAAAGTTGAATAAACTATTAAACCTTTTACTTTAACTTTCCTCTACCAAAACAAGTGTCATGGTATTTTGATAAGATTGGAAACATTCTCAGATAGATAACACGTTCTTTGGGAGTATATGTAGGAATGTATAGATTCGAAATAAGTGGGAAAGCGTCAAATAAAGGCCCATATCCTGCGGTGCAAACTAACCATTATCCGTCAAATGATATAGAGATGAAGACCACTCACTCCCCTGCTAGCTTGAAAGGGAATATTAAAAGGATATTCGTTTTTTTTAAGGTTTTCTTGGACTGACGTTTAAAATGTTGCTATGATTTGGCTCCATTCATATTACCTCACAAGCCCTTTTGTTATGTAAATCTTATCTTTAGAAAATGTTTCCCATATTTGAGACCGCTATCATTGCTCAGTTATTGTTCTTTAAGAATGCAAGTGGAAAAGGTAGTATAGATAGACCTATATGTGTAGCTCTATTTGTGACCCCAAGTTTTAGGACAATGAAACCTTACCTATACTTAATTATAACTTTTGCTGAGGAATTAATTAATTACGTTTATCAATGAAGAACCTCAACTCTAGGTAGGAACTACATCCTGTGTTAGTCTGCACTGTAACCAGACATGTGCACACACACACACGCATATATATATATATATATATATATATATATAATATATATATATATATATATATATATATATATATATATATATATATATATGTGTGTGTGTGTGTGTGTGTGTGTGTGTATGTATGTATGTATGTATTTTGTGTGTTTGTCATTACTTTAGATGTTGTTAAAATACAATAATAAGAATAATGACTAAAAAAGTGGAGTTTGGTAGGGTAGAAATGAAGCTCGTCACATGTAAATAATGCAATGTGAAGTATTAGAAATGTAGGCATTAGAAAGGTCATGTCCAAAGGTTTACTGGATCATTGAATTTCGATGTGTTTATATATATATATATATATATATATATATATATATATATATATATATATATATATATATATATATATATATACATATATATATATATATATATATATATATATATATATATATATATATATATATATATATATATATATGTATATATATATATATATATATATATATATATATATATATATATAATATATATATATACTCATGTATGTGTGTGTGCCGTAAAGATATTTCGTTACTTATTATATATGGATATAAACTGAAACACCAGTCATAACGGCACCAGATGATGTTTCAGCAGCACAACAATAACTAATTTGAAAACCTTTATTCAATTTTATCATTAATTGCATAAGCATTAGGGTACACATGGAGCCAGAAATATAATAAGTGGTTCATTCTGCAAAATAGAAAACATTTTATAACTTTCTCCTTAATGAAAAAAACAAATTTAATCCACTTGTTGATAGCAGTGAATTGGATCAACAAGGATTGACATAGTAAAATACGTAATAAGACACGTTTTTATTTCGAATTGTTGTGCATAAATAATCATGTACATTGGTGTTATAATAAAACTAATGACTGTAGAGTTAATAACTGTCTCCACTTTTGATTACTCGGGTTTCCTTTAGCACTTCATAACTATGGCCACAAAATAAATATAACAACGGATACTCATTAATTATTTAAGAAGAATTGTTATCAAGGAAGACAATTCCATTTACAGTCATTTCATAGTTTGTCACAATGGGGTAAACATGAATATCAGAAAAACAGAATTCTACGTTGACATAACTTTCGTAAACCGTTGAGGAATTCCGTACGTGTCACTTACTAATAAATGACGATAATTCAAAGCCACTGCCTCTAGTTTTCCTCCCTGAAATTCAAAACAGGAGACGACCAATCTTCCTTCGTTCATAAGCTGATGTAACCTTGGATATATAAATTTGAACCCTAAGCATTCGGTGAAATATCAGCCTTATCTTTATTTTGAGATACTGTTTGAAATTTTCGACATTTGTTAGAGTTTAACATGATATGACAACGAAGATATAATATGTTTGTTTGGAGTGTTTATATATGCTTATACTTTTCAAGATAGAACCAACACGAAAGGATTACAGGTTTATCTGAGAAAAAAATATATATATATAAATCCAATATCTCCATGTAACAGAGGATTACTCAAGATACATGAAGTTGTAACTCCAGCACGTTTAAGAAAAATGCTATTAGAAATCGAATAGTCCTCTGTTGAACTGCTCTAACGAACAATGAATGTGAAATCGTGTTTGCCTTAACCTTTCACCTGCCTCTGAAAAGGTTTTCTGGAACTTAGAAAATTTTTTTTAATACCAAGCTGAATTTATTTTCTATCGTATAACGAGAACATTTCAAGTAAAGATATATTCTTATTAATGATCCAACGATAGTTTAAATGACACTAATTATCATTCACACAATAATAATTTTCCATACATGGAATGTGTGTGGTTACACCATTTCCACTTGTATTCAGGGATTTACTATGAATATTCCAAAGCAAAAATTTTGAGCTGAAAATGACTTTAATGTATTCTTTTATGATTGCAACCATTTGCATAGCCTGTGGTTTCAGACTGAAGCGCTCATCGAGAGTGAAAAGCTGTGTTGGGCCTATAAATTTAAAACATTTAATCAGATAACCTTTTGCCAATATGAATAAAAACAGGCTGACTTTTGCTTCTAACGCTGTTGTTTTATCAAGAACAATACAATAGCTTCCTACTCGTTTTTAATTTAAATTAACTATATTCTATGTAGTTTTTAGTAGAAGAAGACAATAAGCTTACCATCATAAGCAGTTTTTTTTAACTTCACGCGTTATTATAGAAACTATTTTTGAAAACGTACGAAGGAAAGCACTTTAACCCTTTCCAGATAACTACGATTTAATCTCTTTCTATCCTTATTCCAACAACCTGATTTCCTTAGAAACTACAGAAAATACACAAGATTTACATGATTTTGAAAAAAATAATGAAATGGGAAACAGTGCAGCGCTATAATTATAGCAAAGAAAATAGGACTGACGATATTAACGTCAAGTGAAGATGACTCTTGTGGCATAAATTTGTCACAATTTTTTGTTGTTGTTGCAATAATATTCATTCGAAATAATTAATTTAATCATACAATAAATAGGTTTGGCACTAAAGTATTTTTTACAGCCGCCAAAGCGTTCGCTGGTTGTATTTGCATAATATTTGAAAGTAATTAAATTTCATCTAAAAGAAACCATTCTGGAGCAAGATAATTACCCTTTTGCTTCAAGTGAAATTATGTGGTTCAGGGCTTTAAGTTATTATTTTTCTAAGTATTATCTTTACAAACGAAATCGATTAACAATGGTAATGTTTTGGTAATTACATTTCTATAAGTTTCTAAGTGCATACTATGAACCCTGCAAGTTTTCTTGTATAGGTATATTTTTGACTGAAAGCAGCCCTTTTACGAACTAGGGCTAGAATGAAAGATTAATAGGCAGATATGAAAAGGCTGTTTTTTGCAAAACTATCTGCGAAAATAAAAATAAAATTAATAACTTACATTTATTCCGGAATCCCCCAGAATTAACAAGATAATACTGAAGTCATCCCATCCAATACGCAGACAAAGTTAATCAGCATCTCCGTTTCCCCCCCGGATTATTGGATGCGCCAGTCAGAGACCTTTCATCATGGAGTTATCGAACTCATATGCGATGGTGTTGGCAAGGAAATACATATGTGAAATACCAGTTGCCTCACTGTCATCTCTGCCTGCTGACATCGCTCAAAAACTGGCTTCATCTATGGTTCCAATACATCAGCTCTGGGAATATTTTTGGGTAATCGTGGCTTTTTTTTTGTTTTCGGTGGAGGCCTACCCTGAAAAAGGCAGTTGCGTGTTATAGAGGATTTTGTTCCTTTAAATGAGAACAAACATTGAAGTAATGATGTAGGTAAGTCGAAGCGAATGCGCAAAGTTTACCGAGAGAGAGATAGAGAGAAAAAGTATGAATGTTTTTCTAAAACCCCCAAGAAGATTAAAATAAACGATTAATGCAAAATAGCAACCGATGAATGTATTCTGGTTACCTGACCGTTTATATTCTTACTTATTTTTATCAAACAGATACTCTTTCCAATTACGAAATTTTCTTTAACCATGAACTTCACTGACAAGGTTAAAGGAAATCAATATCGTGAAAAAACGGACATTTTTCTTGTGTAATCAGTTGTTTATGTTCAAATGGCCTTTGGTAGAGATGTGCGTCCTCTTAATATGCGGTTATCAAAGGTTTTATAATTAGTCTACTATATATCATTTTATATTGGTAACCTTTGCCATGTCATTATATTTACTTCCATTAGAGAAATGATGAGGAAAAGCATTTCATAAAAAACGCACACGAAACTGCCTAACTGGAAAATAGCATTGTCATATGAATAAACCGTTGAACAACTAAGTATTCCTTTTGAAGGTTACTTATTCCTCATTGAAATGTCTTGGAATGAGGTCTAACCTACGGTATAATTTTTGAGCTAAGGCTGAATTGTCATGATTACGGTATTAAAGATGACATCGATAGAGAGAAAAATGTCCTGAGGTGTTTTGAGATGTCACAGAAGACGTGAAAACAAGAACACTTTAAGAAAATAGAGCATGGCTGCTTTATCTGAAAACTAAAATTGCTGAAATTCATGAGATGAATTGAGAGCACAATCCACATAACCTGCGAACTGACAATGGGACAAATTGTGGAGATACATAGAAAAAAGTCAGCATAAAGGAATTATATACCAACATATTGTGAGATGGTTCGGTAGTGTGGAAAGAATGCACAGCAAAATTTTGGTCAACGATTTTATTTCTCAAAACAAACAAGAGAAAGAAGAGAAAAGACCTCGAAAGAGTTAGAAAGAGTGCATGATTTAGATGTTGAAAAAAATAAGTCGATATGTCTGCAATATAGAGATAAGTGAAGTGGTCAGTGTAAGGTGTACGACCGAGCTAA
>NC_061107.1:33102389-33112389 GCF_015104395.2 Macrobrachium nipponense | reverse complement strand
TGCCAAACAGAAAGTGTTAGTGTTATTACTAGAATTGAACTTCCCATGTAAGCATCCTGACCGGCTACCGTGATGAGGGAAGGAATAAAACAGCAGCAGCTGACGTTAACGAAGAGAAATGCTTTTACATCTTACCCTACTCGAGAAAATTTGACGTCGAAACGTTGATGATGATTCAAATGATGATGAAATAGGAAGATTGTGTAATATGGGGGATTCTGACATGACGAATCCTCATCCATCAAACTTGTTTAACTCAGCAATAAAAATCGATTTAAAGCAAACTGTAATGGCAGCAATGTCACTGCCAGCAATTTAGGAAATAAGTCTGGTTCATTAATTGAAGATAGACCAAGAAAAGCACAAAGGGCTACCTAATCCTAAGACTGATATAATTAACCAAACACCTTTCCAACATCTTCAAACTATACTTGCATTCGATGAGAAGCCAATTTGCAATAAACATTAAGAGAGAATAAAATCACATATTAATAAGTCTACTGTATTTGGCTACAATTATACCCATATAGTATTTTCAACGAAATAAACACTTCCATAATTCGGAGGTTTTAATAGGTTTACTCTGGCTACTAAAAAAAGACGTTTATTATTAGCAATCATTTGTGAAATTTCTAACAATAAAATATAACTTTGTATAATTATAAATGCAAATTTTATTCAGCTAATTTTTTTAGCATTTTACTTATGAGATTCTATGTGGTTAGGTCATTAATTAAAAAGTGCACTATTGTCGGAAATCTATTAAGAATATTAACAGCCTCTTCAGCTGTGGAGAGAAACAATGCTACTTTGCCAAGCATGCCGGTGAACTAATGGTTGACTATTTTTTAGAAGTCAGGAGGCTGAAGAACTTTGCATTATAGAGGAAACAGATGCAATATAACATTTGGGCATAAAGTGCTTATTTGGCAGTAAATCCCACGAAAAAAATTGTGGGATAAACGTTTTGAATTGTACAATATTGTGTCCAAATAGGGTCACTCGTCTGTCTGTCTGAGTTATAACTATTTTATTTTGTGAGCAATTGATGGGCACTTCATAGAAGCACCCTCCTATATACAGACTCTAAAACGTTTAATTTGAAACTGAAAATATTCGAAGTACTCATTCGTATTTATAGTAATTTCCTCAGTTGATGCACTGGAGCTTGAAAACCATTTAATTAAGGTAAAGTCTTACTTCGAGTCACGGTGCTCTTATTAGAATGTAAATATTTTTAATTCTCAACGTCATATGTTGATATTTAGATTTCTATAATTAACAGTCATTTTTGGGTCTCGTAAATAAATTCATCAACATGTTATGAATTCTCTTCAAAAGAAAGACAAGACTTCATTTCCAGATAAAAAAAAAAGATACTCAGTAATTTTGTCAAACGCACTAACCTTTTCCTAATCCGTGAAGGTATCAAATAATTTATATAATTTTTAAATACTGGGTCGTCAGTTTTATTTAAATATTTGATTTTATAAAGGTTTTGCTCCTATCTCTATTTGAAGCTTATAATCACACTCTAGGATCAATAATAAAATGGAAATTATAAGCAAATAAATATAATGCGAAAGGAAAAGATAAAGATAAATAACTGGTAAATAATAAACGATGAACTATTTCCTATTAAAATGATGGTGGATGGGAGTATTAAGAAAATAAGAATGACCAAGCTGGGAGATTTCACTTGCACAAGATAGAAAGGCTGATTTTTTTAAAAAAATATTCTGCAGTCAGTAATAGGCATGATTTAAAATTCCTTTCGATTCATTATTTAAGAGTAATTCTGGTTTCAGCTCTCATGGCAGAAATATGGTCTTTAGTCAACCAACAGAATGGAGAAACACTAAACACTAACACTTTGGCTCCACACTACATTGCACAGAGCAAGGCTTACAGTCCAAAGAGCTCTAATACAGGAGAGGCTAACGTAAACATTCCGAAATATATCAGGTGATCAAAATAGATTATGTGACAACGTACAAAAAAAAAAAAATGGTGACTTCTTGCTTATTAGTCATTTACTAATTGAATAATTTTTGTGAACAAAAGTGTTTCATTATTCTTACTATTAGGTAACTTAACACCATTATTAAAAAACAAGCTAAAGTATGCAAGTGACCATGGCGACTGTCTCCCTATTGTATAATTACTATAGTTGCGTTGAAGGTACTTGAGTTGGTTCTTCCAGTGAGACTTCTCCTCTTCCTACATACTACTGACAACCAGTTCTGAGGCTCACCTCTATATTCAATTGGCATTTTATATTGCTGGTTCTACAGAGCAATTCTGTGTCAAATTCGGTTACGCATTGCCGTACAACTTCGGCTCCCTAAACGGTCTCCGGCAAGGTCGAATTCTCACGCCATACATGTTTAATACTTACACAGATGCCCTGAATGCTAAAATGAACTCACTCCCATCGGATGCACTATAAACGATAAAGCAATAAACAACCTCTGTTACACAAAATATGTGCTTCTAATTTCCCCATCAGGGCAAGGCCTCCAGCGATTCATTGACACCTGTCGCAGATGTGCAGATGAATTTGATATCCTATATAACTAAACCAAGACCCAGTGATTGTCGCTGCTCCAGAGATCGCTTAAGCATATTGCAGAACCACAAATTTTCCTTGGAAAGCATCGTCTGGAATTCGTGCATGAATTTCCGTAATTGAGCAACGTCATCACGGGTGACATAAAAGATACGGCAGACATAGAATACAGGTGTTGTAAACTATGTGCAACTGACATGATTGCAAAAGGAAGTTTGACTTTTGTCACTGAGACACAAAACTGCTGCTCTTCGCTCGCACTCCTACAGCATATATGGGTGTTGTCTTTGGAAAAAAATACCCAAGGGGCCATGAAACGTACCACCATTATTCACAATGACATTCGGAGACGCTTCGCAAACACACCTGGATGCCACTCCGACAGGCAGATATCCACCTGGATAATTTGAAAATCATTGTTAGGTAACCAATGTGCAGTCTGATCACCCCACTGAGAAACAGCTGCAATTCGCTCATACAAAGCAGCCTAAGGAGTGAAGCAAGAAGATCTGAAATACTAGAAAGATGGGTTAATGAGACGTTTGTACCATAGGATGACGTTAACTTCCTTCATACAGGGATAGCCTGAGTTACTGACTATAATTATTCTGTATTTTTGAAATAATCAAGCGTCATCTGCAAAATCTGTTGTTATTAATGTTAATTATTGTGATTTTTATTATTGTCGAGTAGTACTATTTTTTCAATTTCGGGATTCAGCCTTCTGGACCTGACTTCTGTAAGAACCTAAGGTCCCCTGCTGGAAATTAATGCAATCTACTTTTATAATTCTTATAATTTTTTTTATATTTTTACTATTATTCTCTATAGAGACCTCACCACCCCATTCTTGAACATCCCTGAGCATATCCTCCATGCCCTCATTGAAATATGCTCTAAAAAGGCACATTTCTCTAGCCCCCGTGGCTATACGTACACCCAGATCAACGTGGTGGCAATGAGCTTCCCCCTAGGAGTCTTCTTCACCAACTTCTATATTGGTACCATAGAACAGAGGGTCTTCGAAAACGTCGATCAGCCAACTATGTATGTGCGCTACATCAACGAAACCTTTGTCAGCGTCAATTCCTGAGAAGAAATTGAGAACCTGGGCATGTTTTTCACAGCCATAGCTGCCTCAGTTTCAAATCTTAATTGTCAAAACCGCCGCCTCCCCTTCCTTGACGTCCTTGTCGAGCAAAGTGAGGCCTTATTTCCACAAAGGTCTACACGAAGCTGACAAACCTCGTATGTGTACGAACGTGTACCCAGGTCCTCGTTGACAATGGGTATCCAATCCAGAATATAAAAGAATCTATCAAGTTGTGCGTCGATAAATGGTACCGAGCGGAACCTCGCCCCGACATCCCTGAATTCATAGAGCTCTTCTATAAAGGACAATTTCATTAGATATACAAAGAAAATTAATGTTCCCTCAAGAACATCATTAAGGATAACGTCTGCCAAACTGACCTCAATAAAAATATCCATCTGACTATTACTACAGAAATAAAAAGATGAACAGTCTGGTGATGCGTAACACTCCAGCCACCCCTCAACAGGATTCCTGGAAGAAAACTAACGTGGTTTACCACTACACATGCCACATCCGAGGATGCCTAGACATACACATAATTATGACCATGCCAACAAGGGGACATAATTCTGGATATAGAAATAATTGGCTGAACTATGGACCATTACCGCCTTAGTTTCCTGGAAGCATTGCACATTGGGAAGGAGAAACGAACCCCTCAAAATTACTCAAGAAACCTTTCTCCTCCTCACGGCCATCAGGAGACCTTCACTGAGTGCCACCCACAGTGAGCGAGTGAATCAAAGCTCTACGTCTGATGATCAAAATTCTCCCATTCATCCCCAGCACTACAATGCTGCTCTCATGAAAGGAGCGCCCCCAACAATAACACGGACCTATCGCGACCTATAATTCAAACGGCCTACGTGATTTCTAATGTGTCTCATTTGTATGTATGTTCATATGTTCGAGCTACTGTCTGCTTCCTTTAAGACTTGTAACCGAGATGGTAGTCAGAACAGAGTGGAATTAGCCATCATCATTGGCAGAAGCGATCAAGCCATCGTCATTGGCAGACCTGTACAATCCTATTTGATCTTCATCATGTAATCTCAGAGAATAGAACTATTTTTTCTACTAGAAACTTCACATCAGAAAGGATATCATCATGAGTTTAACACATCGTCGTCATAACCACTTCGTAAGTTATCAGCAAACCCCAAGACACTCCAATGATTATGGAAGTGCATAACCAACCGACTTAGCGTAAGATTATCGCAAGTCTAACATTACCTCATAGGGCGCCTTATTATACAAGGCAACAGCCCTAATATATATATATATATATATATATATATATATATATATATATATATATATATATAACACACACACACACACACACGTGATAAGAAATTTTTTTTTTTATTTCATGTTAATCTCCTTCATGAAACAGGTAGTGACAAAATGGTCAACTGTAACTCCTATTTAACCTGCTTAATCCGATATGACCCAGCTGTGCAGGGAACGTCCATAAACATCAAGTGCCTAATAAGTTTGCAGATCGCATACGCCTACACACACAAACATTGTACCATTTTTATCCTGCGCGATTTTTCATACAAAATAGATTTTAAGTCATTTCCTTTTCAAGGTCTCTTGGCAGTTTATCTAGTCAGAGCAGAGCTGTCTAGATTTCCTTTCTTCCTCCTTCTAAACACTAATGAATTTTGAGCCCTTTAAAAAAAAAAAAATATATATAATATATATATATATATATATATATAATATATATATATATATATAATATATAAATGTATATGTATATATAAATATATATATATATATAATATATATATATAAATATATATATATATATATATATATATATATATATTATATATATATATATATATATATATATATAAACTGTTGCCATGATTGACCCTCCTGCTGATAGTAAAGTAATCAGGTCTTGAAACTCATAACTGTTACTTTCTCTTTGGAATAAAAAAAAAAAAGGTCACACTAACCTTAACAAGTGCTCAGTGTCATTAGAATAGATGAGGAATCAGTAAAGCCGTTCTTGTATCCTGATTTCACTCTCTTTTTCTAGTTTTCTTTGTCATAGAAAAAGAGGTTTTTGATTCTGTGTAAATATTTATGGTGCTGGTAAAGTTAACTATAAATCTCCAACTCTAGATTCAGTGAAATACCATTTTTTTATCTGGAGTGCAAGAGCGTACCTGGATCCTTATTTCCCGACGTAATAATAATAATAAAAAAAACTGGTTCCATTTCATTGCCAAGAAATATAGATTTATGCCAATGGCGGAAGACATCACGCCATGCACATTTAATAAATTTTGTTGCAACAGGGAACCTCCCTAAAGAGATAGAAGTTTTTGTACTTGTAAACATGATGATAATATTGTTACTGAAGTATATAAAATCGAGTTCACTTTATATATATATATATATATATATATATATATATATATATATATATATATATATATATATATATATATATATATATATATATTTGCGTTCTCATTCTTGTGTGAAAATACTTTTCGTTTGCTAACTTAGGTACTCCTCATTAATCTGTTTTTTTTCTTTCGTATTGCTTTTGAAGTTTCTATTTGCCTGATGACGTACTGGATAGTTAATGGCCTTATAATCGTGTAAGGATTGTAAAATAAATAATTATGAATTTTGCTTAATTTTAATACATTTTCTCGCGTGAAAATACTTTTCGTTTGCTAACTTAGGAAATACTACAATGAAATTATATGATTTTTATACTCATATCGACATGTATGTATGTATGATGATGTAGATGTATGTATGTATGATGTATGTATGTATGTAGGTATGTATGTATGTATGTATGTGTATTATGTATGTATGTATACTATAAATTCTATTACCAGCAAATATGTGTGGCACTAAGGGAAAACCAAATGGTTAATATCAAAGTTATTGTGATTGAATTTATTTTGGATTTTTTTATGCAAAGAACATGTCATTCCACCTCTGAACATCTAGCCTGCGCTTTACAAATTATTATATCTTTTTTCCTATTCTATTCCTTTTAGTTGGAAATAACTGAGGTTTGTTATTAGATTAGTTCTATCCTTTTGTTTATGGCTTCAGTCTTGGTGAAGTTGTATATGAATAATTAAATTATTTTCATCAGGGTCTGTATCAATATTTTCTTCGTTTTATCAGAATTTGCCCCTCCATTTCTTTATCCACACACCAGTGATGTGTAAAAGTGGTTGTTTGGTAAAACATGGTGCATATAATCCTTATGGTGCAGTGAGTGGTGTATCACATGACAGAAGTGTGACTATTCTTCTCCGGAGGAGATGACGCCATCCAATCCTGCAGTCTGTTTTTGGAATTGATTGACTACCGATGTCTGCCATGGCGTCAAGGAAGAGAAAGGGCCATCGTTTTTCCCTCTACCGGTCCCAAAAACTAATGGGGCGTTAGCGCCCCCATACACTGAACGATTTTATGAACGATTGTCTGAACCATTATCGTTGTCGACAAACACATACACTATTCAGATAGTATGAACGATCTCCGCACCTGTTTTAGTCTAAACAAAGATTTTGTATCGGGAAGACATCGCATCATCTCTGGAAGAGACGTGCGCGATAGCGTTATATCGGCAGACAAACACGTACTACACACGACCTGTGTATGACAGACATGAGTCGCAATCCAACAACCTGGTCGGGATAGATTTCCACTGAGATCGTTCAGACCATGAAACTCTGCCACGTTTGTATTCAGACAAGCCCATGCACAATGTTTTTGCGAACGATAGTTCTCTGCACCAGTCTTCTTAAGATCTCATACAAAATTTGTGAATGTATTGAAATTCTATCGTAATTATGGCCAAACTGTATCGGTGGATATTTGGAAGTCTGTTTGCTAAGAATGCATTGTAGAATATATTAGTCGGTTACGACTCTCCCCCATCCCTACGACTCCGGAGTCCTGAAGTGGTTTTATTCAATACCTTGAATGTAGAAATCATCGAAGACTCATATATCTTATACTTGATTCTACGATGGGTAACATGAAAGATTGTTATTTCATATAAGAATAAACTTTTTAAAGTAAATTGGAAGAACTAACGAACTATTTCTTGTCATAGCAAGGAAGCCGTCTAGCAGGATTTGGATGGAAATAGTGAGACAGGTGGCAAAATGATGGATAGGGGAAGAAAATTTGAGGATTATGGATGGAAAGGGATTTATTAATTAAGTATTCGTTATGAATCACTTAAGTGAGAAGTTTGAAAGTAAAGAGAAAAACTTCATATGATATTTATGAATCTAGAAAAAAGTTCTAAGATAAATTCATCAGGAGGCAATAGACTGCGCTGTGATGTTACGGTAAGGTAATAAATAACTAAGAAGGATGGACAATCCTTATGATAGAAGCTAAACGCTTTTATTTTATTCTGGGGAATTAACTGAAATGTGTGGTTCCTCGTAGGACGAGTGGGTTACGTGCTCGCCTACTGCTCACATTACAGGCTGCTGAAAGACCAAGATCCCGTGCTGGCATAAGGCCAACTTATCAAAACAACAATCGCCTTCCCATTCGTCAGTCGCGAGTTCGATTCTTCGCTTTGCCAACTTGGAATCGGAGGAATTTATTTCTGGTGATTAGAAATTGATTTCTCGATATAATGTGGTTCGAATCCCACAATAGGCTGTAGTTCCCATTGGTAGGTAACTAATTGATTCATAGCCATTAAAAATGTCTAATCCTTCGGGTCAGCCCTAGGAGAGCTGTTAACCAGCTCAGTGGTCTGGTTAATCCAAGATAGACTTATGGAATGTGAGATGCAGGATGTCAGAGATAAGGTTGTAAACATAAGCGTAAAGCTGTAGGGTATTATAATCACTTTTGCATGGAATATAAAGTCTCATGTCTATAAATGATAGTTATAGGGGAGAGTATAGTTCAAGAACTTGAAAGGGCTTCTAAGATGATACAATAGAAAGAAAAGTAAGACCGAGTAAAGTTAAGAGGTCAAATGGAAAACAGATAGATGGAACAATGAAAGTTAAGTGTGGATGGTGGAAGAATGGAAAAATGTGATTAATACTGATATTTTGGGAATAAATATAACAAATGACAGCAGGATCAGAGAAGAGATGAAGGAAAGGATTGTGTATATATGAAAACGATCGAGAAGACATAGTAAATTCAATGGAAGCCAAAAAGGAAGTGTTGAACTAACTCTCCTTAGAGGAAGTGAAATGTTGGTGTTAAATATGGATGAAAGACAAAATATTTAAGATACTGAAATCAATTGTTTACATTACCTACGTTACATAAAAACTGAGAGAATGAGTGATACATAGGTGGTGAAAAAGTTAAAGGAATTTACAGTTTAAAACTAGTAGACAGCAAACGAATTTGTCGACCTAGAAATAGTTGATTGGGAAGTAAGGACCTTGATATCCTGGAGTTGGGAGAAAGCAAATAAAATAAAGGTGAATGGGATTGTTTGAAATACGGTTTTTCTGATAACTCTTGTGTCAGTGAAGGCAACATGTGGCCCTGTTGAATCGTTTTTCACAAAATATTTTGTGAATATTTTTTCACAAAATATTCACCCACGACTCAGCATTATTTTGCTTTAGGCGTATTTATTTATAATTGGTTCTTTAAATCAGTTGATAATATATAATAAAAGTAGTAAAGTTAATCGTGAATTAATAATACAAATAACAGCAAAAAGAAAATCAATGACTGAAATAAACAAAACACGAATTACTATTCCTCTATAAAAGCCTGTCCTTAAAATTCATTTAAATAATTTTGGGATTAATGGTCCGAAGAAATCGTATGTTCTCAAATCAATTAAATTTATTCACTGAGTTCAGTGAACAAGTCATGATATGAACAGTCCTTTCATCATTTATTTATTCCTACAATATTTAATGAAGAGTTGCCTATTTTAAATTTCTGGTGAAACTTTCTTTATATTTCAAGGGAATATAAGCATCTTATTTTATGGGACATTGGTTGATTTGTTTCCGGTATAAACTAAGTACCATATGCATTGCTAATTCATTTTCTTGAATTCCGTTGCCAGTGCAATGGTATTATGAATGAATTTTTGAGGGCTAAATTCAATAGTAATGCTGAAAATACATGTTATTTTTATCTTTCTGGTGTTAAATAGTAATTTTTCATATGTGTAATAAACAAGTTTTTTAGTTACTACTTATAAAGTTATAATGATGGTAGTTATGAAATTGCCTCAATGAATAAGCATTGTAAAATAGAATCTGGGAAAAACATATTTTACCATCTATGTAAAACGATTGACAGCAGTTCATAAACTCGAATATACT
>NC_061107.1:33076564-33101889 GCF_015104395.2 Macrobrachium nipponense | reverse complement strand
TCTGAGTATAATATTTTGTGTGGCCCTCCATCTGTCCGTACCACAGCCAGCATTCTTGAGGGGTATGATTTCAGCAAATCGCAAAAAAGCTAGACTCAAACTCCATTTCCTTGAGCACTTCGGTCACTTCTCTTCTCAGGTCGTCGAAGCTTGGTATAACATCAAAGGTCACTGTGCGCGCTTCAACACGATCCTTCAAGATACTACCAATGGTCAGGGGAGCTACCTGGAAATTCACTTGACGAGAAGAAATCGATACCACTGTTTCGAAGCAGCTCCTGTGTCTGAAGAGCCTTGAAACATGATGCCTTATCATGCAAAAATGTGACTTCTTCAACGATGAACACATTTTCAGATAATCTTTGAGGAAAGGAAATACTCCACCAGTAAGAACAGTTTCTCTGAAGCATTCGCAATTCCATGACTGTCCTTTTTCTTTGACGATCCACATTAACCATCTGGCTGTGAAACAGAGAAAAATTCCCAGACATTCAAGAAATTTCACAAGTTGGCGATAGCGCACGTCATCACTGATATTCAACTTTGCAGACCAAATGATGTCATTTTTATGATTTGGCTTCCTGACTGTGTAAATGAAAAATTCATCTGATGTGGCAGCATGGAGAAAGTCAGCTTCATTCCAATCTCTATGAACCACAAAAGCATGCACGGTCTTCTCTCTTTTGGGCTTGCTGATAACATGAAATGGCTTAATACCAGATTTTTTCAACTCACGATATGAAGCACTATAACTTCTCTCCTTTCCCCTTTTTGTTTCTAGTTCAAGCGCCAATTTACGTAAAGACTTTATTGGTCTACCCACTGCCTCAGCTATTATGTGTTTTGACTCCTGAGAAAGGACTTCAGGCCTTCCAAGATTCTCACTCTTTTCGCGATGACAGTCATATGGATTTTTGTCCCAGTTTCTTTTAACAAAGGTTTCGTCTCTTCTAATGTATTTAGCTATCCAGGAACGTGAAATGAAGGATGGGCCAGCATCCCTGACCTCTCTGATTTCTCCAAGTCGTTAGCCATGGCTGTATCCAACTTCGTCACTCAGTCTGAAAAGTAATTGAATACAATTAAGATAATGTAATTGGAGATAGGCTATAGCAGAAAACCTCATACCTTTCCATTTGTTCTGTGGAGGGGGCCTCTAATTTCGAAACACCCGGTATGAATATAGTACATATATATATATATATATATATATATATATATATATATATATATATGTGTGTGTGTGTGTGTGTGTGTGTGTGTGTGTGTATATATGTATATATATATATATATATATATATATATATATATATATATATATATATATATATATATATATATATATATATGTGTGTGTGTGTGTGTGTGTGTATGTATATATGTGATATATATATATATATATATATATATATATATATATATATATATATATAGATATATATGTATAATATATAGATATATATATATATATATATATAGTATATATATATATATATTAAAAACGAAGAAGAAGGAAGATAAATGGGTTTTGTCCCAAGAAACTGACAGATTTATCTTTTATAGGAAGCAAAGCTTTATGAGGTCAGAAGGAAATCTTGGTGCCCAATGATTGGCGTTCCGCCCTTTGAGAGGAAGAGTGGGCCACACCTAATTTCGGTAAGACGATGATCTCATTTGTCCATAAATAAAAGGAAGCGTTGGCGCGAATACAGAGGAAATAGCAGCAAGCCATATGGACATTGTTATTTATCTGATTAATGACGATAGATTCAATCTTTAGTACAAGAAAACTAAAAGATGAGGAACACCAATTTGAAAACACATTTTTCCTTATATAAGGCGGCAAATTCAAATTAAATCTCTCGTTACCCTGCTGAAGAAAATAGCTTTCATTAATCTAAGTGCAGACGATGTACAGCAATGAAAGGTAGCAGCTTGTTATACGTGCCAAGTCCGAAGTGATCTGAACACGCTGAAGCATGTAACTAAATGAAAGAATTAGAGCAAACACGGTCAAAGATAAGTGGTTTAATTTGTTGGTGTCAATACTGATTCCCCCTGAATCCCCCATCAAGATGTACATTGAAGAAGAGAACACATCAAAAGTGTGACCTCTCTCTCTCTCTCTCTCTCTCTCTCTCTCTCTCTCTCTCTCTCTCTTGACGAGTGTCCTGTTGTATCGAGTATGAAATAATGGGGCGAACAGCGATTCTGGCTAAAGTTAGCTTTACTTTATTATTAACCACATATCGTAAAATTAAAGTAAGGGGTTTTACACCAGTACTAAGATTGATTCATATATGCACTAGTATTGCGAATTACTTCTTTAAGAAAAAAAGTCTCGTGTGTACAGAAGATTACTTGGGATATTTTCAGCACTTAGCTTATTTGATTTTTATACTCACGTGCAAATTTCTGAATTTTGATTAGTGTCCTTTGTAGTAATATATTACTGGGTTTTCATCTTAATTATATTAACATTTCCAAGCCTGAACATTACCAAACAGAAAAACAGCTTGTGCTCAGAAAATGGAACACCTTTACATAATCTCAATTTTAATTCTTGCTTGAACAAATACGGACTCAATTATGAGGGGAAACCAATTAACTGGTATAAGTTATGTACATGCCTGCTTTCTCAGAAAATTATCTAGGGTTGAATAAATAGTTAGAACTCATGCAAAGGCTCTTACATTTGTCAGCGCAGCCAACGTACAGCTAGAGGCAATAAGCAATAGCTCCTGGTACTTCATTAGTGCATTTTTCTTTGTTGTTGCGGGAGGATTTGGTTTTATGTGCTTTTTTGTCGTTTCATGTGCATACTGGAAAGATTCAACATAGTTGCATTAGATAATTAATTAAAAATTATCATACTGGATTTCAATGAGAATAATTATTAAGACATTATTATATATATATATATATATATATATATATATATATATATATATATAATTTATACATACGCGTATATCTATTTATAAAGAATGTATTACATAAAATCTTTCTCATGTTTACTACAATTATCATGTGTGTTTGTTTCAAGCGGAGAATAATTGATATAGCCAAAAATTATCCCTTGAGGAAAGTTACACTGTCTATTCTGTGGTTTACAAGTTTGATAAAACATGATAAAGCCACTGGCATTCGAAACGCCCTCTCCTTTTATGCCCTTAGCCAGATGTAAAACATGGGAGGACCTTCTCTGATGAGTAATAAGTTGAGTAAGTGTCTCGAGATTTGCGCGGATATGCGTAACGATTTCAGTATATTTTGTCCTTTTTAAGACTTTTTTTTTTTTTAGGACGGCGGGTGGGGGGGGGGGGGGGGGGGGGGGGGGGGGGGGGGGAAAGGGGGGGGGGGGGGAGGGGGGGGGGGGGGGGGGAGGGGGGTTGGGGGGGGGGGGGGGGGGAACTTGTTCATTGCAACAGGAATTAGGTGTAGAATAGTGGGGGCTGTGAATGAAAAGGATACTCACGATAAGAGCAGAAAGAATGACTGAGAACCGAAACTTCCGAAGCTTATGGCAGACCAAATAGATCTTTTCATCTGCAGCAACTACTGAAGAAAAATAACATTTATGAGCATCAGTTTCGGAAATACTGAAGTCGATCCCGTCCTTCAAACTACGTCCATATTACTTCCTCCTTCTATCAAGCGTAAAAGTAATAAAAGCAATTACTTTATAAAGAGGCTGGGTGTGCCATTTCGAATTTTGTCGTTAGAACTATTCCATACCCACCGACAAGAGCAACTGAAAACCGTCGAGATTAGTTCCCCTTACCAGAGCTCAAAAGCCACTTACTAGAATGATTTGGTTAACTCCTAACCAGAAATAGGATCTGCTTGGATAAAACGGCACACACACACACACACACATACACACACACGTAGAGAGAGAGAGAGAGAGAGAGAGAGAGAGAGATTATCCTGGACCAACCAGTTATAGACCTGTTTGAGGTGAGTGTGCAGGGTTCCCTAACTTTCTACATGATGTGTGAATGCGCATAACCCTCTTTCGTAAAACAAGTTTTACTTACGTTGCGTGTTAGCCCTCATGCTTAGGAGTAGAGTCCTCACGGAGACTTACAAACGATTATTATCACTTTTTATCTGGGTTGGAAATGGAATATAATTCGAGTTTTTTTTCTGTAAGTGAGGCCTTCCTTCGATATACACGAAGTTATGGAGGGGTAGGCAAAGCTATCATTTAATTAAAAACATGTGTGCTTTTATAATGAATTGATAATGTACAGTAAAGTCCAAAAGTCCGTCATAGATGGCGCTAGTCTGGCCACCACCAGGGCGAACTTACACAGATGTGGTGGTTCAGAAAATTTGTAAATAGGTTTCCTTACCGCTTGTTAGATAAGGCATCATTGGTTAAATTGTATTCTACTTTAAATATATTCATTTTAATAATATTTGTATAAGGATTGATCTTTCCCATTCTTGTCATTGTCTCTAGCACTGTAGCAGCACCACCACCGTTATCAGGAGTAGTAGTAGTACTAGTAGAAGTAGTAGTAGTAGTATGAATAGGAGTAGGAGATGTAGGGAGAGGGGGAGGAGGTGGATTTGTAGTACTAGTATTACGGAAAACCAAGGCTAGATACGAAAACCAGCATGTAGAGAGAGGGGGGGGGGGGGGGGGGGGGGGGGGGGGTGGCGGGCAGGTGATTGTGTGTGCACGAGTGTGTGTTCTGTATAATTCTTGTCTGTGGAGCGAAGCACTGTGCAGACTTCGGCCTATCCAGCATGAAATAGACCAAAGTCTGATCACCATCGGGTGAGGTGGTTGAATCCCTTATCATAAATTGTTTAAGTCTCTTTCTTAGAACTTCGTTGCATAATGATACATATTTTCCATTTCAGGCGCTATCGGAAAACTGCATTCATATAGAAAAGTTTTATATTGGATTATCTTTTCACGTTTTTCTATTTCGAATATTACTTCAGTTTTGAGGTGTTTTAAGTGATGACAATTATTGTTAAGCATCATTCTTCAACATTTTCCGTTTGCACGACGATGTGGATGGAACAAGTAACCCATTCATTGAGGTGCAGCATATAAATCTGAAAATAGAAATAAATATAGGATACAAATTATATCTCCATAATATGTATTATTATTTT
The DNA here is from genome assembly GCF_015104395.2 of Macrobrachium nipponense. NCBI lineage: Eukaryota > Metazoa > Arthropoda > Malacostraca > Decapoda > Palaemonidae > Macrobrachium > Macrobrachium nipponense. Next base: position 33,096,753 of record NC_061107.1, on the reverse strand, counting down.
TTAATCACGTTTTCAGAAGGGATTTAAATGGCATCTGAACACTGCATCATATCTCCACATTTCTGAGAATTAAAAGATGTATGTAATGAATAAGTGTTACCAGTAATGAATGAAGACCAATATGATAGAGCTCGAAAGAATACAATGATGATTTGGTCTCTAAAACTATATTTATGCATTTAAATAGTAGTATTTAACAATAGGCATAAGAGCTAACTGGCAATTGTATTCAATGACAGGCGATTACTTAATACTACACCTAAGTGGACTTTAATGTAGACAACTGTGTTCTTGACGATCTCTCTCTCTCTCTCTCTCTCTCTCTCTCTCTCTCTCTCTCTCTCTCTCTCTCCCCGGATAAACCTAATTAGTTATATTGTCTATGGCAAATAAGGAAAAGAATGGAGATAAAAACCAAATTCGCAATTCAAAGGAAATTATGATAAGGGTAAAGAGATGTGAGAATGATAGATTTTGGTAGACGATGACAAATTTAACATGTAGCGAGAAAATCTGCATTTCACTTCTTTTCCCTAATCTCAAATTAGCATTTTATTATGTTAGTATTATATATACACTTGTACATTGAAGCACTACATTGTTTGAAGCACTATCGGCTGTATATATCAACCATGCAAATCTATCCAAGCATTAGAAATGTGCAGAATGATTATCATTGCATATGTGATACAGGAGTGGGCAAAATATGATCATTATCATATGTTAAATCAGGCTTCTCCTCCTCTCTTTTCTCTACCCATTTCAACTAGAAGGAGTGAAGAACGGCCACTCTAAGTTCACCCTGTTGATTGCCAGACTAGAGTCATCAATGTACCGTCAAAATGATGACCGGAGAGTATCGACGGACTTTTGGACTTGACTACACTAGAATTTATTGAATATAAGGCACAATCAAAATGTGCATCATACTAGACAATACGGACTGGGTTTCAAACACACACACACACACACACACACACACACACACACACACACACACATATATATATATATATAATATAGATATATATATATATATATATATATATATAATATATGATATATATATATATCATATATATATATATATATACATATTATATATATATATAGATATATATATATATAATATATATATAGAATATATATATATATATATATATATATATAATAATATATATATATATATATATATATATATACATATATCTATATATATATATATATATATATATATATACTATATATATATATATATATATATACATATATATATATATATATATTATATAAATTATTAGGTTAACATAAAATTATTATTTCTTATTTTGGTTAAATCAGCCTTGTTTACATTTAAGTTAACTTTTTGCTGAGTTTGTTTACTCTTACGTTTCCGTGAAGTTCAGTTGCTTAGTCAGTGTTTTTGCGCCTCTTCCTCCTTTGTGTATTAGTGAACTATCGTTTTAACGATTGTTTTATTCTTTTGCTTTGAGTGTTTATAAACACTGGGAAGGTGATGAGTGGACATGGTGGACCAGTCAACGGCAGTTCAGGTCTTGATAAGCTCTCACCAGTACTGTTTCCCATCGCAGCATTTGTTTTGATTTGGAGGACGACTTTGGATACTTACCTTTTGGACCACGCACTTGGATATTTCCCTCACGGATTTTGGAAGACGCAACTATACGTCTGTTGTGCGTGTGTCCTTGGATCACGGCTGTTATATGCAGGTGTTGTTGTCACCTGCGACCTTCACGCTGCTGTCGAGGGTTTAGCAGAGGCTGTGTCACCTGCGACCGCTCTTTCTGCTGTTTCTGCCCCTTTTTTCCCTTCGGAGGATTTTTACGGGACCAGTGCCGTCGTTATCTCCCGGCATTGGGTTTGGATTTACTTGCCGTGTCATCCTCGTCCAGTTGCTATACGGGAGTGAGAGCTACTTGACTCGTTAGGTGACAAGTAGGGAGGCTGCCGCCAGGTAAGACGTATTATTGTTCCTCTTGTATCGGGACAATGTGTTGCCCTTCAGTACCTGGCGTACAGTATTTGCCCTTCCGTTAGCGGTTTGATAAACTGATCACGGCCCTGGATTCTACTCCTCTTGAGATACTTCACTTGAGGTGAAGTTATAAGCTTTTGACAATTTTGATTATTTATAAATATATATATTTGTATATGTTTGCATGTATGTATTGTCACATTTAATTGTTTGTATTCGTGGACTGAGTTCCAACATTGCTTAGCTTGTGTTATAGGTAGGAATATTAAGGTTTTTCCTTGTTTTCATCTCCTACTTCTTTCTATCTTATTATTATTATTAGGTTATTGGTAATTTTGGCTAGCCTTATCTTGGATCCAACTTGTTATTATTAAGTGTGTTTTTTCTCTTTGAATTTTTTCTTGATTAGGGTTTAGTATATTAGCTTTAGGGTATATTGTGAGTTTCCGAGAACCAGGTATTTGTTCTCTGGATTATTTATCTGAGCAATTAAGTGTATTTAACTCCACAAGGTTGATTTAATTAATTTCCTAGTTTGTAATAAATATTGTTAAGTTTTCTTGAGTTTCTGTTTCTGTTTCTGTTTTCATTAATGCTGAGGTACATTTACTGACTGCAATCCTAGCCAATATAAAGACCTAATAGAACCTGTATTGCAACCTGAGAGGTTGAATATATATATATATATATATATATATATATATATATATATATATATATATATATATATATATATATATATAATATATATATATATATATCTACGCTACAGGTATTCGTGGAAATGCCATCAATGTGTTATTATTCAAATAAAAATTTATTTTCTTGTGTAGAAAATGACTACAAAAAATAAAAAAAATGATGGTAATATTCTATTATTTATTAGTAGTGGTATTACTATTTTGTAAAAATAAAATTTTTATATATTTTTTTCAAACCAAGCTTTACCAAACATTTCGTATATTTTCACTTATCAGTTATCATAATAGAATCTTGTTAATTACTAAAATTTGATATCCGTTAGAATCATAGTAAAACGTTATCCGGAAATATTAATATATGTATATACGAATAAGATTTTCTTAAAAATTTGTTAGTGTTCGTGCTCTTTCATGATTGCTGTGACCCCTCTTGCGATGTGCATTTGATTCTGTTGAAGAAAATATATGAAGCAGCAACATAGGCATCTGTTGACTGAGATAGTCACATTTTAGAAAATCCCTTCATTTTTATGTTAACAGAAAGTTTGTTTTATTTATTTACTTATTTATTCATTTATTTATTTTTCATTTATTTATTTTTTTTTGCCAAATATATTTTCTTAAAAGGCCAGTTCTGCTGACAAATATCCGAACACATTACTTTTTTCTTTTTTTTAGTGACGTGGAATTATTCGAGGCATTAGGGAAAGTTTAACAAATAAACGAAGATTGGCGCAAAAAGTAACGGAATAGAGGGAATTCAAAATTACCTTGTGTTAAGTGACTGTTAGTATTATATTTTCACCTTTGAAGCCTGCTATCTAAACAAATAGAATAATGAGTACAAAGAAATTGTACAAAAAATGTGAAACAGTCTATTCTCATGCACAATAAAAAAAAATATAGCAAGCAGACACATGAAAGCCTGCTTTGTAAACAAATAAAACAATGGACATAAAGAAAAAGAAAACTACTAACAACGAGATTGTGAACCAATTCATACTCTACAATTCAAAAACAATAATCAAACACATTAAAGCCAATCATTTGAAACATATACAAGATGGCGCATAAAGAAAATACTAAAAAAAGAGACAAACAGTATGTGCTTTGGAATTAAAAAATAAACAAGCTCAATTAACCCTCCTATATAAACAAATGGAAGAATGAGCCCCAATAAAATGTTAACAATGCCATAATGAAACAGTTTACGCTCTGTATTGAAACAAAATAAACAAAGAAAGAAACCTCTCGCAAATTGGATTGGTAGCCCGGGCATTTTACGGCCTAGTCTCAGTGGGAGGCGGAACAGGCGCTAAATGCATCGCCTCTCTCTCTAAGGTAGACAGCTTTAAGGCTGATTATTCTTACAACCCCATAACGCGAAGTGCAGGCAATATCCGGTTGTTATTCGACAACATGATTCATCTTTGCGTGTCAGTTTCGTGTTGTAAAAGGGAAAGATGAAGTGCTGTGGTATACTAAAGGAAGGATTAAAAAGACTTCTAAGTGTTCTTGGATGCAAATTTACGAGAATAAGCAAGGAAGTTTCGAAAGTAACAAGAATGGCAATCAGATGTTGTGTAGATCCCTGGTAACGAAGTTTTGGTGTGTATTTTATGAATTGTATTATTGAAATCATTTTAATTAGTACCAAACCAAAAATGTTTCTGGGCTTATAGATTGTTGCTACCGTTCTTGCCATTTTTTTTATTATAAAAATTTAATAAAAGTCTAATAATCTCAAAATATCTGCAATTTTTTCGATTATTACCACTAAATCTTCAGTTTGAACTATGCTTCCACAAATTCTGGGGAACTTATTAATATAATTCATATAGGCACTTGAAAAACTTCTACTGTCATCTCTTCTCTTCTCCTCTCTCTCTCTTCTCTCCTCTCCTTGTAGAGGTAGATATTTTTCCAAGTTTTGATACAAAAAACAAAATTTTAAGTTCTTTAACTGTGAATTTATATTGGGCACGAGGATATCAGTTTCTTAGTACAAAAATATTGATTTTTCGTGAGTGATCACTTCCTTCACTTTTTTTTTTTATATATATAAAATTTCTTATTTTATTTGTCCTAAACCTGCAAAATGTTTTTCTTGAGTATCAAGACTGATTGGATGGGTTGCCCACATTGCCCAACTGGATAAAATAGGCGACCCTTACAATCAGTCTTTTTACTCAGGGGGGGAAAAAAGTGTTGCAGGTTAAAGACACACCATATGAAGCACAGAAAGAGCATGATCAATTAAAAACATATGCCAAATGCACGCACTTTGTTCTTAACCTAATGTTCAAAAAGAAGTGAAAATGGGGAAATGGCTACGTTACTATCAATTCGTGTGAGGATAGATGGTTTGGTGAATAATGATGACTTTTGTGCTAATGAAAAAGAACAAGTCAAATGACTGTAAGAGAAAACAAGTAAAAAATGCGACAAAGCAATCGAGTTTTCTGTACCGAGTATAATGCTGTATGAGCCGCGGCAAATGAAACTTTCAACTACAGCCCGGTGGTGTCCTGTCATATATCGTTGATAGACTCATGATCATGGCTAACTAACCTTTAGTAAAATAAAAATTATAAAGGCTAGAGGGATGTAATTTGATATGTTTGATGATTGTAGGGTGGATGATCAACATAGTAATTTGCAGCCCTCTAGCCACAGTAGTTATAAAGATCTGGGGGCGGATAGCAGGGAGACGGACAGACACTAAGCCATCTCTGATTTAGTTTTCTTTTACAGGAAAACAAAAAAGTTTCTAACCCAAAGCACACTGCATGAAAAAGTATAAGTTATAAGGATTTAAAAACGTCCACGATTCATGCCTATTTTATCTATTTTCTTTATAGATGGAAGAAATCATGTGAATGACGTTAAAAACAGTCACTAATATCTTTTAGAACATTATGTTTATGTTATTGTGTAAAACTATTTACCATATAGCAAAATTGACGTGAATGAAACGAAGTGATAAAAAAATGTCATATCACAACCATAGATTAACATTACCAAATTGATAGGAGACACCTATCACTAGTAGTATCGCATAAACATAGTCCTTAAATTATCATTTCAATATTAAGTGAAGGTAGTTGAAACATTCCATTTGTTAAATTTTACAGAAAACATTGGAATCTCACAAAATGCTATCAAATTTAAAAACTTAAAAAGAAAAAAAAAAAAACGATATCCTAACAGTCTGAACCAGGGGACCTCACTCTATTGCTTTTGATGTTATGTGCACGGGATCTAATGTCAATGTGTCATTTATCGGTCTACGAAACATCCCTCGATGAGCGAGAGACAATTATTGCACTGCATTCGGTGCAAGTTCCTGTTTGGAGAGATATCAAGAAAGCTTAATAAACTGGAGAGAATCATACATAGATGAATCAAATTGTTTAAAGAACGGCAAATTTAGAACATGGGCCTTAGAGGTGGTACACCTCGAAGCACCACAAGAGAACAAGACAGTACAGTAGTGTAAATAAATGTTGCAGAGCAACAGTCATTTGTGAAATTTGAATTCTAGTGCCTCGTCACGGACATTGCTGAACCAGGAATCATAACTAGCTCTACGCTTATGATTGGTGTCTGATGAATACTTTAGATGGAGTGGAAGAGATTTTTAAATCTACACTTGAAATCTTTGATATGTCTAATGCATAAGTCTAATTAATAATACAACTTATCTTTGTGGATGAGAGATTCATTAGCTTACTCTTTTTGGTTTGTTTTTTTATCGGTGGCCAGTGAATACCACGGATAGGGAGGGAAAAAAAGTTTCAATGATGCATGCATTTTTCTTCTTCAAAACCTAAAGAATACATTTTATTGGGAGATAACTATATTAACTTCTCGCTACGAACGCCATCGCGTGAAAGCATCACTAATGATAACGGTTATTTTAAAATTCCCCGCACCGACAACGGACGCCTTAAAAATGCATGTTTATAAAATATTTTCGGTTCAAAGAAACTTTATCTTTTCATTCCCCAAAATATGTGCATACACTCGGTTACACCCTAGCCGTCAAAGACAACCCTTGATTACAGCAGAAGTTTTTTCTTGAAAAAAAGAATATATGAAATAGACTTAAACGAGAACGTCACCTTTCATATTTCTTATCCTTCAGCTACTTATAATATGTTTATGGTAGTAGGTCTAGGACTCTAGGTATACATGTGAACTAATTTGAATTAATTTCTATTTAGAAGAAATAAATAAGCTACAGAACGATCAAGCTAAGAAAGCTTTAATGAAAGTAACCCTTTCTTAATGTATTCGTCAGTTTTGACCCCCGCAGCTTTCCAACGTGTCCAAATGAAACAGGATAATATGCAAGGAATTTGATAAAAATAAGACTGAATTATATTCGTTTGACTTTTTTGTGATTGCTTTTTGACTTTGAATAGCTAGGTCTGAGTTAATTATGTTAAGCAATTATGAAAAGGATAAAAAGAAAGGCGAATATGGCTAATAAAACAAGAATAACGGGAATTAATCAAATAAAGCAGATATATTATATATATATATATATATATTATATATATATATATATATATATATATATATATATTGTCGATTTAAATATTCAATAATATTGCTGAAAATAGACCTAGGCTAATCATGTGGGAAAATCGAAGTCCAATTTAGGCCCACTAAATGTGTCATGCAAAATTAATTTTATTGATTCAAAGGATCAAAGGAGCAAAATTAGTTTAATTAAACATCGTTTTCAAAGAATGTTACGCCTTGATGTATCGTTTATCGTTTGTAGGAGACGAAATGACAACACCTCATTGCAGTAAGATAAGTTGAGTCAAGACTCGAGCGGCAGCAAAGCCAATTTCAAAATCTTCGGTATGCTGTCACGAAGCTTGAGTTGAGAATAAAATTAGAAATCGTGGACCCATCGGTATATATTTTTCTTACTTTACAAATTAATTATCTTTAATATGTTGAATAGGTCTACTCAATTCTAATGTAATTTATTTCAAGTATAGCACCTTTAAAAGGAAATGTTATTTATTGTTAAGTAAATAATCTGGCTGGCACCTGCATATGGCAATATTTCCATAACGAACAATGAATTAAGAATCTACGCCAATTCTTCGTTGGCCGTCTGTACGTATAAACTGATTAGAATAACCATAATTTTTTTGTCTTCAAACCCACTATTCCAACATCATGGTACTATTTGTCCATAGATTTGTATAATTTAACTGCTCATTCAGCATATAGTTTTCAACATGTTAAAAACGATACGTCGCTTAACATTACTCTTACAAGAACTTCATTGGCAGCATTCACTTATTGAGGTTGAAAGGATTACCCTCCAAGGACACCGTTAGCTCCAAACCTCTTCAACCGTTGAAGAAACTTTGGGGATTTTGACAAATCATGTATTTTCATATGAATTCAGAAATATGAAAATGGTGAAAATAGCATTTCTCTTTATCCTTTCTCAAAAAAAACTGTTGACAAAAGGTCTGAAATCTAAGCTCACAAAGAACAACTAAAATACTTACCAATAAAGCTGATGAAAGCAAAATATATTCTTGAGCCTTACGTTCCTTAACTGTGAATGGATTCTCTCGAATCCCGTCCCTTTGTAGGACGAGACACCCGCTGAACTATATTTCAAATTACAGTAAAGCTATGTAAGTCTATATCTAAGCAAGGATAAATAGATTTATGCTTTCAAAATATTTTGCTCACTCGTAAATCTGTTCAAATTCATTTTTCAACAATATGTTCATAATATGTTCTCAATAATATGATCAATATTCAATTAGCATTTCATCTCAACTGCCCGGTACAACGCCGACACACTCATCAATATCACTGATCACTCATGTGTACAATTTACCAAGTAGATGCTTATTAAGGATATGCAAGATTTATCAGGACAACAACCGCGTACGCTAAACGACTATTCATGTCAAATATGTTTAACAAATACTAAATTCATTTTGCTTGGCTAATAGTGCTAAGTGAACTGACTTTCTTCATGAGCTGGGGTATCATACATGATATATATATATTATATATATATATATATATATATATATATATATATATATATGATATATATATATATATAGATATATATATATATATATATATATATACTAGAAGATATATATATATATATATATATATATATATATTATAAATATATATATATACACATATATATATATATTATATATATATATATATATATATATTGTGTGTGTGTGCGTGTGTGTGTGTATATACTATATATATATAATATATATATATATATATATATACTATATATATATATATATAAAATATATGTATGATGATATATACGGTATAGATATATGCATATATATACTATATATATATTATATACTATATATTATATCTATATATATATATATATATATATATAATATAACTATGTTAAATGACCTACGGATGTGGTTTTTGGAATCTCCGAAGCTACGAAATAGATAGTGAAGTGACGTCATTAATTCTTCCTGTATAGTGAGCCAGTTAAAGGACAGTGACGTCATTTAGAGGGAGTGGTCCTACGGGAATGCTGGTTCGTTTGTGTGTGATGTTTTACCCACTCTGTGAACGTTTCCGTATAATATTTGAGGCAATATGTGCCCAGCTTTTGAGTGAAGATGAAGGGTGCGTGAAAACCCACCACAAAAAAAAACTTTGAACATGGACATTAGGGGTGAGAGTTGTTGAAAACTTCCATTTATGAATTTCTTTTCAGTATCTCGAACTGTTTGAGATGACGTGTGAAGTGGCAGAGAACTTTTTCTTCTCATATAAGATTCATGAGAATGATTATCATTCTGTTTCTGTGCACTTGTTGGCGAAATGTATCACTGTTCTGTTTACGAGATTTATTATTATTTTATTGTTATTTTTTTACATGTGTGCGAACAGGAGTTATGTTCCCTCAGATAGGAACTCTGTCGGTCTGTTATTCTGTCGGCCTCTGTGAGTCGAATGATTACCAGCTTTGATCATTCATAATGGTGTTGAACGTGTTGGAGTTTTGGAGAAGGTGTCTTATTATTTTTTCTGTTTTATTTGTGGGAATAATTCAGTTACCTGGAACTTGTTTTAAACTGTCCATTTTCTGTGTCGTGTTTTAATTAACAATTTTGGACTTACATTTGATTGTCTTATTTTAGCTATTCTGGTGATTCAGAATTGATGTTTTTGTTTTTGAGAAATAAAGTTATTTTTGTAGTTCAGAGTTTGATTCAGTGCCCAAATTAATTTTTGCGAATGTTTTGTGAGTTGATTAGAGATTTCAAGTTCACGCTATCCTATCCAGTTTTATTGCCTACTTAAGATTCACAGACACACACAGACAGACACACACACACACACACACACACACACATATATATATATATATATATATATATATATATATATAGTATATATATATATATATATATATATATATAAATGTGTGTGTGTGTGTGTGTGTATTCGTAAGCATGTTACGATATATTGTAGATATTCATTATCGTCTTGGTTCTCTTCGGAAAGAGGATGTAATTCAAGATGGCGGTTCATTTCATATTCGATCTCTCTATCTAGCTTGGTTACGTCACAGACGCAAATGCACTACCACTACCTGTATGGTCAGCTGTTTAAAAATTTGAGAAATGTCATACATTTTTTTCTCCTATCATACTACAAGCTTTTTTTTTTCTTTTCTTTTTTTATGAAAGCTCTCCGTCACATACGACGGGAAACCAGTCCATATGAACTCTCTCCTGGCATTGTGAAGAGAGTTTCTATTTTTTTGTATCCGTTCCGCTTCCATACTTCTCCGCTCGGTTACATGTTTAAATTCCTTTTGTTTCGCTGTAAGTATAATCGATATGCCAGATCATGATGCAGAAACTATTCAAAGAAAACCTTTCTATCTCAATGAGAACGCAGGGCATATTGTATGCTTTTTTTTCTCTCTCTCATAGATTTCCGGCAACTCTCTTTATTCAGATAACAATACCAGCGGCTTGTGTCAGGGATTGAGAGAATTGATTATTTTTATTTCATTGTAGTTGAAGCTTTTATAATCATTTGATGGAAAATATGTTTTAAATCATAATGATAAAAACGTTATGTTTACTAAAATTTGAGGAAAGATTCCACTTATTACTAGATGGAATATTCTTCAACTTTAGAGTATGTATAACCACGTGTTAGTATAAAGATTCTTGGGTTCAATAAAATAGCGCTGATCATCCTAGCTTTTTTTATCTCTGAGATATTTGGAGGTGACTAATGTTTTAGTTTACATTGTCTTTAATCGTGGATTGCACAGTGGCTTTGATTGCAGCCTTCGTTATATTTTCATTATTGTATTTGTTAGTACTTTGATGTGAATCTTATCTCTCTACTAAGACACAATGGATACATTTTCGTTTAGTACACTTTCTCATTGGAATGTGAAAACATTTATATTTTATGTTATTACGCTTCATAAATAGGTTTAAACCTCATGTACTTATTTTGTCATTTTGGAATAAATTTACTCCAAAGGCCAAAGCGAAGTAAATAAAACAAGGTTCATTCTTTTCTACTTTTAAGAGAAAAAAATTCATATATTTACTCAATTTACAGCCTTTATTATGTCTTCTACGTAGTGATGAAACCTCTCCTTTTTCCGGCAATTGGAAGATATTTTCTGAGGTTTATTTTAACACGAGACATAAATGGTGATGGCCGTGTGCTCTGACCTTGTCTAGTTCCTTTGTTCGGATAAAAGTTACAAGATTTACAGAGACCAGACGCAATTTTTGTCACCTGTGTAATGGGGGATAATATTTTACCCAATTGCACTATTGCCAGTTTTCCTCCACATGTATTGCTTTACTATCGTAGAATGACAGGTCACTGCCTCCACCCGCCCCCTTAACTTAATTTAAAAGAGGTTTTAACATTAGAGTATATATATATATATATATATATATATATATATATATATATATATAATATATATATGTATATATATATATATATATATATATATATATATATATATTAATTTTTTTTTTCAAATCGCTTTACTTACTAGTTTTGCCAAGTGCTTTCTTTTATTGTTATTACTTTATGCGCATATCTAATTTCCAAATATCAAACAAATTATAGTCGTGAATACTTGTCCAACAACGAAGTGATCCTCAACTCGTGATCGATATGGATATACAGCAAGAACCTCAGATATAATGCATTGATAGCTATAATTATTTTCAATAATATCCAACTTTCTGCTCCTTCATTCGAACCATCCTCTTGGCAAAAGCCAATAATTATTTTGGCGGCTGCAGCACAGATTCAAATGGGAACATATTTCATGTCACACAACCAGTGACAAATTTCTGCTTTGATTTTATCCTGTCTCTCTTGAATCCAATTAAAATGATTTGGTTGCCGTTATTTTTTATTTACGTGGATATCAGGTTTGTGTTTGGTATTCCAACTTATTTTTTGGTACATTGTCTAATGAAGGTAACTTTTTTGCACCTCAGGAAATCTTGGTAAACAGGGGGTTGGGAACATCAGAACAATTAAGGAAGACAACATATTAATTAATCATGTTCTAGAAAGGAGGAAATAAAATTTATATTTTAGTATAGCGAATTTTTTTTTATCCCAACCAACTTAGTTGTCTACCTGTTGGAATAATATATACAATAAATTTTTTTTCCAAGAAATATCTTTTTATTCCCCAAAATTAGCTAATATGAAAGTGGAATAAAATGGGTTAAGAATAACTAAAAAAAAAGAAAAAAGAACGTTAAACTACCAAATTCTTCCCAAAATCATATTCAATTAAGTATCGCCTTTTATCTCTTTCTGTCTAAACATTCATAGTTTATTAAAGTAAAAAACCGTCTAGAGAAAACCCATTTTTCTATATGGTGACTTAGAATCCATCTGAAAATGAGAATATAATTATCAGGCAATTAAACATTAAAGTTCGTCAATAAAATGTGTCACATTCCACTTCCCTTTCTCTAGAACTGAAGTAATTGTCATTTCACGTTTACCTTTTCCGAAGGACCTCCAACGCCTCTACTACACCGAAATCACTACTGTGTCCAATTCCTCCTCCAATTCACATACCAGAAATTAAATGTCATTTTCTGTGATTCGTATTACGAACTCACATCCACTAACTGATGCTACATGCTTAATAACTTTCCCGTGATTAACTCATGTCTTTGGAATGTGTCAATGAACTTAATTGTGCAAACTACATGTTTACTATTTGTTTTTCATCTAGCATCTCCGAGGAATTCAGTGTTTTGCATCTGTCTCTAACTGGCAAGAGCTAAGGTTATCAGCCCCACTATTTCATACATATATATATCTCTACTAGTGCCTTTCAGATATATATAGGATTTGTATCCTATATTTATTTCCATTTTCAGATCAATGTGCTACTTTCAATGAATGGGTTACTTGGTCCATCCACATCGTCGTGCAAATGGAAAATGCTGAGGAACGATGCTAACAATAATTGTTATCGCTTAAATCACCTCAAAACTTAAATAATATTCAAAATTGAAAAACTTGAAAAGATAATCCAATATAAAACTTTTCTATATGAATGCAGTTTTCCTATAATGTCTGAAATTGAAAATATGTATCATTATGCAACGCAGTTCTAAGAAAGAAACGTAAACAATTTATGATAAGGGATTCAACCACTTCACCCGACGGTGACCAGACTTTGGTCTATTTCACGCTGGATAGGCCGAAGTCTGCACAGTGCTTCACTCCACAGACAAGAACTTATACAAAATACACACTCGTGCACTCACAATCACCTGCCCCCCCCCCCCCCCCCCCCCCAGCCCCCCCCCCCCCCCCCCCACTCACACCTCTCTCTCTCTCTGCCTTGGTCTTCCGTAATACTAGTACTACAACTCCACCTCCTCCCCCTCCCCCTACACCTCCTACTCCTACTCATACTACTACTACTTCTACTACTACTACTACTACTACTACTACTACTACTGCTGATAGGGACGCTGCTGCAGCTTCAGTGCTAGAGACAATGACAAAAATGCGAAAGATCAAAACTACATTCCTTATACAAATCTTAGTAAAAATGAATATATTTAAAGTAGAAGACCAATATGATAGAACTCGAAAGGATACAATGATCATATAGTCTGAAACTATATCTATACATTTAAATAGATTTAACAATAAGCATAGAGCAAATTGACAAGTGTATTAAATGACAGGCGATTACTTAATACTAAACCTAAGTGGACATCAATATAGACAACTGTGTTCTTGACGATCTCTCTCTCTCTCTCTCTCTCTCTCTCTCTCTCCCCGGATAAACCTAATAAGTTATATTGTCTATGGCAAATAATGAAAAGAATGGAGAAGATGAAAATCAAATTCAGATTTCAAAGGAAATTATGATAAGGGTAAATAGATGTAAGAATTATAGATTTTACAAGACGATGCCGAATTTAACATGTAGCAAGAAAATCTGCATTTCACTTGTTTTACCTAATCCCAGATTAGCATTTTATAATGTTAGTAATATATAAAATTATACATTGTTTGAAACACTACATCCATCTACCATATATATCAACCGAGTAATTCTCAAGCATTAGAAATACGTGGATTAATTATCATTTCATATGTCATACAGGAGTAAACAAAATATGATAACTATCATATGTTAAATCAGGCTTCTGCTCCTCTCTTTATTCTACCCATTTCAACAAGGAAGAGTAAAGAAGGGCCAGTCTAAGTTCACCCTGTTTATTGCCAGACTGGGCCATCAATGCACCGTCAAAATGATGACCGGAGAGTATCGACGGAGTTTTGGACTTAAATGTATAAGGATTTAATGAATCTAGGGGAGAATTAAGAGGAGTCTTATACTAGACAGTACGGACTGGGTTTCAAACACACACGCACACATATGGACACACACACACACACACACACACACAAACACCCTATCCCAGGTAAGTACGCTTCTAATTACAACTAGAGGCTATCTATTTGGCGTACCCTGTGTCAGGTAAGTATGTTTCAATTTTACAACTAGAAGCATACTTACCTGGCACAGGGTACGCCAAAAAGATTGCTTCTTTTGTAATTAGAAGCATACTTACGTGGCACAGGGTACCGGTGCCCAAATAAAAGATTGCTTCTGTTTTTTTGTAAATTTAGGAAGCATAATCTATTACGTGGCACAGGGTACGACAAATAGATTGCTTCTGTTTGTAATTAGAAGCATACTTACCTGGCACAGGGTACGCCAAATAGATTGCTTCAATTTTACAACTAGAAGCATACTTACCTGACACAGGGTACGCCAATAGATTGCTTCAATTTTACAACTAGAAGCATACTTACCTGGCACAGGGTATGCCAAATAGATTGCTTCTGTTTGTAATTATAAGCATAAATACCTGGCACAGGGTACGCCAAATAGATTGCTTGAGTTTGTAATTAGAATCTATACCTGGCAGGGTACGCACCTGAGTTTGTAATTAATACTATGTACGTCGCCAAATAGATTGCATCTGTTTGTAATTAGAAGAATACTTTCCGGGCGATAGAGTAACGGATCCAAATAATTGCTTCTGTTTGTAATTGGAAAGAATACTTACGCCCTGGCACAGAGTTAACCATCATATAGATTTGCTTTCTGTTTTGTAATTAGAACGAATACTTACCTGGCAATCCAGGTATGCCAAATAGATGTTTTTCTTCTGTTTTTTGTAATTAGAAGAAAACTTAACTTGCACAGAAGTACTTCAAATAGATGTTGCTTCTGTTTGTAATTGTAAGAATACTTACCTTGGCACAGAAGTATGTCAAATAGATTGCTTCTGTTTGTAATTAGAAGAATACGTTACCTGGCGACGAGTATTACATCATATAGAGTTGCCTTCTGTTTGTAATTAGAAAGAATAACTTACCTGGTCACAGGTGAATGCCAATGATTGCTTCTAGTCAGAATTAGAAGCTAACTTACCTGGCACAGTTTAAAATTCCATTTTCACAAGGGTTATCATATAGATTGCTTCTAGTTGGTAATTAGAAGCATACTTACCTGGCGCAGGGAACACCAAATAGAATGCTTCTACTAGTTGTAAAATTGAAGCATACGTACCTGGCACGAGTAGTCAAATAGATTGCGTCTAGTTGTAATTAGAAGCATACTTACCTAGCACAGAATACGTCAAATAGATTAATTCTGTTTGTAATTAGAAGAAAACTTACCTGGCACAGAGTATTTCAAATAGATTGCTTCTAGTTGTAATTAGAAGATTACTTACCTGGCACAGAGTACGTCAAATAGATTGCTTCTGTTTGTAATTAGAAGAATACTTACCTGGCACAGAGTACGTCAAATAGATTGCTTCTGTTTGTAATTAGAAGAATACTTACCTGGCACAGAGTATGTCAAATAGATTGCTTCTGTTTGTAATTAGAAGAATACTTACCTGGCGCAGAGTACGTCAAAAGATTGCTTCTGATGTAATTTTAGAAAGAATACTTA
This sequence comes from Macrobrachium nipponense, assembly GCF_015104395.2. Lineage (NCBI taxonomy): Eukaryota > Metazoa > Arthropoda > Malacostraca > Decapoda > Palaemonidae > Macrobrachium > Macrobrachium nipponense. Next base: position 33,080,477 of record NC_061107.1, on the reverse strand, counting down.
CCTGGCACAGAGTACGTCAAATAGATTGATTCTGTTTGTAATTAGAAGAATACTTACCTGGCACAGGGTACGCCAAATAGATTGTATCTAGTTGTAATTAGAAGCATACTTGCCTGGCACAGTGTATTCCTAATAGATTGCTTCTAGTTGTAATAAGAAGCATACTTACCTGGCACAGGGTACACCAAATTAAGTTTCTTCTAGTAAACTTGAAGCATACTTACCTGGCACAGAGTACACCAAATAGATTGCGTTTAGTTGTAATTAGAAGCATACTTACTTGGCACAGGGTATGCCAAATAGATTGCTTCTTTTTGTAATTAAAAGCATACTTACCTGGCACAGAGTACACCAAACAGATTGCATTTTAGTTTTAATTAGAAGCTTACTTACCTGGTACAGGGTACACCAAATATATTGCTTCTAGTCGTAATTAGAAGCATACATACCTGGTACAGGGAACACCAAATAGATTGCTTCTAGTTGTAATTAGAAGTATACTTACTTAGTACAGAGTACGTCAAATAGATTGCTTCTGTTTGTAATTAGAAGAATACTTACCTGCCACAGAGTACGTCAAATAGATTGCTTCTATATTAAATGACAGGCGATTACTTAATACTAAACCTAAGTTGACTTCAATGTAGACAACTGAGTTCTTGACGATCTCTCTCTCTCTCGATATATTGTTTCTGTATGTAATTAGAAGCATACATACCTGGCACAGAGTACACCAGATATATTACGTCTAGCTGTAATTAGAAGCATACTTACCTGGCTCAGGGTACACCAAAAATATTGCTTCTAGTTGTAATTAGAAGCATACTTACCTGGCACAGAGTACACCAAATGGATTGCATCTAGTTGTATTTAGAAGCATACTTACCTGGCACAGAGTACACCAAATAGATTGCTTCTAGTTGTAATTGGAAGCATACTTACCTAGCACATGGTACACCAAATAGATTGCTTCTAGTTGTAATTAAAAGCATACTTACCTGGCACAGAGTACACCAAATAGATTCCTTCTATTTGTAATTGGAAGCATACTTACCTAGCACAGGGTATACCAAATAGATTGCTTCTAGTTGTAATTGGAAGCATACTTACCTAGCACAGGGTACTCCAAATAGATTGCTTCTGTTTGTAATTGGAAGCATACTTACCTGGCACAGAGTACACCAAATAGATTGCTTCTAGTTGTAATTAGAAGCATACTTACCTGGCACAGTGTACACCAAATAGATTGCTTCTGTTTGTCATTAAAAGCATACTTACCTGGCACAGAGTACACCAAATAGATTGCTTCTAGTTGTAATTAGAAGCATACTTACCTGGCACAGGGTATACCAAATAGATTGCTTCTAGTTGTAATTGGAAGCATACTTACCTAGCACAGGGTACTCCAAATAGATTGCATCTAGTTGTATTTAGAAGCATACTTACCTGGCACAGAGTACACCAAATAGATTGCTTCTAGTTGTAATTAGAAGCATACTTACCTGGCACAGGGTATACCAAATAGATTGCTTCTAGTTGTAATTAGAAGCATACTTACCTAGCACAGGGTGCTCCAAATGATTCCGTCTAGTTGTATTAGAAGCATACTTACCTGGCACAGAGTACACAAATAGATTGCTTCTAGTTGTAATTAGAAGCATACTTACCTGGCACGGGTATACCAAATAGATTGCTTCTAGTTGTAATTGGAAGCATACTTACCTAGCACAGGGTACTCCAAATAGATTGCTTCTAGTTGTAATTAGAAGCACTTACTAGTGCACAGGGTACACCAAATAGATTGCGTCTAGTTGTAATTAGAAGCATACTTACCTAGCTCAGGGTACTTCAAATAGATTGCTTCTAGTAGTAATTAGAAGCATACTTACCTAGCTCAGGGTACACCAAATAGATTGCTTCTAGTTGTAATTAGAAGCATACTTACCTAGCACAGGGTACACCAAATAGATTGCTTCTAGTTGTAATTAGAAGCATACTTACCTGGCACAGGGTACACCAAATAGATTGCTTCTAGTTGTAATTAGAAGCATACTTACCTGGCACCGGGTACACAAATGATTGCTTCTAGTTGTAATTGGAAGCATACTTGCCTAGCACAGGGTACTCCAAATAGATTGCTTCTAGTTGTAATTAGAAGCATACTTACCTGGCACCGGGTATACCAAATAGATTGCTTCTAGTTGTAATTGGAAGCATACTTACCTAGCACAGGGTACTCCAAATAGATTGCGTCTAGTTGTAATTAGAAGCATACTTACCTGGCACAGGGTACACCAAATAGATTGCTTCTAGTTGTAATTAGAAGCATACTTACCTGGCACAGGGTACACCAAATAGATTGCTTCTAGTTGTAATTAGAAGCATACTTACCTGGCACAGGGTATACCAAATAGATTGCTTCTAGTTGTAATTGGAAGCATACTTACCTAGCACAGGGTACACCAAATAGATTGCGTCTAGTTGTAATTAGAAGCATACTTACCTGGCACAGGGTACACCAAACAGATTGCTTCTAGTTGTAATTAGAAGCATACTTACCTGGCACAGAGTACACCAAACAGATTGCTTCTAGTTGTAATTAGAAGCATACTTACCTGGCACAGAGTACACCAAATAGATTGCTTCTAGTTGTAATTAGAAGCATACTTACCTGGCACAGGGTAAACTAAATAGATTGCTTCTAGTTGTAATTAGAAGCATACTTACCTGGCACAGGGTACAACAAATAGATTGCTTCTGATTGTAATTGGAATGATACCATCGTAGCACAGGGTACACCAAAAAGGTTGCTGTCATTTCCTTTGCTTCTTCCATTATGATGTATTTGGTTCTTAGTTCATCAACCTTTCTGCCAGATCCTTTGTTTTCCTTAATTCCTTTTCATTATTGTCTGATATACTATGTTGCTGTCATTTCCTTTGCTTCTTCCAGTATGACGTATTTAGTTCCTAGTTCATCAACCCTCCTGCCATATCCTTTGTTTTTTTTAGTTCCTTTTCATTATCGTTTTATATACTAAGTCACTGAAGACTCCTTCCGCAATCCAGGATTCCATCCGCTCACATGTGGTCCTAAGTTCCCCAGCTTGCAAATTGGTTTGCTCTGCGCAATTCTCTCCAAATGCGTCTGAATCTTCCGTACTTCTGTGGCTTTCCTTTAGCTATGAACTTTGTATCTATTAGCTCTTCCTTTCTTTCTTCTTGTTGTCAACATCTCAAAGCATTCCTCCTTCGTGGCAGCTGTCTGTCTTTTTGTAAGTCTCACAATGTCTCCTTGAGATCCTCCCTCATCTTCCGCAATCCTGGATTCCATCCGTTCATATCTGTTCCTCAGGTCTCTAGCTGGTTTCTCTCTGAAAAGCTCTTCTATGTGTGGAAAGTAGCCATTTCTTGAGAAGCCTTAAGTTTATGCTGGTTTGTCAGATTACCTAATGATTGGTTTGTTTTTGGCCTGCAGGTGGTGGTTTGGCGCCATGTTCGCGTTCTTCATGGTGTCTTGTTGGTGAGATTATCTTCGGGGGCCTCAATTTCTCTGCACATTTCTCTCCAATTGTGTCTGTAGTTTCCATACTTCTGTGGCTTTCCCTCGGCTATTCACTTTGTATCTATTAACTCTTCCTCTCTTCTTGTTGTCAACTTCTCCTACTATTCCTCCATCGTTGAAGCTGTCTGTTTGTTCCTAAGTCTCAACTAGAGATCGTCCTTCGTTTTCCGCAATCTAAGATTCCATCCGCTCACATCTGGGTCTCAGGTCTCCAGCTTGATTCTCTCTGGAAAGATCATAGGGATGTGGCATCGTCGTACTCCGCTATTATTCTTTTCTCTGAGCTTTCCTTTGCCTTGGATTTCAAATCAGACGCATGCGATCTCCGAAGACTTCAAAGATGGCTTCT
>NC_061107.1:33069064-33071564 GCF_015104395.2 Macrobrachium nipponense | reverse complement strand
CGCTAATAAATGGATGAAAGACAGAACGCGTCTCCCTACTCCAATATGTATATATATATATATATATATATATATATATATATATATATATATATATTATTGGTTTTATTACTATATTGCGCATATCTAATTTCCAAATATCAAACAAATTATAGTCGTGAATACTTGTCCAGCAAGGGAGTGATCCTCAACTCGTGATCGATATGGATATACAGAAACTCAGATATAATGCATTGAGAGCTAGTAATTATTTTCAACAATATCCAACATTTCTGCTCCTTCATTCGACCCATCCTCTTGCAAAAGCCAGTATTATTGCGGCTGCAGCACAGATTCAATGGGAACATATTTCATGTCACACACCAGTGACAAATTTCTGCCTTGATTTTATCCTGTCTCTCTTGAATCCAATTAACATTTTTTGGTTGCCGTTATTTTTTATTTACGTGGATATCAGAAGACTAAGAAATTTACTCGTTTTTAATGACGTCCGTTTATATTGTAATTATTCGAATTCCTCTTCGTCTATATCAAGTGGATGCTCTAATCTATATTTGTACTTAGACTGTCGTATTAGTTTGCTGTTAAATAAAACCATTGAGATGGTTATTTGTATGTCCGTCCGTATTGTTTCTGTCCGCCCTCAGATCTGAAAATTGTGTAGTTGATCACCCACTCTCCAATCATCAAACATGTCAAACTGCAGCCCGCTACCCTCAGTAACTTTTATCTTATTTACGATTAAAGTTAGTCATGATCGTGCGTCTGGCACCGGCTATATGTGGCAATATTGTATGCCACCACCAGGACGTGGCTGAAAGTTTCATGGACCTCGGCTGAGAGTTTCATACAGCACAACACTGTACAGAAAACTCGATTGCGCCGAAGAACTTCCGGGTAATTTTTACTTGTTGTTTATCCAGTTCAAAATTTTCCTTCTTCGTTCAATAAATTTCTCCTTAAACCCTTCCAGATATTGGTTTTCGAAATCTTTTCCATCGTCATTCCAACGGTAGGAAAAATGTTAAGACTTTCAGCAACTCTTCGCTCCTTTATCTTTATGGTCTCTTAGAAAAAAGAAAAAAATGCGGCGTAGGATATTTGAAAATATTGTTGTAAAATTCCTTGAGTTGACTCCCACGAAGTCAATTCAGAGTTCCAGCTGTCCATTTGAGCTTGAACAATTTCAGAACTTTTGAACTTGGACCTTCTAAACGGGGCACAAAATACGACAGTGATAAGGAAAAAATGCCACGACTTACGTCACTTTATTATCCAACAGCCATTGGAAGACAGAAAAAGGAAAACATTAGGAACGAGGGAATATTTGCAGCGGTTGCAGAAATATTTATCTAACGAATTATTTTCAGCGTCGGAATTTCTGATTATGTAAGATTATTTAATTATTATTGTGAATATTATGAGTGAAAAAGGCATTGTAAACTGACTAAACATTAGGTTATGAAGCTATCAGGCTTTTTTTTTTTATAAATTCGTATTCATTCTTTACTTGATAGTTTCTCTACACTTCACAGAGAAGAGTTTCTTCGATAATATTGCTGTCTTTTATTATTATTATTATTATTATTATTATTATTATTATTATTATTATTATTATTATGATAAGCTTAATAAATTTTAATGATAGTTTTTCGTATATACAAGTCTGCTAAGACAATTAAAATGCGACGAAAGTTCCACTATTACCCTATCTGCACTTGTATGGAACCACAAGATAAACATAAGAAATAATTGCTCAATGTCGCAGTTGAGACCACTAAATACACGACATTCGCAGTATTTTGTTAAAGCGACTCATAAAGGTCTATTTCAGTTGAGTTAGGATACCTCTGACTGTTCGAAATGATGACAGCTAATGATTTTCATGATTACTATATAATTTTGACTTTTTGGGGAAATAATCTACCCAGAGAGAAATCAGATGAAATTGTTTAAGAATGCGTCTGAGTTACGGAGCATCTTCGTCATTTGATTTTTACTTTCATCTCAACAGAAAAATTATTGATTTTTTTTTTTTATTCTTATAACCTGGAATACCTTGAGGATTTTGTTTCTGAATTAGAAACACCGTAGGGCTTGTAATGCTAGTATATCTTATTGAGGTAATGCATGTTAATCGCGTTGATTCCTCTAGTGTTGATAAAAGTTATATGATGTAACCTGTGACCTTGTTTTTGCTTTGTTGAGGAAAGTTAAAAAGAGCAGTACATGTTATTTCAAGGATATGAAATCAACCATAAGAAACACTTTCCTTTCATTGTGTAGTAGGTGTAATGAAACATCGCCTTCATGTTGTTGGTGTATTTTGCAAGTGATTTTTAACCAGAAATAACTCCTTGAATTAAAAAAAATCTATTGTAACAAATGATAACTAGGCTTCAACAATTATCGTTATGAAAAAGTGATGGTTCTTTCATATTCGGCTGAGCTATTTACTAAATATTAAAATTTTATTATCGGTTCTCTGAATCTAGAAAAT
>NC_061107.1:33054064-33066564 GCF_015104395.2 Macrobrachium nipponense | reverse complement strand
TATCATATATATAGTATATATAATATATATTTATATATATATATGTATATATACTTCCTCTTCTAGATATATATCAGATCATATTATATCATATATACTATATATCATCTACTATATATATATATATCTATACTATATATATATTTATATCTATATATATAAATATATATATATATATATATATATCTATATATATATATATATATATATATTTACTATATCTATATATATATATATATATATTCATATATATATACTATATATATATATATATTTACTATATATATATATATATCTATATAGACCTATATATATCATATATATATATATACTTAGTATTTATACAAATATCATATATATATATATATATATATATATATATATAGATATATATATATATATATATATATATATATATATAGCTATATATATATATATATATATATATATATATATATATATATATATATCCGTATATATATATATACATATATATATTATTTATACTATATATATATAAATATATATATATAATATATATATATATATATATATATATATATATATTTATACTTATTTATATATATATATATATATATATATATAGTAGATTTTTATTTGATTCAAGTTTTGAAATAGAATAATATCTCAACAATATAGGAACATACTTTAGGCCATCAAATATTTTCTTGCCAAACACTTTTTTTATTCTGATTTTTATTTATTTCATTTTGCAAAACTTTCAGTGTTTAAAAATCATATCAGCAAAGCAGGAATATTACTAGGCTTTTGGAATAACTCTTTCTCCTGTGAGAAATTACAGCACTCTACTGTTTTTTTATATCAAAAGAAACCATATTTTCTTGTCTTTACATTGATGTATGCAGTCTGATTGTATCTAGAAGTTTTTTTTTTTTTTTTTTTTTTTAATATTGCAGTACTAACATCTGTACATGATACTAAGGATTTTCTAACCCTTTGATGAAAGATGAACATTAGTTAAAGTCATGCATTACTCTTATTTGAAATATCTTGAAAAACATAATTTGTAGTCTTGAGATACATTTACTATATTACTCAATTATTGCTTTCATTCATACACTTGGTAAAGTGGATCATTTATTCAGCTATCCTTAGTCCCACATTGTCCAAAACAGGCAAACCCTGGCAAACCACCCCAGCTTTGGCACATGAAAAAGACTACCGGAATCGTGTTTAGCATTTGCAAAATGATGTCATGATTTATGCATGAGGGCTGGGGTCAATTAGCCATCTTTAATGGTACGACCAAACTGGCTGATGCCAGGAAGTACCATCGATTCCCCCTTTTTTTTATTTTTTTGCCACCTGTTTGTATACAAGAAACTGGTGGAGTAGAAATTTAATGCATCCTCAGTTGGTGGTAATGTCATGATGTCACCTTAGTCAACAACAGATAAGTGTTTCATTAAAATGTCCACTGACTGAACAGTTTGTTTGCTGTGAAAAGAGGAAAACAATTGGACTCATTACTTATTCTTATGCTACTTGATATTTTTTCTTCAAAATATTTATCGTTTGTATCAATAAATCACGTATTTCTTATTCAGTGTATGAGTCACATTCCATTTGCATAGCATATACCTACGTATACGTATATAGCATGTAAAATATCTAAGTTTTACATTCATCCCAGAGCAAGTAGTGGCAAAAATTAATCCAATACTGCATCGCAAGTTTTCGAACTCCTGATATATATTGATAACTTTCGAAAACAAGAATAATATTTCAACGCTAAAATGTAAGAGCTTAGTTTAAAACACTCGCAATAATAAAAAAAAAAAAAAAAAAAAAAAAAAAAAAAAAAAAAAAAAAAAAAAGATGCCTTTTGTCAACACAAATTGTCGGCCCTCATGAAAACTTTACCACTTAGTAACCCTAGGACCAGTTTTTACTTTAACTGGCGCACAAGCCCATTGCAGTCAGGCATATATTTCTTGTTAGACCGATGCTGTGATGTTGGGATTCTGGATTCTAACAATGCTACTAACATGAGAAGTTCTGGGAAAGATTAGCGCATGGAGTCTAGTCACATAATTAGCTTCTTATTTTGTGAGCCAGGGTCACCTTTGTTTCATTATTGTTTTTATGAGTGTTTTTCTCTTACTGCGTACTATTACAAATCATTTTATTCAGACTTTCACAACCTTGTTTTACTTTCAGCTTTAGACCTTTAGACGTATGTTCAGTCTGCGAATTTCTATCACACTGATCCAGTACTTTTTCAGAAACATTGATGTATTGTCATCCATACTTTTTTTTTTTTTTTACTTAAAACCCATTTGTAATCACCATCCCTGCCTTAAATAATGCATTGTTCATGTTCCCTTTCCTCAGAAAATTCCAAAATATAAACTGCTTCATTCACGTAAAAAGATTTTTAAACATTAGTGCCTTAAATCTTCACAAAATAAAAGCGACTGCTTTTCAGTACCTGCTTCATACAGTTATTCAGTACTTGGTTTTAGGTTTTCTCTTTTATTCATTAAATATAAGCTCTTCCATTATTTCCAAGTGACCACACCATCTATAATGAATCTGAAATATTTTTTTTAAGAGTTGTCCCACTTCTTATATGTATCTCGACATTCCTTACTCGATTGGTTTTAATAACCCTATCATGAACACAGAGTACACCTAGCAGCTTTCTTTTCTTTTCATTTGCATTCAATGTATACACTTCACTTTCATGTGTCCCCATCTTCACTTAGCAAGTCTTCTTTTCTTTCTCTTCAATCATCATTTTCTATCCTTAGAATGGGTCGATTATGTTTTTTAACATGTTCCTTATGAAATATTTGTCTGAAGTTTGGAAGGTTTTCCTTGACATTTTATTTAACGATTCCTACACTATAAACTAAACATTTCGGCTCTTTTACTAATCTAAAAGTCATTCTCCTAATAAATTTCAAGTGCGTTCACACTGAGACTCCTAGTGCAGCATTCATGAAACATATTTATTATGTATTAAAAATCTCTTTCCATTGAATATAATATAAATTTTGGGGGAATGCTTAATCACCATGGCATTTCTATTAAATGAAATGGCCATCAATGTATGGATTTCAAATTAGATCTCGAATCTGAGGCGTAATTTAATCAGTGAGATCATTATTATTACCATTTTTAGGTCTTTTATACTAAACTGTTAACTAATTGCATATATGGTCTACAAAATGCAAGTATATTTGATTAATTTGGAAATTCTTGTTCCTTGATGACTTCAAGAAATATTTTTTAATGGTAATCGCTAATTTTATGAATAGCTTTCTTAAATGTGATCACTTTATTTTTTATATATTGCAGCACATTTTGCAAGATGAATAAATTCCTGGTTATAATATTCAATATTATCTGGTTATAATACTCAATAGTTGTAACCATATTATAAAATGTAACTGCGAGGGGGATCAAATTTATGAGATTTTCACTAAATCAGATTTATTGACTGAAGGTAAATGTTGTGTACCTAACCTTCTACGGGCATAACGTTTGAAACTTAGCCTTGGCATCTCTCTCTCTCTCTCTCTCTCTCTCTCTCTCTCTCTCTCTCTCTCTCTCTCTCTCTAGTCCTAGCAATCATTAATATCTATTTCACTCTTATACACCCGCGTCTTGTGCTTAAAATTCCTCAGGGCAAGGAAATACTTTGGACATAATGATAATAATTTGCTAGGTCTTATTTGTTGTCAATATAGCTTTGTACTTTATTGTTTCTTTCATTTAACGGCTGGAATGGCGGGCTTATGTATATGGTTTCCGAAATTGCAGAACTCCAAATGCGGTAAAATAAATCAAGAAAGAATATATGATCCCATTAAAATCTCTTTCCCTCTCCGGAATGAACAATTTCCCGTCTTATCCTCAATTAGCAATATCATCAGGCGAGTTTACGTTGAGACCTGAACGGTGAAACTTTTTATAGGAAGTCATTATGACCCAAAATATCAACTGGGTGGAGCGAGGTAATTTCGCAAGGAGTCTCGTGCAAAATTCGGACAACTATGAAGCAATATTGACCATTACTTGGAACGAAGGTCGACCTAAAGTGATTCGCGAAACTTTCTCTAATTTTGGGAATATTAACTTAAAAGAGGGGGAAGTTGCTGACGTGTCCACCGAGTGTCTACGCACTGAGTGAAGCTAGAAGTAATGTTTATTTATTGTAGCATAATTCTATCTCAAATATAAACACATCATTAAATATTTGAGAGAGAATGATATGACATCTATATGGGAATCATACAAGGTGACTGAACCATTTTTTTTTTTTCGATTTATTTTTTGTTCAATCTCTAAGGATCCATATAACTGAATGAGTAAGAGAGTAACTAGCCTTAGCCTTTGCATGCTACTAAGTTGAGGCTCTCCAATCGTAGAGATGTGTTTATGCATCATGTCACTCTACTTTCAGAAGATAAGCATTTTAGAAACTATGGTAGGTTTCCCTATGCTTTTCAGCTTCTGAGTGAAGAACGGTAATGAAATCAATGTATTGATTCTACCTGGTTCTAAAATCTTGTTAATAGCACTTTTTAATAGGTCATAATGAATATTCAGGAATGATACAGACTGGGATAGGAAAACTATCTTCAACGAGAAGTACTTTTGCTGTATAGATATTAGGCGCTATAAAAAGTAACAGAGATCTGATATGTTCATTTGAAAAAAAAGAGGTTGACGAAGATTATGGAAGTTTATTTATAAACATAAGTGACATTATGCTATAAAGTTTAAAATGTCTAATGGGCATAAAAGATTTTAATAATGCTTCGTTTGAATCAAAGGTATTTACAATTATAGCTAACGGAATCAGATACATATAAGGCAAGAAGACTGAAATGGATATATTATATTTTAATAGTATATTCTATTTCATTTTTACAAGCCACCAAGAATGATATAGGAGTAGTTAATGTAGCAACAGACCTTTGTAAAAATATTGGTCATGTATGTATAGGCTATTTTAAAGGAATATAACAGGAGTTGCAAAAAAGGAAGGTAGAACCGAATTAGCCCCGCAGAAAGTAAATAAATAAAGCGTTTTAAAAAAAGAGAGCTACGAAGTGAGTAAAGTACACAGCGAAGGAAGCTGGAAACGGGAAATTTCCAGAGGAGTATAAAAGTTCAGGCGTCAGAGCAGACTTCGTACAGATTCTTTGTGAAAAGTTTAAAAGTTCTCTCGACATTCCTTGATCTTAAGCAATAATTACTTACATGTTATTTGGATTTCGTTGAACTGATGGTGTTAAATTATTGCATGAGAAATATAACATGTTTTTTTTTTTTTTTTTTTTTTTGATAACTGAAGAGCTTCCCCCTGGGTTCACAAGTAATAGTATTCCTTATTCTACTTTTACGTCCATTCTCAAAGTTTGTCCTTTTTAATATTTTTATATGCCATCAGGTAACGTGTTTTATAATATATCGGGTGACACGGTTGTTCTTTTAAACTACTATACGTTTTAAGAAGTTCTATATTTACACGAGACTCTTTTCCTTATTTCAGGCAACTGTAAAATTTGCTCAACTTCGACTCATGAAGGACACTTTCCTCTGTAACATTCTCTCCTAAATATACTCTTTAGTTAAACGCATGCTAAATGTTTCATCCTCAGACAATTGTTTGGTCACCTATGACGTAATATTAAAATATTATGCCTTATGTGTTTTCCTCCACCGAATCCCTATTTAGTTAACGTTCCCCGCCCCACCCACCCTTCATTAATTCAAATACGGACAACAAAGCACCAAGGAAACATAGCAACATAATATTTTTTTTTTTTATAAATAAAATCACTTCTATACCAAGAGGGTGAAATACAACACAGTCCTTCTAATCTACGATCATTCTCTTATCTATATCGTTTCTGTCTCTCGTACGTAATGTAACTTTGCGGAATCATTTCTCCAGATATAATTCCTGCCTGTTTTCTGTTGAATGGAAAGACCGAGTATTCAGCATGCCTCCTCCTTCCATATTAATCTCTGAACATCAAACATTCTTTAATGCTGTTTGTTGCTTTCTGCGCAGGTTTTTGGAGTTTGATGGCTTTGAAAAACCGAATGTATTCTACCTTCGCAAATTAAAAATAACCATTTTTTAATGAGTCATGAATTTAGTGAGGAATGCTGAATGGAAGGTGACTGCAAATAATAAAGTGCTGAATGGAGCTGGTAGACAGATATTGCTGAAGCAAGTGAATGATTCCAAGATGAATAGTAAGGTATTGACGGCAAAAAAGAACCATGAAGATGCAGCAGTGAAGTCAAATCACAATGTGCAAGAATAGAAGTATGGACTTATGTGGATAGTTGCGAGTTTAAATACTAGATCGTAGTAGGACGAGACGAGAAGGGCCAAAAATAGGTGTAACAAGAAAGACAACAGATGTATATTGATTATAGAAACCAAACAGGCGTGGACAGGAGATCAGTGAACCAACTCTCCTTCACAGCAATGAATTTTATACGCTGAATACAAACGAACTTTGTCATATGAATTGTTTAAATGGTCAATACCCTAAAATAAATCAAAAGGTGAGATATAGTTATTATATACAACGGTTGATTTACAAAATTTAGTGCGGCAGGCCGAACACTGGGGCAGTTTTGTCATTCAGCGCTTATGAACGAGAAAAGAAGAAATGCATGGAGTGTATGGATAACAAGATGAAGAGGGACAGAAAATATAGAAGATGAAGTAGAAGGATCTAAAATAAAACTGAGAGAAACCTTCATGAGTTACCCTATGAAGTAAGAGTTAGAGAGGTTGGACAGCAAGATTGAAGAAAGGAAGTAAGAATGGAGGTGCGATAAATGGCTGAAATGTGGGTGCAGCTGGAGGCCGTAGAGACGCTGGAAACACCTTTAGTAATGGCCCCATGCATCACGTGAGGTGCTCTGCAGTGAGACTATAGATCAGAGTATAGAAGAGGCTGAGGCATATTGAATAATTTATAAAGGTTATTTTAAGATGTTGATGAATAATAATCTCTCTCTCTCTCTCTCTCTCTCTCTCTCTCTCTCTCTCTCTCTCTCTCTCTCAATAAGACAAATGTTCCAGATCTTTAGTCACTGAAACTTTTACGACTTGTTAGTTCAAACATATCCTCGCTAAGTAAGGTAACCTAACGAGGTGAATAAACGATTCATTCATTTATTGGGCAGCAAACAAACAAAAATATTTTTTTATTGACATCAGTTTTTGCTTAGTACTTATAACTAACATTATTATCATTGTTATTATCATAAGTTATAAAAGAAGTTGGAACTAACATATCAATTAGTAGTGTAAGAATTACCTTTCAGGCTGAACACCTTGCGAGCTTGAGCTCACTTTCCCATCCCACCTGTGATCATGTAAACAAACACAATAACTGTTGAAGTGTAAATATTTTCCTCTTTCACTTCCATATTGTATCCGGGGAAGCTGTTGGGTGGGATAATAGGCCGCTACAAACCAAGATAAAAACATAGAAGTGGCAACTTATGCACTTACGTAATACTTGTATTGTTACTTGAGTGTATTATATTCGACGTGCCTCTAAGAGGGAATATAATGGAAGTTAAGAAGTGCAATAATGTGTAAAATATTTAAATGAATATCTATCACACACTGGAATCAGACCCAAAACTTCTTGAGTGAGAGAAGACGGTGCTAGTAACTAGGAGGCAAAAGTTAGCCATTGTCTGAAGAGTCGGTAACTTGTCGCATTCATTTTACAAACAATTTGAAAACAAGCAAACGACCGTAAGTGGAGAACAAATCTTTGGCATTTGCTGGATAACTGTATGACGCTCTGGTTAACATTGTTTAAAGGACACTGATTTTTATTCAGCATTTTTGTGAAGTGTAAGCGATAAGTTACCGACGTGTGTTTATATCATGTTTTATTGTGCGAGGTGAGGTATGAATGATAAACTGAGTCTACAGCTTACTAATTTATTCACAAAACTTTCACAAAGGTCAATAGTTCGTTCGAGCCGCAAAGCAGTCCCGACCTCTTGACAGATTGAGGAGGCGATTAAATCCATCTGTGTTTCTTCACAGACATAAATTTACTTATAAATAGATGCAAAACATCTGAATGGTAACTAAACATACTTGACTGGAAAATTGGCATAGCAATTTACAGAAGGATAACAATACATGAAAGGTGGACAACAACGCCATCGGAATATCTGCATAAGTCTTTATGCAGATATCCCGATGGCTTGCTCTCGACGTTAGTCATCACGGAGAAAGGAGAATTTGAAGATAGGTTCGCCACGTGGGCGCTACAAAAGCATTAATGTGGGGGCACGGCTTACACAAACGACTTTTATCTAACATTCCCACTCACAATTGATGGCGTGATTGCATTATATTCAAATTGTCGAAGTGATTGATTGTAACGGAAATAAACTCAAAGAGTAGCTTACGAAATATTCAACACAGATTTTTCATGACTTGAGAAGAAACCCCAGAAACTATCTCGTGAGAACCTGCCTGGTGAGAGACGGGGTCAGTGACAATCAACCTACGAAAGTGCTAAAAAACCTGAAGCCTAAATATCGAAAACAGTACCCGAGGAGTTGCTGGTGATTAAGTGAGTGTTAGTGTTACACATTTGAGTGCCTGTAGTACAAATTGACACACGCAATAACATGTGATATTTAGAAATAAATATTTACCTAAAAGTAGGATCGAATATGGGACCTCTATGGTGCGTGATGAGTACTAACACGAATCGACAGTTGGTTGGGCCACATTAAAGCCAATATACGTCTCTCTCTCTCTCTCTCTCTCTCTCTCTCTCTCTCTCTCTCTAGATATGCCTCTTTCTGTAGGGATAATGAAGCAGGAATGTCTCTCTGGGGAAAATGATGAAGCAAGGGATTTCAGATTGGTGTTGTTCCCAGAATTATCAACATCTCTTCCTGGTATTGGTAATCGTTGATACTGACGCTCGGGCGGCGCTTATTCCACAGTATTTTGTACTTCTTTTCATCGGGTATTATTGACTTTTTCTAAAAGTATTCACATCTAATAGTATTTTGAATCTATTTTTCCTTGAAAATCATAGCTGAATCAAATCTTGTAAAATCAGCTTAAAAAGTGGACTACCAAGTTTTCAACTGGTTTATGAACAATGATCGTTCTGTTAAGAACATTGTATTAGTAATGCAGTGCTAACACTGAAAAACTTGAAGATTATGGGAGTATAATCACAAAAACTAGGTCTTATTCATTTTTCACTTAACCATACATATGAGGTGCCTCATTATAGCTCTAAAAGTAGACTACAAACTAGCTAGTCTACAAGTAAACTTTACCAACTTTGCTAGTCTACCTGGGTTGATCATCGAATAAACAAGGGTAGCTTACCATAACCTAACTTTAGCTTAGCAAAGATAGCCTAACTTTATGTTACCTTCAGGAATGCTGACTTTTTCTATCTGTCCCTCTCCACATACTGTGAAATACAGCTTAAGTCGTGACTAGTTATGAAATTCTAAGTTATCACAGGCTAGCCTAACTTAGACTGTACAATGTAAATAAGTATGTTGAATTACAAGTCAGTATGATTGTGGCATGTTATAAAGCTTTATACTATATGCACTTCCTAGTAATAGTTGCACTTGAAGCTGTGCAAATAGCTTCTATGTTAAGTTCAAATGCTTTGATCTTGCTCAGTAAAGTACATACAGTGTGATCTCCTCCGAATCACAACTGTATGAATATGAATGAATGCAGATTGTAGTTACATTTGTGCTGAAATTAAACAGTTTCTCTTATAAGCTCTGCAAGTAGCCACATAGGTTCAAATATTCCTTTAAAATGTATGTGTCATGTGAGATTCAAGACAAATATTTTGTCAATTTTATATTTAAGATATCCTCATCAGAACAATGAGTGAGACCTCTACCTTACTAAGGTTAGAAAAGGCATATGCAGCAAGCGTTTTCTGTCAGTGTACATTTTCAAGCCTCCTGGTATGCACGAACATAAGTTTCTGCAACAGGCTTTGAAGTCCAGAATATGTTAAGAGGATATAATGGCTACCAAAGAAGTAACCAGAAAGGCCAAGTATATCAGTACTGGCAACGGCAAGATTTCTTCGTTCCCTGCAAACAACAATATCAATAATATGAGATGCAGTACATTTAAAAATCCTATGAAATGACTGTACAGACTATTGAATAATGGCTGTTAGGTATCAGGCTATTAACCTAGGCTATTATTAATATGCCTGTGGATGAAGCTGATATGGGATGTCACCTTTAGAGATGATAATTATTTTATCATACTGTTGTAAAATTTTCTTCCTGTCAGTTTGACCCGTGAATAACGAACGATAATAATTAGTTCTGCCTCTAGAGAGTAAAACAGTAAATTTATGGTAGTATGCAAGGCACATAATATCAGTAAATTGGTCAGTGCTACAGCAGACAGATTGACTATTTTTTTTATTTCAACCTGTAGTGCACAGTGTCCTTGATAAATGCTGCAAGATCAATTACCAATCTTTAAAGACTGGTGAAAAAATTGTCTTAATGCAGCAGCATCATAATGCTATAACGTCAGTATATCTGCAAAATTTTATGGCTTAACTGTAAAAGAAATATACCAGCAAAATTTAATATTTTCATTTATGCATACACTACATATCATATTTAGTAAATGGTACATAAATCATCTGACATTATTGACGTACAGCCGAGAAAATGTGTTTTAATCATCAACACAGCAATGGCGCCAGGCAGTGAACGTCACAAAATGTTTGGCTACCATAGGTTGTCTAATCTCTCCCCTCTATATCTATGGGGTTGACTACCTTAACTCAACAGTGGCGAAGTTAAAAAAACAAAATCAGATCCAAAATGATACAAAAAAGGATTTAGATTCGCTGCCGGTACAAGGGTTATGGACATAATAAAAGTTAAATCAATACAATAAAAGTTCAACGCTAAAACATTTAAGAACATGAGAGCAAGCGAAATGTGGAAAGGAATCATCAGTGAGGTGATAAACATCACATCACACACCTAAGAACACAAGAATTAAATTGCCGACTTTGAAACAGCAGCATCTCTCAGTGAAACAAGGAAAAAACACACTGCACAAATGTTTGGCAAAAACATTTGAACACCGAATAGAATCGGAAGACTAACAAAGAGCCAGAAATGGACGAGACTGACACGGGACGCAAATAACACGGAAAAGTAATACCTTTCCTGACAGTTCACTGTGACAAAAAAATCACCCAAACTCTGCTCCAAGAGAGGTCGTGCCATGAATACCACCTATATTTGAGAACGAGAACAACGAGAGAGAGAGAGAGATCCAGTCAAGAGGTTAGAGGTCATCAGCGTTCAGAGTTTTCGTATCCTAACGTTCTCACTGGCACTATTTTCCTGCTTTTGTTGGCCTTAGCTGTACGGTCTGTCCCTTGATCAATCATTTTTCGCTCCAGAGAGAGAGAGAGAGAGAGAGAGAGAGAGAGAGAGAATTCCTGTTTAATCAAGGATATCGCAAGTATTTAATACATTTGATAGTTTATGATTTTTAAATCTTTATTCTAGTGTTTCAGGAAATCCGTACATAATAAACAAAAATAATTGTTAATGACCTCTTTCTTTTGAAGGTTTTATCTTCTGTTGTGTATCTTTGTATTTAATAATTGTCGTATCTTTCCCAATTCCCATTCCCTGTCACACGTATCTGATAATTGAATGGTAGTAAAAGTTATTGAGGTACATGCATCGCTGATATTTTCTTTGCATTACAGTTACGTCGAATGATAATATAATTTATGTTATTTTATTTCAATTAGATTACAAATTACTCTATATTTGGTAAGTTGTTCGCTATGATATTTCAGCACTTGTCAAATGCATTATTCATAAATAAAAGTTAATAACGAAAGAATAAGTTAACCAGTATTAATGAGTGGCATATAAAATGAGAAACCTAATTGCTAAAAAAGTCAATTTCACAAATATTAACATATGATATTACAAATAACCGATAAAAACTCAAATCTGTAAATGGTCTTTTCTGTGGCTTAACCTTCCATATGTCTCTTCGGAAACGTTTAGATTGGAGAGAAACATAAGAATAATATATAAAAAAATAAGGAATACGTAACCTGAAAATACAGCATTATTTCGTATAATTATGTGCTATCTACCTCCCTTATAAGTATTAATTTCCTTCTGTGTCTTTATCTGTTTACTTATTTACCTACATTCATGTACGCATGAACGTCCAATGTAGCCTTTTCCATTATGTTGGCAAATTGTGAGTGTAGAGACTAGTTGTATTATTTGTCTAATTTTTTCACAAATCTGTCGTCGAAATTTTCCAGCCATTATAACCAAGTATAGTTTCATATTCGCAAATATTAGTGAATTTGGAAAAAGTCACATGTACAAGTGGCAAAAAATCATCGACTTGTATCTCTCTCTCTCTCTCT
>NC_061107.1:33031564-33051564 GCF_015104395.2 Macrobrachium nipponense | reverse complement strand
TTTCATTACGGGTGAAATACGATATAGTCGCAAAAGAGCAAATTCAGGAATTGGTAGAGAAATGGCGACAGAACATCGCTGATCAGATAGAGAGCCTTTGTAACGAGCAAGAAGGTTCTGGTTGGATCATTACGAAAGTGATCTCTATTGATATCACTGTTGTTAACAATTGGCGCTCGAGGGAAGAGGATTGGAAATTACGTGCCCTATCCCCCCAACTTGCGAGGTGGTAAGATGGTGTTTAATCCCCCCTCCAATCGCAATAACTGCGTATTCCTAGCACTCAGTGTGTTTACTTATAAGCGAGCGAACCCCCTCACAGAGTGGTTCCACCTCGCCGAAAAAGTGAAAAGGGGAACAACTTCAATCAGTGACCACTTGAACTGGCACTTGTCCAATCCCTTTCACTGGGAAGACTTTGGCAAAGTAGAAAAGCAAAACGGTATACGTATCTTTATATACGAAATCTCAAGTGATAAAGATAAACATAAAATAATTTTATCAAGAAAGGGAGGTAGTGATGGTGATATGGTACATTTACTTCTACTAAACAATAAGCATTGCGCCCTTATTAAAGATTTCAATGCTTTTATGAGGAGCTTCACTCACGATAGAAGATGGCGAGAGGGATACGAATACTGTCGTTCCTGTTTGTGTCTGTTAACGAGTGAGGAAGATATCGAACACCACCGCACTGATTGCGTTGTCAAGGTCAAACTTACCACGAAACCCCCGAACGAGAAGTTGAAATTCAGGAACTTTCATAAATCACATCCCTTACCCATCTGTTGCTTTTTAGATACAGAGGCGCTCGTTATACCTACGGGTGATGAGAACGGTATCACCAGTCGTCATAAAATGATAAGTTTTAGCTATATCATTATCAACCGGGATGGTGAAGTGGTGAAGACCAGGACTTTAACGAGTCGACATTCGGCTACTGAACTGGTGAACGCATTGGACGAGGACTGGTCCTCACTCGCGCTCGAAAAATGTCATTTCCCGATTAACATCTCACCCAGTGACGAAGAGAGATTCATGCGCGCCACCAGATGCGAGTTGTGCGATAAGAGGTTTGTAAGAGGTCATGATAAACACCGTCACCATGACCATATGAAAAGAGAAGATAACTTTGTAGGTGCGTACTGTCAACGGTGTAATCAAATGTGCGCAGACAAGTATAAAACACTCCGCGTGTTCGTACATAACATGTCATATGATTTGGGACTCATTCTGAAAGAAATGGAGGATGATCACCCTATTCGAGTACAACCCAAAAACGGGATGAAATTCCTGTCAGTTCGCATCAATAACCTTTTGTTCCTGGACACGCTACAGTTCCTTTCGGGTAGTTTAGAGGTACTCGCTCGGGACCATATAGCCAGCGGGAGAGAGTTGACCTACACCCACTACCTATTACGCCATTTACCCCTCCAGTCGAGGTTGCGAATCATTACCGGAAAACACTCGTTCCCGTACGAGTACGTTGACGATGAGGCGAAGTTATCAGAGGACAGATTACCCCCGCGCGAAGCCTTTTTCTCTACCCTAAAAGGGGAGGGTATCTCCGAGGGGGAATATCAGCGAAGCAAGGAAATGTGGCGATTAGGAGAGTGTAAGTCACTGGGCGATTACATGAACCTCTATTTGAGAATAGACGTTGGTTTGCTAGCCGACGTGTTTCTCAATTGGCGGAAAATCTTGCTGCAACAGTACGGGTTGGATTGCGCCCAATATACTACGCTCCCCGGATACGCCTACGACGCCATGTTGAAAAAGACGGGTGTAGTTTTAGATTACCCGTACGACATTGGCACATACCTTCAAATACAGGAAAATATACGGGGAGGTTTTACCACCGTTGTGAGGCAGCACATAACAGCCAAAAACTCGGAAATAGGTAACCTAGGGGAGGGAGAGTCTTCTTCCTATATATTATACCAAGACTTTAACAGTCTGTACCCTTTTTCCATGACGGGAAAGCTCCCAACGGGAGATATTCGAGAACTGAACGAAGAAGAAAAAGATCAATTTGTACGGAACAATTTTCCCGCGAATGATGACGATGATGTGGGTTACTGGTTAGTTATCGACACCAAACCACTTTCGGCTGAAGCGGCTGAAAAAACGGATGACTTACCTCTTTGCCTGCATCAAAGGAATGTGCAATTAGAAGATATATCGTCATACTGTAGAAACATCTTGGAAGAAGAGGAAGGAAAAATAGGACATCGCACCCGCAAGCTTATCGGAGATCACGAAGCTAAAAAGAATTATATGATAGCCCTACCCCTTCTGCGACTGTACATGGATCTCGGGTTAGAAATTGAGAGAGTGCGTAAAATTTACGCATTTAAACAAGCTAGCTTTATGAGGAATTTTATTGAGGATAACATACAAGCCAGGAAGATGGCGAAGTGTAAAGACGAGCAATCGGCTTTTAAGTTGATGTCCAACAGTGTATTTGGACGTTGCTTAATGAACCCCACCAAATATGCCACGAAAAGCACCATCGTGACTGACGAAGCAAAATTCTTGAAAGAAATACGCAGCCCACGGTTTAAGGATTTTATTGTTCTGAGTCCCAAGCGCGTACTTTGCGTGAGTGAGAAGCCTGAAATAGAAGTGAATATGCCCAATTTCGTAGGATTTCAAATACTGGAAATGGCTAAATACCACCTATACCACTACTGGTACAAAGTCATTAAACCTAGTTACGGTGAGCGGGCTCGTTTAATCTATTGCGACACAGACTCTTTTATTTTTTCTTTGAGAGTGGATAATTTAATCGATGAATATAAGAAATATCCGTTTAAAGACTATCTTGATTTCAGCAATTTCCACCCAGAACACCCCCTCTACAGCGCTCGTAACAAAGGTCGTCTAGGACTGCTCAAGTCAGAAGTAGGTGAAATGATAATAGAAGAGATCATAGCCCTTAAGCCTAAAACCTACTCGGTCTTAGTAAGTGATAAAAGTATGATACGCAGAAGCAAAGGAGTGCAAAAGTGTTACCGCGACTCTCTAACCCACGCAGATTATGAGGCAGCGCTTTACGCGGGGAATCCACTCACCGCTCCCACACGTAGCATACGGAATGTGAAAGGGAGCGTAGTTACAACAGCGCAAATGAAGAAAGTGTTTAGCGCTTTCGATGATAAGCGTTACCATTTAAACCCAGGACAGTCGGTAGCTTATGGCCACCCCATCATCCCGGTCATAATGGAGGAGGAGGAGGGTATGGGAGTTAGTAATGATGATGATAATGATATGATGATGATGATGATGATAATCTGTTTCCTAGCCTAACTCCGATAGAAGAAGAAATGGAAGTAGGTGATAATGATGATAATAACGATGATGATGATGATGATGATGATCTGTTCCCCCGCCTATCTCCAATAGAAGAAGAAGAAGATAAAGAAGCGGATAATGATAACAATGATGATACGTTCCTTCGCCTATCCCCAATGGAAGAAGAAGAAGACACACCTACGGTGGTGGAGGAGGAGGGTGAACAACAACAACAACAACAACACGGGAACCAGGATATCAAGATCGATGGAGACGAGACGAAGGCGGGGACAGCATCGACGACGAAGATGATGATCTTTTTATTTCAGAAATGGAAAGATACGAAATGGAGCAGGCGGGCTTCGACGACGACGATGATATCTTCTACATCGCAGAAATGGAAAAATATGAAAAGAAGCAGAGGGAAATGGAAAGAGGGTTAAAGGGGGTGCTAAACAGTCGGGATGAAGGAGACACTGACAACGTAGAAAGGGAAAACCAACAGATTTTTAGACGGGGAGAGGAGAACGGGGGCAGGTGGAAGAGGCGGAAGAAGGACCACCCCCATATAAGTACTACTACTACTACTACTACTACGACTACTACTGCTACTACTACTAGTAATACTACTACTACTACATCGTTCTGGAGTCTACGTGAAAGCAAAATGAACAACTTATTCCCTAATTGGAAACTTAATGAAGAAGACGATGTCGTCGACGACGACGACGACGACGTGGGTCAACTTTAGTCATAACCCGCACGTTAGAGGGTCAAGTCATGGAGTCGCAGCAACCCAGCCCAGCTATCGCCGAAGATCCCGCGACGGAGGTGCAAGACCCGAGACTCTCCCAGCTCCCTCCACCCGAGTTGAAGAAGAAGAAAAGGAGTTCAAGAAAGGAGACGCCCTACAACTTCGTCGTTGAAGTACCGCATTTCCAACTCGACAAATACAAGAATAAAAGAAACGTCTTATTATGCTATGTGGCAAACTGCGTGGCCTGCCGCCCTTTACCACGCACTTTGTTGCACGCGTCATCGACAATGCACGCTCACGGTAACCCATACAGCGACCGGAAACCTCACAATATGTACGCAAATTTAGCTACCCCAGAAACCAGAGCCCGAATGGGAAGGATAGATATCGCCGGGCCAACACCCGGAGAAGAAGCGCCGTCATACGCCTTTTTATTCGCTCACTATCGCATGGGAAGCACGAAATCTGAATATTACCTAAGTTCACGATACGTGGATGAAGAATACATCAACATTTCAAAGTACGGAGATGAATTTAAACATCGTCTCGGGAACTTCAAGACATGTCTAAATATTCTCCTCGACCTTTTATTAAAAAATAAAAACTTGAATTATGTGGATACGGTCGTGTTCCCAGAGGTGCCCTACCGACCCTATTATCCCGAAATCTACGCTTTCGGTGAAATGCTCAAGAAAAAAGATAATATGAAGGGGGTTTTTATCGCCGCGGCGTCAGCTGATGAGACGGGGTGGAGGAGAAGAGATGCCGCGTTTCCCACCCCCACCCCCGCTACTGGTCCACCCGAGAGGCGGAGGAGGGTAGAGGATCCCGTTACCGAAATTCACGTTTGAACATTTATATCATTAGATTAGATTTGTTGTATCCTGTTGTATCCTGTTGTAACCTGTTTGTATTTGTACAATTTTGGATTTTGTATTTGCACACTTTTGTATTTGTACACTTTTGTATTTTGTATTTGTACACTTTTGGCTTTGTATGATTAGGTTTTAAGAAAAACTATGTTACCAGGAGAAAAAGAAATGATTGGAGGAAGAATAAAAAAAACCAAAAAAGATATCGTGTGAGCAATTCGGCCTGCGCTTAATATGAACGTGCTTCCGATTACTCACTCGACGTCAATTTGGTCAAAAGCGACGAACTTGCGGAAAACATCTCCAGTCATTTACCTGACGAGCTTCGATATGGATGCGGTGGCGGAAGACCGTTTGGACTTATTCTCCTCCCCAGCTAGAATCATCGTGGCCGGATATAGCGGGAGTGGTAAAACGTTATTAGTAACGGAGGTAGTTAAAAAGTACGTTGACAGATTTACCAAGGTTATTATTAGCGGGGCTTTGAAACATCCCTTGCAAAATGAAGAAGAGGTATCGCGCAAGCTCAGCGTATTTCCGGATATTGTGGATCCTTTTGCGGAGATAGATGACGACGGTGAAAGAGATGGGAAACAAACCCTTTTCATACTAGACGATGTATTTATAGAAGCTGTACAAAATAAACACGTTGTAGACGCTTTTACGAAAGGGCGGCATTGTAACCTTTCTATTATATTCATCACTCAAAATTTGTTTTTTAGCGGAAAATATGCTAGAAATATAAGTCTAAACGCTACTCATTACTTGTTACTTAGACAAAGGGATGTGAATCAGATAGAATGTTTGGGGCGTCAAATTTATGGGAATGAGAAAAGCAAAGAGTTCCTAGAAATATATAAAGCGGCGTTAAAGCAAAGAGAATTCGGTTACTTATTGGTAGACTTAAGTTCGAAATCATCAGTCTCGCATCAATTTCGCACCAACATAGTCGACGAAGGGCCGTACGAACTAGTTTTACAATGGAAGGACGCGGAAAAGATGAAACTCTAAAAAGACTTTATTATAATATCGGTCGCCCCGCGGGTCTCGCCGGAACGTGGAGACTTTTTAAGGAAGCCAGAATCGTCGACCCCACGATAACGCTTCGTCACGTGAAAGACTTTTTGAGTAGACAGATTTCACACACATTGCACAGGATAACACGTAAAAAGTTTGAAAGGAGGAAAATTATCGCTCCAAAACCCAAGGTTATCATTTCTTGCGATTTAACGGGTATGGGGAAACTAGCGAGATACAATGATGGATATAAATACCTCGCCGTGTTTATAGATGTTTTCTCTAGGTACGTTAAAGTCGTTCCTTTAAAAAAGAAAAACGCGGAGACTTTGCTACCAGTCGTTAAACAGATTATGGAATCTGCAGAGTTTAAGGGCGCGAGCAGACTTTTCGTAGACAGGGGAGGAGAGTTTTATAACAAGAGAGTGATAGAATATTGTCGACGCCAACGTATTAAAATGTATAGCGTTTCTTCTTACGAAATCAAGGCTTCCATCGCCGAAAGGGCCATCCAAACGATAAAGAGAAAAATTTATAAATACCTAACCTCTAATAATGATAACAGATACGTAGATATATTACCGGAACTGGTACGTTCTTATAATAATACGCACCATTCCACTTTGGGTACGTCGCCAAAGCGGGTTCACGAGTTAAAATCTCAAGATGCTATCACTAAGCAATTTTTTCGAATGTATAAAACGGGGAGAGTGAGTCGGAATCCCCACAGTAGCAATCTGGCTGTTGGCGACGGTGTTAGGTTAGCGGATAGGGAAAGACGGGGAGCTTTTAGGAGAGGATACACTGTACAAAACACGGAAGAAGTATTCGTTATAGATAAGGTTGATCGAGGGTCTTATCCAACTGGTTATTACCTGAAAGACTTAAAAGGAGAAAAAATCGAAGGCATATTCTACGCACCCGAATTGGTAAGGAGTGCTATACCGGGGGAAGAAGAAGAGGGTGATTTCCCCATTAGAATACTCAAAAAGAGAGGGACTCGTTATTTCGTTCATTGGGTGGGGTATCCCGATTCTTTCGACAGCTGGGTCAATGAAAGAGATCTTCGTTCCCTACGATCTCGAACATGGTGAAAATACCCCTAGTTGTACGGAATAAAGAGTTTATCATATTTTTGAATAGTCTCCCACTTAATAAAAAGAAAAAAATCCTTTCTCAACTCTCGAAAAAACACGTAGATTGTATTTCCGAAATATTTGTTAATTTCTTAAAAAAACGGATACCCATAACCAAAAATATAATTCAGCGTTTCGCTAAATTTAAAAAAGAAACGAGGCAGGTGGCGTTAAAAAAAACACCATATAAAAGAAAGGTACAGATTTTAAAGACCCATAAGGGAGCTGGATTACTATCCTTGCTATTACCAGCAGCTGTGTCCGTTATCTCTTCCCTCCTAGCTTCGAGATGAAGTTTTATTATCTGGTGCCAAAGGGAAAGTGGAAGGATGCCACTCTTCCCAACCACACCCCTCCTCTACCTCAACCACCGCTACAACCATCCCCTCCTCCACCCATTCCCCTCCTCGCACACGTGTTAAAAGGACGTTAACAGGTGTCACTGAATCCGGGCGAGCGTGGGAACCCGCGACCAATGGCGTTAGCGGGACGGCGGCAGGTGGCGCTGGATTAAGACAGAAACCCAAGCGTCGCCACCGCCCTCAAATTATGATGCGCCCTCGCCCTACAACCATCCCCACCGCCACCACCACCT
The DNA here is from genome assembly GCF_015104395.2 of Macrobrachium nipponense. Classification (NCBI taxonomy): domain Eukaryota; kingdom Metazoa; phylum Arthropoda; class Malacostraca; order Decapoda; family Palaemonidae; genus Macrobrachium; species Macrobrachium nipponense. Next base: position 33,043,893 of record NC_061107.1, on the reverse strand, counting down.
CCACCGCCAACACCACCACCACCCTTACTAAGCCTTCTCTACTCCCTCATATTTATGCTAAAACATCATCTACCCCTCTGAGAGAGAATATGAAAATGTTATTAGATTTCTTCGAAAAAACAGGTGCCAACGTACAATGGGATAGAAATGGAGAACTTTTATCCCCATTCCTAGGATTTAATATGGTTAACGTTTTACATGACCTAACGAATACCCACGTGAGTGGGGTCAACGAAAAAGCACCCTATTATCGCGTATTAGTTAACGAGGCCGACTTACCGATGGAGACGATCAAAAACAAAAGATTAAGGCACGCTATCTATGATGAAGTGGGAGGGGGAGGGGGAGGGGATACCTCCTGGACAACCTATTAGTAGTCAACGCATCATAGAAATCATTTAGTTACTTTTCGGTTATAACCATGGAAGGAGATAACATCACCATACATTTAGCTAGTAACGGATCTCTTGATTACTTCCCCGAAAATGTGGGAAACGCTTTTACCAACGTTTTGCAAACGCCCATTATATTAGACTCCAACCAACCTTACGAGGTAGCTTTAGTTAACATTCATTTACCCAAGGCTATCAAAATCTTGAATTCTAGAGATGAAGATTACGCTATTACATTCGATAAAGTGAGTTTCGAGGGTGAGAGACGGGGAATATTTACTATGGTACCTTCATATAGCGTTTTCAATAATGAGACACATCTCGTGCAAACTACCATCAACGGGGATTTTAAAGCGCATATCAACAGTTACACTAACTTTAAAAAAGCCAAAAATCTGCTAGATTATGACCATAAACTGAAGAGGTTTATACTGAAAACTCATACTGGTATTGGCGATGCTTTTTATTACGTTAGATTTGGTACCCGCATGGCGGGTTTGTTAGGATTCATACCCGACAAAAGATATTTGGTCTACAGCTCCACGGGAGAAAAGGATCAGCTGGAGGATGTGATGGCTCGTTTCCCTCCCACGTTAAAGGGCGATGTACAATTCATAAACGTTTATACGGATATAGTTAAACCCTCTCCTTACGGTGGACAGTCGGTTAATATTTTAGATACATTTTCCGTCGGGGATGATGGAAATAGAGGGTTCCATAACACCATCTATAAAACCGTATCCGTGAACACCCTTTCTTCCATCTCGATTAAATTGACAAATCACCGGGGATATCCCATTGAGTTTGGTTTCGGTGGCGTAGTTGCTTGTACGTTAAATGTGAGGCGAAAGTTGCCCTAAAATCTCGAGTATATATGAGGGTTGCAACGTAAAAAAAATGTTATTAGATATTTAACCTCCCAAACATGCGGGTGACGTTCGAACCTCTCTCCGTGAGAGAGTTTGATATTTTATTTAAAGAAGATGAATTCGCGAAGAAAACACCTAGGGGGGGATCACTCGCCGATATTCGCGTTTTCGTACCCAAAACGAACAGGGGAGGGAGTTTATTTCAATTTCTGGGTAACTTGGTTAGAACGGCTGCACCCTTTTTATTGAGAACGGTAGCACCGGAGGGTTTAAATTTTGCTAAAAATGTGATTCAAGATTTGAGTCAGGGTCAAAAACTTAGAGAAACTTTAAAATCGAGGGGTGTAGAATCTTTGAAACAAGTAGGGAAAAAGATAGTCAGTGGAGGGGGGAAACGAAAAATTAAGCACATTGGGAAAAAAAATGTAACGAGGAAAAGGAGAAAATCAACTAAGAGATATAAAGACATATTTGATGAGATGTAATTCATTCCACGTTCAGACTTTGCGGGATCATGAGCGCTGTTCTAGGTCCCGATACAGCTGCCTCGGGTCATCATGTCCCGGTGGACAGATATATGGCTGCCGTTAGCGATCAATTCCCTAGGGTGGATAGAAATAGGATGGTGGAAGCCGCTATCGCGGGAAGGGAAAGGATGGATTATCTACCCATTAATATGACATCTACAGGAGGAATAGAAGGTAGAAATTTAGAGTTCAGAGTACCTGGTACGGTGGGGCGTTTCCTCGACCTGTCAACTTTGGTGTTAGAATTACACCTCAAGGTAGGCAAGAGGGATGGATCGGTTTTTGAGGATGAGGAGAATTTGACTTTGGTGGACGCACCCGTTAATTCAATTTTCAGGTCGGTGTACGTCTACCTCAATGATAAAATCGTAGAATCTAATGGATTTCACGCGTACTCTTCTTATTTGAAATTATTAACGTGTTTCCAAAAATATAACATGGACACGATAGGTGCTGCGGGACACATTAACAAATGGTACGAAGATGAGGTTGTGGAATTTACCGCGACAAATTTCCCTCCCTCAAATAATAATAGATGGGTGGGTAAATTAAACGCGTTAAAGACGAATGGTATCTACGCCATATTCCCTTTAAGCTTGGATGTATCCACCTTAGATCAATTTTTATTGGATGGTGTTAATCTGAGAATAAGACTCGAGTTAGCTAATAACGCATGGCTTCTCGGTACAGCGAAGCGCGACGCGGATTATGTGTTACATATTACGGAGGCTAAACTGAAACTCGATCGGGTTATTCCTCACCCGAACGCTCTCGCCTCCTTAAACGGGTCCTTATCCACTCTTGGGAAAATGCTGAACTATACCTTCAATAGAACTCTCGTTAGGACTTATACCATGGTTGCTAATCAAGACACGATAACGCTAGATATGCCTTGGGGTCAAATTATTCCGAATAAGCTTTATTTAACCATGCAGGATTTGGATAATTATACGGGAAATTATACTAGAAATGGGTTAGCCTTTAGTAATAATAAACTCAATAGTCTTCAAGTCTTCGTGAATTCCGTCCCCATTAAATCATTAAGAGGGGATCACACCCTCGATGTTTCGCCTATATATTACGATACATTATCGAGTATCGGCTTATTTAGAGACACGCTCTTGAGCGAAAAAGCTTATAGGAACTCGAAATTTTTCCTGGTTATAGATCTAGAGCAGGAAAACTTAGAGAATGTTTTACCCATAGAAAAGTCTGGTAACCTAAGGATTACGCTTAATTTCGGGGAACGGACCGCGAACAATAAAATTATATTCTTATTTGGAGATACCACCGGTATTTTGAGTGTGGACAAAGATAGACAAATTACCAGCGAAGTTAGAGCATGAATACGGAAGATATCAGTTACGTCTTGAGGGGAAAATTAGGAACGAGGCTTTATTTCGATGGTGTTAAGAACTCTGACGATGTTAAACATTATAATATACCAGCTGCGAGACGAAAACCGTTAGCCTGGGTCTCAAATATTTTAAAAAGGGGTGATTCCACATTAGGACACTGGGTTGTCTTTGTTGTATCTCAATCTCCTGAGAAGTATATTTATTTTTACGATAGTTATGGTATGGTACCAGAATTTTATACGCAAGATTTTACATCTTTTTTAAGTAGATATAAGGACTTTGATGTACACCGTTTTGATAGGATATTGCAGGGTCCTCGTTCGTTGTTTTGTGGGTTATATTGTTGCCAATTTATCTACCTTTTATCTTGGTACGGGTTGAATGAAACCATTCGCACGCTCGGTAGGTTTTTTAACAAAGGTGGGGATTATGAAAATAATGATAGGAAAGTCTACTCTTTTTATAGGAATAGGTTGAATTATAGACCTTGTTATTACTGGCGCTATAAGCGACAAGCAATGGTGTCTTTAACACAGTGCCTAGCTTGGGAAAAAAAGTACTGAATACGGGCATTTCTCGCCTCGAGGAAGACGAGGATTAGGTCTAATCCAGTGTAATGAATGGGTGTTTTCTCAGATACCCCCTTTGGGGGAATGCGTACTTCTTTCACAAGTATAGTTAGTTGGTAAGGAATCCCCGAACACGACGGTTACATACGTCCTTAGGATCGGCATCAGCAGCAGTAGCAGTAGCAGTAACAGTGGCAGCAGTAACCATGGACTACACGAACGTAGACTTATCTAGGAACCCATTCTTCCTTGTTGCTCCTACGGCAAGAGTTGAGGGAGAGCCTCGCCCTTTGGGTCAACCTTTGGAGGAGGAGAATAGTTCTCCGGACGGGGAACAAGCAACCCCGATTTGGGACGGGGAGTCAGAGGTGCAGAACTTAATACCTGTGAAGACGGCAAAGTCTCACCGAAGGAGTGTGAGGGGCGCCCTACCCTCTCTCGCTCGGCGTCTTAGCTTTGGTAAGTATGGGGATATGTTTGGTTTTTTTCTCTTTAGTTTCAGTGAAAAAATTTCTAGTTGCAACTTACTGTTCTTATTTATTTTCACTTTCGGATGATGTTGGGAAAAAAAAAAAAATCGAGTTGTAACTTTATGTTTAGTTTTCTCTTTTAGTTTCAGTGAAAAACAATTTCTAGTTGTAACTTATTGTTTTTATTTATTCTCTCTTTCAGGCGATGATGAAGACGACGGCGTTGGTATGCTGGAGGTGAAGAAGGAGGAGGAGGAGGAGGAGGAGGTGGTTGAAGTGTACTGTCAACCTAGTTTCAGTGAGTAAACGGAAAATATCTAGGTGTAACTTTATGATTGATTTCTCTTAGTAAGTATATTATACATAGAGTAGAATAGATATTAGTTTCGGTGAGTATGGAGGAAATCATTTCTACACGCAACTTATTGATCTTATTTATTCTCTTTTCAGGTGGTGCTGAAGGTGCACGCGTAGCTGAGGGGGGTGGGGAAAAGAGGAAGGAGGTCGTTGGCGCTAAAGGTGGTGTAGATGAGGGGGTCGTTGGAGTGGGACCGGTGGCTACCGGTGTTGACTACTTGAAGGAAATGTTTCATTACGAACACGGTAGATTTGTATACTCCTCCATGCATGATACTGGAGAAAATGTAAGTAGCGTCACCCTGAAATTATTTCGTTTAGCCACAGTAATTAACAACCTAGATAGTTATTGGACCCCACCTCATCGTGTAGTAACCAATACTATATACTGGGATGAGTGTGGTCAACCATTCAGTGAAGGGGATATTCCTTCTCACGTCGATCCCTTTAACACCACAGCGTGGCGTTTTCAGTTCCACGCACAATGTAAACCCTATCTGAAACATGTGGAATATTGTGACGCATACTGTCACTGCCAATGTGAGTGTGGCCGCAACCCTGCTTAGTTTTTAAGTACAAAATGTAATGTTGCTAAATAAAGGAAAAAAGAAAAAAGGGGGTTACCCCAAAATGTGTTAGGGTTATTGCGATAAGATCATATTGAATGCTTATCACATTTCCTTACCACGTTTTGTGGAACTCGCAATCTACGGAGGTGAATGGTAAGGTAAGTTTTCTGTTCGTGTTGAATGTTAAAAAGTTTTCTTATCTCGTTTGTGAAACTCGACATCTCTATAGAGGGTTAAACGCTAGAGGGAAGAGGGAGTGGAAATGTGTTTACAGACTATTTTTACTGCCTTTTCCTTCTATTGACAAAACCCCAAAATCAACCTACGTCGAAAATTCTTATCACATTTCCTGAACACGTTTTGTGGAAATCACAATCTACGGAGGTGTAAGGTAAAAATGGTAAGTTTTCTGTTCATGTTGAATGTTAAAAAAGTTTTCTTATCTCGTTTGTGAAACTCGACATCTATAGAGGGTTAAACGCTAGAGGGAAGAGGGAGTGGAAATGTGTTTACAGACTATTTTTACTGCCTTTTTCCTTCTATTGACAAAACCCCAAAATCAACCTACGTCGAATATGAGTGTTTAAGTTAAAAATCAATCTATTTAAACCCGTCGAACACAAAGTATAAAGGAGAGAGAGAGAGGGAGAGAGAGTGAGGGAGACAAAAACAGACAAACGCCGAGGGAAGTAAGGGGGTAGGAAAAACACAGTTGAATACAAAGAATAAAGGAGAGAGAGAGAGAATAAAGAGAGAGAGAGAGAGAAGTTTTTGGTGGGTCGCGTGTCGATCACACGCCCTTTAAAAAATACAATTTCGTCCCCAATCCAACCTCGTACGGGAGCGGTGGTGGTTTGTACGTACGGACGTACGTTACCATCACTATCGAACGAATATGGGAGTGTTTTCACAATTATACTACTGGTAAAGTTAAAAAGCAACCTATTGGAAAACCGAGTCAAGTAGAGTAAGAAAACATCGTTAAACACAAAGAATAAAGGAAAGAGAGAGAGAGAGAGAGAGAATAAAGGAGAGAGAGAGAGAGAGAGAATAAAGGGGAGAGAGAGAGAGAGAATATAGGAGAGAGAGAGAGAGAGAGAGAATAAAGGAGAGAGAGAGAGAGAGAGAATAAGGGGAGAGAGAGAGAGAGAGAGAGAGAGAGAAAAAAGGAGAGAGAGAGAGAGAGAGAATATAGGGAGAGAGAGAGAGAGAGAGAGAGAGAGAGAGAGAGAGAGGCGCGAAGGCACAAAGAACCGGCGGCGGTTGGCGGTTGGGATACTCTCCCGCCAAAAAATCGCCCCATCAAATCTCGTGACGTCATCGAGAGCTTGGCACCCTCTCCACCAATCAGCGCGCGGGATCTCGTGACGTCATCGAAGCGTGCACCCTCTCCAACATCGCGCGCGGGAAGGATGGAGGGTCACGCCCAACCACCTCACGGAGTGCCGCGCGCGCAAAGACCTCCCGGAGCGCAGCCGGCAACCGCCAGTTGGAGCCCAGACGCCGTAGAGGAAGGTCGACCAGCACACCGCTCCGTAAGTCAACCCCTCACACCCCCCTCCCCCACCCCCCCACCCCATCCACTCACCCTCATCTCTTACACACATACCTCGTTCCCCTCACCTCTTCTTCCAACCCCTCACATCCTCTTCTTCCAAACCCCTCCTCACACTATTCTCGAATTGATGATAAAAAAAAAATATCCCTCTCCTTCGCTGTTTCATTTTCCACTCACGTTAATACCACCAAAAAAACTCCCCAGTATTTACATCGATAGAGTCTAACCACTCTTACGATGCAAATACATAACAATGGCGGTATTAACTTACGATGGTCTTCACATCGTGGTGGTCATAACATCACTTTGTTATCTCCATCGTAAAATGTAACGCGATGAAAATAACATCGCTGCGATGAAAAATAACATCGCAATGTGATGGTCATAACATCACAAACCCTCCCCTCCCCTTTCCCCTCTTGCGATGGTAATAACATCGCACCCTCCCCCTCCCCCTCCCCTTGCGATGGAAATAACATCGCAAACCCCCCCTCCCCCTCCCTCCCCCCTTGCGATGGAAATACCATCGAAAACCCCCCCCCTACCCCCCCCCACCCCCCCCCCCCTATTTGCGATGGAAATGGTGCATGATATATACATGCGATGATCGATGCGCATGGACATTTTTGTACTACTTATATATATATATATATCTATAATATATATATATACATGCACGTATAAATGTGTGAAGGTAGAAATGTCTTAAAACTTTAGGAAGGGAGAGAGGTCTTAGAATCCTAAGACAGACACAGACAGACGACAGACAGCCTGTATTACCGAGTATGAGTCAAAAGATTTTATTCGTGATGCGTTAGTTAACAGTGAATTTTCATTATCTGACCATAGAGCACGTGGAATAATTCCTTGTTGAAATAGGTATATTCTATTAGTTTAAAACATAATTTCAGTATTGAAAATCATGATAGAATAATAATGTGTCGCCATAATATTCACTATACACAGTATGAACCATCGTCCGGTTTACAAACAGAGGAATTGCAAATTTCCCTTTAGGGGAAATAGAAGATGTACTCTTTCTATTTACCCCCCTGAAGATTCTTCCCTTGCTGAGGACTCGCTACGGATCTTTTCCTTTCCAGAAATGACCAGTTTATTATCCTCCCTAGTCTTGAGCACCGTTTTAACTTTTTATTCAATGGGGATGACGTCTGTGTGTGCGTGTGTTTGTACAAGATTTGAACGAGACACGTGAATGCAAGCTATTCTGTGGCGTTTATTCCACCTGGTCACGGCACAATAACTATAAAGGATCTTTACTTTGCCGCAGTGAGCACAGAAGTTGCAATTAGATCAGACAACCGAGATGTTATTGATTAAAGGTCACTGACTATAAATGACTTGTAACTTCTTTGAAATTACTCGGTCTCTTGAGAATATCTCATGGCTAATGTCAACATTGTTACGTTTTGCGACCTCTATTGCATATGTAATTCTTTCTTTAGATGTTTGACTATGAGCTGCAATGAGCGACTTTACCAAGGGTATCTTGCTTGAATAGTCCTGTGAATGCATGAAATATGCAAATGATGCTAGTTATTCTTCACTCTTATTGTATATCTCAGGAAAATGTGATGAAATCACAAAAGGGGTAGTAAAGCCCAACCACTACAGACGGATATGGAGGTTAGGGGGATGCAAAGGAAGGGGAAGAGCATAGGACTTGACTCTGCAACCTGATAAATTATGATGAAAGCGAAAAGTAGAAGTGGGAGTTTTTTCTCAACCGGAACAGAAAGCGAGTGGCATTATAATACGTACAAAGCTAACTGTACCTGAAGAGATAGACACTGGTACTTCTTCTAGTACCACGATTTGAAGACATAGTATAGCAAATGTATCCATTCAGAAGCGCTCGATTACATAAGCACAACGCTTCTTTGTGGGTATTATTTTTTCTTTTCTTTTCTTCGTCTTTAATTTCGAAAATAATTCAGGCGAACTCATTCCGATTGCTGTTGTTGTTGCGGAGACTAGAGTAATATTCAGCAGAAATCAGGGCCGAGTCACTGTTTGATGATACTGGAATCAGGCGCTCTTGCATAATTTTCATATAATCAACGGTTGTTCGTCCAAACCGAAGCCTATTCAATGCACGTATTATAATGGAACTCACTCTATACTAATTGAGAAAAGACTCGCACTTCTACTTTTCGCTGTCATTATCATTTATTAAGTTGCGGAGTCAAACTCTACGGCCTTCCCTTTCCTTTGTACCCCCCTAACCTTCATATCCGTCTATTGTGGTTGGGCTTTACTACCCTTTTTGTGGTTCCAGCACTTTTTTTTTTTCTCTTTTTGCCTGTGATTTCAGTCCTATTTTTTTTTGCAATGTCAACGCCCTAGATCGCGAAATATTCTGTGACAAAGCAATGGGGGTTGTTTAGACTTTAGATATAGTTTTCTTAGACCCATGTTGCTTTTCTGTGACTATGGTCAGCTCAGCTAGTTTGCTGCATAATTAAATAAATAATCTAATATATAGTATAATATATATATATATAGAGATAGAGATATATATATATATAATAGATAATATATCTAGATATATCATATATATATATATATCTCTATATATTTATATATATATATATATATATATATATATATATATATATATATATATAGATATATATATATATGTTACGCATAATGTGGATAATGCCTAATGTGAACATTAGGCAGAAAATTGCCTAATGTGTACATTAAGCAAGCAGTTTGCATAAAGTTTACAATTTGTTAACATTAGGCCAAATATGCCTGTTGTTCAAAATTATGCAGCTCAATTTTGCCCGATGTGAATAAGACTGCCTAATCTAAACATATATTATGGTTTATGTAGAAATGGCAATTACTCCTGCAGACAACCCACGGGAGGTTACAAGAGAATGCAACATGGTTAATGTAAAGGCAGTTTAAAGAATTCCAATTTATTTGAATAAACACAAACATAATTAATGCAATATCAGTAAAAGAGAAATAAGTCAATAGATCTCAGGGTTCAGTTGAGTCGAATCAGAAATTTTTGCATGATCTGCCGGTGACGGCGTGAGTTGCATTTAAATTTTTTTTTTCTTAGGCAGCTGCATCGTCCTGATGTACATTGAGTAGTACATTGGCACTTTATATATCCTTGCCCACCAGTGGTTCTTCCTGTTGCTGTTCTAAGCGATAGGCAGATATCAGGATATCAGGAACCTCTTCAGACTTTATCAGGGGCTGTTTGATTGCACTTATAGATCAGCTGCTGTAAATTTTGGTCCAAGAATTCCCTCCTGACAACCTACTCTGTATAGTTCATCTTGTTCCCAGAGGACGACCACTAACAGATTCTTAAGATCTGTTGGATCATGATCGACATCCGGGACCCTCAGCGTAGCACACTGACCAAAGGATAATGGCTTAAGTGACAGACACAAAGTTTCGAAACAACATTCGAACAACACTCTAGTTACAGTGGTTCGTCATTCAATTCACATTAGGCAAAATACCCTCGCTAATCTGAAAATCATGCCTAATGTTGACAATAGGCAAGTAATTTGCCTATTGTTAACATTGGGCAAAACAAATTGCCTAATATGGAGATTAGGCAATTTTTCTGCCTAATGTTCACATTAGGCAATTATCCACATTATGCGTAACATATATATATATATATATATATATATATATATATATATATATATATATATATATATATATATCTATATATATATATATATATATATATATATATATATATATATATATACATATATATATATATATATATATATATATATATATATATATATATATATATATATATAGATATAGATATATATATATATATATATATATATATATATATATATATAGATATATATATATATATATATGTATGTATATACATATCAGTTCAAGAAAGCCGAAGACACATGAATGTTTTAAAAGAAGATTTATTCATTAAGAAACGTTTCTCACATGACTATGTGCATCATCAGTCTGCAGAATGACAAAATAATAACATTAAAAATATAATAATACACAGGATTCTTAAAATGACAATTAAAAAATATTCAAAGACCAAAAAAAATTAGAAGCAAAGTAAAAACAACTTCTGTTACACAAACCTTCAGGTACAACGGGAGAAGACAGAACTTGAAGGTTGGTGTAACTGGAGTTGTTTTTACTTTGCTTCTTCTTTTTTGTCTTTTAGTGATTTTTAATTGTCATTTTAAGAATCCTGTGTATGTTTAGTATTCTTAATGTAATTATTTCGTCATTTTGCAGACTGATGATGCACATAGTCATGTGCGAAACGTATCTTAATAAATAAATCTGCTTTGAAAATATCCATGTGTCTTCGGCTTTCCTGAATTGATGTTTGAGGATCATACTGCAGATAGTAATATATATATATATATATATATATATATATATATATATATATATATATATATATATATATATATATATTAGATATATATATATATATATATATATATATATATATATATATATATATATATATATATATATTAGCTCCAAATGTCCTTTAATATCTAATTCTCTATGCCTCGGAATTATCCTATTTTCATATATGTAAACCGATGGGGAATTTTTCTAGTTGATAATAATTACGTCACTGACGTCCTGATTTCTTCTTTTTCCGCTGGGCGATGGTTCGAACCCACGAGAGGACGAATTTATTATCAACTAAAAAAATTCCCCTTCGGTTTACATATATGAAAATATATTAATTCCGAGGGTAGAGCGAATTAGATATAGCTACAATAATCTATATGATTCACGGTGATGTGATAATTATTCATATATATATATATATATATATATATATATATATATATATTATATATATATATATATAGATATATAATATAGTATGTTATATATATTAATATATATATATATATATATAATATATATATATATATATATATATATAGTATATATATAATAATGTATATATATATATATATATAATATATATATATATATATATATATATATATATATTATATATATATATATATATATATATATATAGTTATAGTTATAGTTATAGTGGGTGCGTGTGTGTTTGTTTGAAAACATTCTATCTTTTGAGGTACTTTATTCAAGGTATGTTAACAACCACGAAAACTGAAACCGTGTGGGTACATTCAAATATGTGATCGTTTTTCTATTAACGAAGTAAGTCAGCCAACTCCCCCTAACATCACTTGCTATTCACGCTCAATACGAAAGTAGTGTCTCTTACATCGTATGAGCAGTCTGTACCTGAGTAACAGGAAATTGGAATTTTAGTGACTAATTTGAATGGCATACTGTAGCTTTCAAATTTCAGTCATTTAAAAACAACCCCTGAAAGAACCCTTTAGTAAACTAGCTTTCAGAAAAACTAAGTATCATGGCTGTATCTTTTGCCATTAATGCTCCACAGATACGTTAGAACCCTCAGCCACCCACCTCCAACCACATCCCCTGAACGCCAAAAATCGATTTGTGGATCTACGGAACGTCTCAAGGATTCAGATGAAATTTGGCTCGATTAGAGACCTTAGTGGGAACCCCCAAAGCCAGTGTCATCCCGGTTGGTTGAATACTTCCAGAGTTCTAAGCGGCTAAATCCGGGG
>NC_061107.1:33018873-33028564 GCF_015104395.2 Macrobrachium nipponense | reverse complement strand
GCACTGTCAGACAACTCCGCTAGAATCGGAATGGTCTTTGGGACAACAAAATCCATTCAAATGGATCAGTCATCATGCCCGGTCTCCAAGTAGACTTGTTTGCACAGAATCCAACCACAAGTTAATACACTATGTGGCTCCCAATCTGGATCCTCTAGCCCAGGCAACAGACGCCATGTCCATAGACTGGAACAAATGGGAAAACATTTTTACTATTTCCTCCATAAACTTACTATGAAGGTACTGGACAAGCTCAGAATCCTTCAAAAGGGACTAGTTGCTCTAGTAGCTCCCAACTTGGGCCCAAGAGCAAATGGTATCCGTTACTCAAAGAACTAGGACTCGAGCCCAAACAGATCCCCCCAATCCAAAGCTAACACAACTAGTACAAACGAGGATTGTGTACGCTTCCTCGTGGATTCAGAATGCCCTAACTTTATGGACTTCATGAAGTTTGCGGCTCAAAAAGATGCCAACATGGACCCGGTTAAAACCAGGTTCCTAGAATCAGATAATAGGGAATCCACCCTTAGACAATATGATTCTGCGGTAAAGAAACTAGCCTCCATTTTAAAGGAAACAAAGATAAAAGCTATGAATACAAATCATGCTGTTACTTTCTTCAGGACTTTATTTGAGAAAGGTCTAGCAGCTAGTACTATTACCACAACAAATCGCGTTTAAAAGAATTTTTCCAGTTTGGGTTTAATATTAATTTGACAGAATCATACTTTTCATCAATTCCAAGAGCTTGTGCTAGATTAAGACCAGCAGACAGACCCCATTCAGTCTCCTGGTTTCTGAATGATGTTCTTAAATTAGCATCAGATACATAATGAGTCGTGTACTTATACAACCCTTCTAAGAAAAACATTGTTTCTTGTCAGCCTGGCTTCAGGAGCCAGAATATCTGAATTATCGGCTCTATCTAGAGAGCCAAATCATATTGACTTCCTCCCATCTGGAGAGGTTCTATTACTACCAGATAGAAGGTTTCTTGGCCAAAAAATGAAGATCCTCAGAGTAGATGTCTTCGTGGAAGATTGTTCCGCTACCACAAGACCCATCCCTTTGTCCGGTCAAGACATTGAGATCTTTCCTAGACAGAACTTCCAATAAAACCTCAGGTCCTTTATTTACCAGAGAAAATGGTGGAACAATCTCACTAAAGGCAATTAGACAGCAAATCCTTTACTTTATTAAACAGGCCAACCTGGAATCAGTACCCCACGTACATGATGTCCGAGCAGTAGCTACTTCAATTAACTATTTTCCACCATATGAATTTTGATGATTTGAGGAAGTACACAGGTTGGAAGTCACCCAAAAGTATTTAAACGTCACTACTTGAAATCCTTAGAGGCCCTTAAATTTTCAGCAGTGGCAGCAGGGAGGTAGTTACCCCTGATACAACCTAGTCATATTTAATATCCAGTATCAATATACCTACCCTTTTTTCTTATGCTTTCTCTCCTACCTGCCTCGCTTATAAACCCTAGTCTTCACCTCGGTTTCCTAGTTTGATCTGTTATCTTGCACCACTTTGTATGTTTATTTTTGTCTTATAAGACAAAACAAGTTATATTTGTTAATATCTTTTTACGGAGTAGTAATCACTCTGTCCTTATGTTATTTAATCTTAGTATTTGTATATACTTCAGAAATGAGGACCTAGATTTAAGTTATCTGTAGATTATCCTTACACCTTATATTTATATAACTATTAAAAAAGGTTTGAATCACTTGTATTAGTCTAATTTCACCCTTCCAGTACACTGTAATCACCCTTACCAAGCTTGTGCTTTCTATTCTCTGTTATTGTTTCACGGGACGACACAGGTTAGGCCCAGAAAAGGGATTTTGACAAAGGAAAAATCTATTTCTGGGCAGGTGACCTGTGTCGCCCAGTGAACCAACCCTGAATCCTCACCCAGGAACCCAAGCTTGGGTGCTATATTCAGGAATGAAGATTGAGGCGCTAGTAGTAGCAGTAGCGGCTAGGAGGAAGGTGTTGGTACGGCTCCTCTTTGGAATGGGGAAATTGACAAGGAAGAGAATAAATGGCAGAAGACCTGTGGTAGTGTTTCACTCGCCCCAGATTTTATACCGACACCCTATTAAAGGGTTGTGAGCGAACCGGATTTATTCTGGTATAATCCAATGTAGCTTTTCTCTGTATATTTAGCAATAATTATACCTTAGAAATGAATGCTATAGGAATGTTTCACTGGGCGACACAGGTCACTGCCCAGAAATAGATTTTTCCTTTGTCAAAATCCCTTAAGTACGAGATTTTGCTGTAGTGTAATTTTTAAGAGAATCATGAATCACAAATTATAAAGAATAGACACTTGTCCTGTACGAAGAGGCAAAAGGCTCGATTAGCCAGAAATGGATATGAACACGACAGTATAAGAAAAAAAAAAATCCGCCTACCCTCTCCCTCCACCCCCACTTCCACCCCCTTCCTCTTCCTTCCTTCACCTCTCCTCCCCATCCATCTCTCTCTCTCTCCTCTCTCTCTCTGAATGTTACTTCAGTTTAAGTATATTTTGTACGATTTTTTTTATCTATCCATCTATCTAATCTAATAATAATTTACAATGTTTATATCTAACGATTCACTCGGTAGCTGGCATTACGGTACAGTACGGTACGGTTGATATTTAGCCTATGTGTACGGTACGGAATTACGCAATGACAATTTTACCAAAGTACGGTACGGTACTGTTCAAAAATACGGAAAAATGTGCAAAATTCCGTTACCGTACTACCTTACCTTAGGCATGGATATATTACTTTTGCTCTACGTTGAAAACAAGGGAACAATATTAATTAATTATTAATAATAATAACCAGTGATATAGTATTTTTTTTTTACTATTATTCTTAGCATCAGCAGCAGTAGCAGCAGCAGTAGCAGCAGCAGTAGTAGTAGCTATTACTATTTTTATTTTGAGGTCAAATTTTTTTTTTCTTTCTTTAGTGACTATTGATTTGGGTTAGGAGTAAATGATTATAATGATTAGAGTGAGAGATCTGCATGTATGGTGGAGTAGTAGAAACGATAGACACTGTGATTGATGGTAAAGCTACTGTTATACTTGTGTTTGGTTACCTCCTTCGCAATCTTCATTTGGACTCAGGGCATCAGCCATATGCTTGTATTACGAAGGTGAAGAAGAGATGGCCGGCCGAACATAAACTGTCGGCATGGTAGCAGAAATCCGTTTGTCACGCAACTTTTCAACTTTTTTTTTTAGCAAAGAGAGAGCCGCCTATTGCCTACAGATTGGTTTGAATAGGTAACTGGTTATAGTTGCTCTGTGTTACAAATAAAAATTGAGCATTGTTACCGGACATTCATTAGAGTTAAAGCCTTGATTATAGCGCAAAAATTATAGCAAAATCTCGTACTGATACCAGTCTTCATTACAGGGTTATTGACCAAAAACGTGACTGCACTGTCTGTGAAACCCACAGTAAGGGAGCTTTACCAATTACAATTAAACATTACCTTTTATTCAGGCTTGGAGTAATTGTCATTTATCTGAAATGTTTTTAATTACACGTTTTGAAGTTAACTGTAATTGCGTTTGTTTTTTATTTATACTTAATGGTAATCGTATTGTAACTGAAAAGTTCAATAATAAAGTACTTCATTTGAAATTGTTATCTAGAGCAGCCCTCTTACCTTTTCGAGAACTCATCTTAACCACATGCAATAGAGATGTTTTTGAGTCGCTACGCAATTTATTTATTATATTATTAAGGGAGAATGTTAACAAACCCGCTACCAATTAAAAAAATTCTTTTTATTCCATTTATTTCCTTTTTTTGTACAAAGTTTTGCGAAAATGTTTTCCAATATTTGAGTTTTGTATTTCAGTATTATTTTCTTATAATCAGCATAATAATTTTCAACACAATAAACATACTAACAATTTACTTAGGCAAATCATAGGATGTTAATGATAATTTCTGCAGTTCTAAAATATTTTAGATATGTTTGTTTTGTATTTGTACTGAAGGTATTAAAAGTTACAACTTACAATTGTTGCAGAAATTGACTGTAAAAGGACACTAAACTCAAGTATAAACACTTTGCAACTATCTGCATTTGTTTAAGGAAATGGGTGTGCGAAATGTAATTGAATATTAAAATTTTATATATGTATTTGTAGCTGTGATTACAATTGTGAAATTATACTAATGATCGTATTTGATATTGTTCCCCATTTTGTAATTGAAGTTGTAATTGTAATTCGATAACAGGTCAGGTAATTATGATTCGAATTGTAATAGACATAAAGCAAACGTAATTACCCCTAACCTGCTTATATTACATAAGACATGCGACAGTAGCTACTTCATACGAAATGGATAAGCATAAAAATAATGGAAACAAAATAATCTTTTTTTAATGTCATACATGGGAGAAAACTGATTAGAAATTCAGTGATTTTTTCCACTGCCACTTCGGCCTCTCTCGGGGCACCTGTGAATTAATTGTTCAATCTTCAATCGACTTAATCTTTCTCGGGATCTATGGGGTTCATGTCTGCACCCTTATTTGGCCAGTCAACCAATTCAAATCCTCTCGACCTTGAAACCATTCCTGGACTATTCTGGCCGTATGGATGGGGCAGCTGTCATGAATGAAAATGACAGGACTAAGTGAAAAGGGATAATTCCGCTGGTGAAGTGAAGGGAGAAAGAAATCTTGAAGAATTTTAACGTATTTTTCACTGATGAAAACCTTCAGTCTTGGTGATATTACATATACCATGTAAGGAAATCCAGGACCACACGTTTACGGCTACAAGCCACTCCTGGCCACTTCGTAAATGTTTCCTTGGTATTATCTGAAGGAAAACAATCTGAATTTTTTTACAATTTACGCGTTGCTTTCCGTAACAGGAAAAAAAGTATATCTTAGTTTTACCAGACCACTGAGCTGATTAACAACTCTCCTAGGGCTGGCCCGAAGGATTAGATATTTTTTTCGTGGCTAGGAGGTCACCTAGCAACGGGACCTACAGTTTATTGTGAGATCCTAACCACACTATATCGAGAAATGAATATCTATCACCGGAAATAACATCCTCCGATTCCGCGCTGGCCTAGCCGGGATCGAACTTTCGGATACGAATTGGCAGCCGAGCGCGAAAACCACTCGTCCAGCGAGGAACTGTAACAGGGAAAATAATGATATATCGGTAGGAGGGGAAAATGTAATGCTAAGTAACAACCCCTGCATTAAGATAATGTCTATTCATCTATGAGGATTAATACTTATTACAAGTTTGCATCCTATAACCTCTCTATACACTAAAACAGCTCGAAAAGTGGATTAGTGGAATTCACGTTAAGAGAGGAACAGCACCACCTTTAGTAAAACAGTGAGTTTCAAAACAGACATTAAAAAATTTTTCATTATGATGACATACAGAATTTTAAACGTTAATCAATGACAGTAATGACCTGAGATGTTGCAATGCCAGTAACAGCCAACCAATCAATCAGTCCCACTAATCGTGTGATTTAATATATCACTTTGTTCAGTGATAACGATATCACTGCTACAGCACCCCTATTACACGCTAACAAGTTTGTCACCCAATCATGCTAGACTAAGGTTGGCTGTATAAATTTTGATAGGTTTATCTGTCCTCTGCTAGTAGTATTCGTTATAGTCTCCAAATGAACAGCAACATATAGTTCTCCGGGCACAGATCGTCGCTCTACGAGAAAGTGGGCTTTCAATACGTGCTGTTGCACAGCATCTTGACGTCTCCCCTACAACAGTAAATAAATGGAAAAGGAGGCAAGCTTACACTGGGAAATTGACGGGACTTGGATAGCACTTATTTATTTCATTTATTTATTAATTTTTTTTAAAAACTATAAACCTTATAAACCCGCGGTGAAATTATGAAACCTAAATTGTACAGTATTGCTTTGGTCCTGTTGAACTCTAATAGTGATTCTTTCTCTTTACTTCCCAGAATACCAAATAGCGTTCCCATAATTAAACAGGCTATAATAATCTTGATTATCTAGGTATCTGCATGTTAATTACCTATTTCAGTTCGAAGACCTCCACCACGAATGACCACCCGTTAGGATAACGACGACATTCGAACGAGCAGCATAAGAAGACCCTTTTACCAATACTATTGCTATTTGTGAACATCTGGTATTAAATGTTTTCGGCGCCATGACGGTGCGAAGACGTCTGCATGAGCAGGAATACCTCATAGAATTCATGCCAAGAAGGAATTTCTCGCCGAACGGCATCGTGCTGATAGGCTTGCCTTTGTTCAACAGTTTGTGGGGGAGGTTATGGAATTTTGGTCTCGAGTCGTATGCAGTGACGAAAAGTCTTTTACTAGCAGAAGTCATGGCAGAATACATAACTGAAGACCGAGTAAATAATAATAAGGTGAGTTTCTATAATCATTAATAACAGTCAGCCTATAATAATTATTAAGCAAGGGTAATAATTATAATCAAAGTATAATAATTTTTGTCAATAACCATGTATTTTCCGCTAATTGAATTATATTGCTAAGAGAAGTGTGAAAATAAAAATTCTTCATTGAAACCCCTCATTAGTTCTATTATGGCCAGCTTTCAGGCATTAAGCAATGCATTATTAATGTTATGAATAGTCACGTAGACAAACTTATAATATAGAGTACAGCCTTGTTTACTGAATTAAAGAATATCATATCATAACGGACTTGTTGCAGATCAAACGTTCAATGCTAATTATAAGTATTAATCCTTGCAGATGAATACAAAACATTCTTAACTTGAGTTGCAAGGGTTGTTACTTAGCCATTTTATTTCCCCGAACAAACGATATAGAATTATTTTTCCCTATTACGGAAAGCAACGCGTAAATTGTTAAAAATGAGATTTTTTCCCTTCAGATACTACAGAAGAAATTTACGAGGTGACCAGGAATGGGCATGTCACAGTAAACGTGTGGGGCTGGATCTTCTATATTATATGGATGATATCACCAAGGATTGAGTGGGGGTTCACTGGTGAAAAATACATTGAAATTCTTCATGATTGCTACCTTCTTTCACTTCAACAGCGGAATTATTCCTCCCCGCCTGCTCCTGTCATTTTCATTCACGACCGCTGTCCCCATCCATACGGCCAGAGTAGTGCAGGAATGGGTTTCAAGGTCGAGAGGATCTGCAGTTGCTTGGCTGGCCAAGTAAGGATACAGACATGAACTCACTGAGAATATTTAGGCTAATTTGGTAAAAGTTGTTGGAATCTGAGAGGGAGAGGAGACCAGATCAACTTATGAACCTCGGGAACACAATGGAAACTCTTCCACAACCGACCACAGATCGTCAGAAACCCATGAATCTTCTATGCCTAACAGATTGCAAGAGGTGATCTAGAAGGAAGGTTGGCTGGATTTCTCACTAATATTAAAAATAAATGTAAAAAATTGAGTGTGTATATTTGGATTACCTCATGGTCATGATTATTATAATTTATTTATTAGAAAGGTGAATTTGATATTTTAAAGGAAAGGAGTTCAAAATCTAAAGGGAATTTCGCTATCCTGATTTTTTTCTTTAAAATTATCTAAAAAGATAACCTTAGGACAATATCATTAAACTACATTTCTCCAAATAGCTCTTTCCACAATGGACAGGTAAATGACTGAAGGGGTCTGTTTTAACAATAGAGACGTCTGTCTATTATCCTCACACGAATGATGATAAGAGCGAAAGGAATTTCTGTCCGTATGACATTAAAACATTTATCACAATTAATATATTAGAAAATATAAGCCAAGTAGATATGTTTATCCATATCATGTAATAATTATTGTAATGAACGGCGTGTAGGGTATAAACTCTACTGTATATTCAAGAGGGAATACAAACCCAACATCGGTAGAGCAAAAGCAAGAAGCTTGTCAGTTTGAATTACATTTTAGAATTCCAAAACCTGTAAGACGACTTAACAACAAGAACTCAATCCCCGAGACCACCCCCCCCCCCCCCCCCGAAAAAATATATATGCATATATTAGTTTAGTCAAGATTGGACTGTGTTGATGACATATCAAAACTGCATACTTAGCGCAGTGGTATTTCTAGATGACATGTCACTTTAAATTAGCTGATATGAGAGAGAGAGAGAGAGAGCGAGAGAGAGAGAGGAGCTAAGGTGTCGGACACTTTCAACACGTCATAGTGTTGGGCTATGTTCAATGAAGTGCTGCTGCGCTTCTCTTTATAGCTTCCTATTATATATTGGTAGGAAACGCACTGCAACGGATACTATAAACTTGGCTATGTGATAAGGTTAAAATATCCTGTTATGATGTTCGTGATTCTCTCCAATACCAATATAACTCTAAAATTTTTATCAATTTTAAGTATTGCGTAATGCATATGACCGATATATAATAACAGACACGGTGGTAAGATAACGACCTAGACGAAAGTTAAATGGAATCTTAATAAACAAAATTATATTAAAAGTGAGACAGTAATCTTAGTTACAGTGATATAACCTACTCAGATTTCTTTTTTTTTTTTTACTCCGTGTGAGTGTGTGTGTGTGTGTGTGTGTGTGTGTTTCTCCAACCATACCTAATGACTCCTCCCACTGAAAGAATTCCAGAGCTTACTGGTGGAACTCTTGCTAAAAGAGGAAGAGTCCTCCCCCCGTCCCCCTTAGTAAACACTGTTACCATATAATTTTTCGAAGTCCCTCAAGAAGGTGTACCAGGGAAACCTGTGTCCAACTGTACATACGTAAGCTTGTAAGATGAAATAGGTGGAATAAAAAAAACCCTAGTGAGGCGGTTAAAGAGAAATTATCTGATAGTCACTAAGTGTGGAAACTCGCTGTAGAGGAGGGCACTAAGATCCATCAGAAAAGGTAAATTGAAAAGACTTTGAAAAAAGTTATATGTTTTTATTAGTGACACTGAGTTCAGCTTCTAGAAGGGGAATGGTAGAAAAAGATTACAAGACGTTTATCCATTATACACAGTGACGCATTTGATAATTATATTCTCATTTTCAGATGGATTCGAAGTCACCATTTAAAAATGGATTCTCTAGACTTGTGTTGACAGTTATTGATACACTAATGAATAGTCAGACAGAAGTAGATAAGGGGGGCGGGGTTGCTTATTTAAATATGATTTCGTGGAAGAGAAATGGTAGTTTAACGACTTTTGGAATGTTCTTTTACTCATTTTATTACATTTTCATGTTAGCTTTTTTGGGAAATAAAGATTATATTTTTGTAATAGCGGGAGTTTGAATTCGCCTAGAGTTTATAATGATTGATTTTCAGCTAGCTACAGAGGTGGCATTAGAAGGGACTATCACCATCGAAAGCAAGTTCGTTTCCCAGTTAGGATACCTCTCCCATTATTTAGATGAGGGTCATTCTGATCCTCATAATTTATATGTGTATATTTTTGACCGAAGGGCAGACCTGAGTCACTCATAGAGGACTATTCACCACCTGTACAGGTGGGTGCGACTCTCGAAATAATTATCAAGAAGTCTAAATAGACCAAAAACGCCCAAAGGGCTCTCTCACAGGCAAAAAGCATGTATATAGAGAGAAGTGACTTTGAATTTCAGGTCTGCCTAATCAAAAACAACCATTCCAATGTCAAACCTCCCCAC
>NC_061107.1:33008873-33013873 GCF_015104395.2 Macrobrachium nipponense | reverse complement strand
GAATTTCACGATTCCTGTAAGTTATCCAGATGGGAAAACGAAAATAAATGTTCACCTTCCAAATAACCGTAGAACATGAAGTTTTTCTGATGTGACGTCGTTGTGTATGCGTTTTTAATTCAATATAATTTTTTATATATACTTTTAATTTATTTTATTTTATTTCGGTCGTTTAATATTACCGTATGAATGTCCATCGCATAATATTGTTGCATGAATGTCAAATTATCATTTAACACATCTTAAATTAAAATTAACTTTCGTAAAAGAAAATTTGCAAATAAATCCGGACCTTTAGCTACCTGAAACATTCGATGTTGCTTACAGCACTTTTGCAAACGTCATGCTGCTTTTGACATTTAAGTTATGTCGCTTCATCATCATCCATTACCGATATCAAGAGCAGCCTCTTCAGATGTGAAATTTTCACTTATTTTCCTTGTAGATATTAGATTTTTAGGCCAGGTAACGTATGTTCTTTACGGAAAGCTAGGTAAAGTAAAAAAAGTATGAGTTGATAATTACACTAAGAAATTATTTTTCTATTAATTTTATTTTTTTGCGTTCAGTTGAGTTATTTAAAACATTGTTTTTTTATTTGTTTAGACGTTCAAAGACTAAAATTAGGTTAAAAAATATGTACCTTGTTTAAACTTAATCTGCTTCTTTTATAAATCTTCACTTTATTTATGCTTAAATAATGTTCCGCCTCTTTAAATTTGTAGACATTTCTATCAGATTTCGAATTAGACATGGTCAAAATTATTTGTCCCTTCTTCCTTTGACAGCTTTCCCCTTATCTTTGTATACTATACATATCATGTATTGCTACTACATTATAACACCGTTGCATAGCAAACCCTCATTTGTAAAGTCATCACTTCACGTCACAATTTCTATTATCTATACGTCCTTATTTATATCCTTAACTTAACAGTCACTCCCACAGCCATTCTTCACTTTCTATTAACAATGTCCACTTTTTATTCATTAATTGTACCTCTAACCAACCTTCTCCATCTTCAATTCATCTGCTTTCCCTTCTGACATTATCTTCATTTGCATTTTATACTGCATGCCTCCTTTCCTCATTGAACTTTCTTTCACCAGTTACTCTCCTCTTACACTAATTTTCCATATCAGGGCGCAAGTTTTCTCTGTATCTTTTCACTTTTGATCTTGTACTTGGCAGCCCTAGTCTATTTAGAAGTTTCTTTATATAATTCATATCAATATTATGCAATTTCCCCATACAATAAAATTTGTTCCCTTAGATTATGCCTTTTATTTCATTACTAGCCATAGAAAAATTTTTATACATTGTTTTCGTTTACATGTATACCCATAATTTCTTTAAATATCTAAAACATTTTTTTTTTTAGTTTTATCCACTCACAAACACCTGTTTTGGTTATTTCAATTTCATGTGAGTCATACATCTCACAATAATCGCTCGTTTTACTTCAATGCCTAGAAAATCAGTTTCATTTAGTTGTCTTCTTTGTCTTCTTGTGAAGCACAATTACCTTTTAAAACTACCAAATACATCCGCAGCGCTCGCTGTCTGCACATTTCACCCTCTTTTCGATCTTGCAAATATATTGAAGTTCCCCTCACATTTTTTTTTTTAATATGCAGTTGAACACTCGAACCCTTTTCAGAATAGATTTCTGTCATTTTCTTAAATCTGATTCTCTCTTGGTACTGCCATCATATATATTCCCTCTACTTCTCTGTCAGTAACCATTGAATTTAAATCACTCAACATTCCTGGCATTTCAAATCAGTCATGAATTTCATCCTTTCCCAATCCTCTCTCTTTAATTAAATTCAACCGTCTAAATGCTGCTCGATATTGATGTGGACTCCCCAAGAAACATGCCTTTGGACTCATTAGTAATTTTTTATCATAATTGTTTCTTTTGACAAACTCGCCTTGTATTAATAGCTATATTTCATTAATTTCATCTCAGCCTCTCACCACAATCTTCCTGACGCAGAAAACTTATCTCTTACATTAATCAACATTTCTCATTCTCTCATTCAGACAAAATCCCATTTTTCTTCCAAATCCTGACTTTTGATTTTATTATATGAGGGCCTGTACAACATTTAATCCTCTTTCTTTATTATTCACCATAAATTTCAGTCTTTCTTTTTTTACGCGTCATTACGCGTCATTACGCATTCACAAAACCGTAAAATGCGTTGGATTGAATAAAGGTACAGAGGTATTTAAGGTGCAAATACAAAAAGTCATTCAGAAAACTTTTCCGGCTGTGAATCTCAAGTTAATAGCTAAAAATCCTAAAACTCTGGGTTCTTTGTTCTCACACAAAGATAAACTTCCGGTTTTGATGGTATATTGCTTCACTTGCCCAAAATGTAAAATCGGGAAATACGTGGGAGCCACCTAAAGATTGCTCAAAGTCAGCATCGATTCTCATCTCAGAGTCAGTCACCGTACGATATGTACTTTGAAAACAAAAGAATTCTCTAACATACGAGAACAATGTAATAAATGTAAAACATCATTTTCATATAAGGATTTCCGCATTGTCACCCAAGCGCCGAATGACTATTCTCTCTCTGTTTTGGAGTCGTTGACAATTAAAAAGATTGCGCCCCCATTAAGTGGTCAGACCTCTTCCACAGTTTTATGTATAGCATAGTTGAGGTCCTCCTTTCCTAACCAGAGAACGTCACTCAGTTTTATAACTCCATAGAGATAGGTACTAATTTAACCATTCTTCACTTTTTAATTAGTAAATTTTTTAATTTTATTTTATTTTATTTTTATTATTATATTTACCTTCATGTTGTTCCATTATTATTTATATTAATAATGAGTCTTATTTTAATTTGCACATTTTGTATATTTTACAGCCATGATGATGACCCCCAAAGTCTCGAAAATTTGGACAATAAATATATGATGCTACGCTGGCTTTTCTCCATCCTGTTTATAATATATATATATAAGGGAAATAATTCATTAGATCTTATATGAACTAACGAACAAAGGAGATATACCTTCCTCATATTGAAAAATGCTAGATAATTATATTAAGATGTTCCGAACATCCATATGACTAATTATATTAAGATGTTCCGAACATCCATATGACTAATTATATTAAGATGTTCCAAACATCCATATGACTGATCATGTTACTTTTACTTCATTATTCAAGTTCATCATTTGAACCGAACTCCGTCCGTCCCCATTATTTTTCCTACTAACCTATGTAAGACATTTAATGACAAAAATGCGAGATTTATGACATCGAATAAAAAAAAGCAATAAACAGTACTTTTTTATATGGAAATCTATTGTCCAGTGCATATAATAACAGGTTTTTAAAATATAGTTTATTTAGGCGGTAGTCAGATTGAAGTTATTTCCTTTATCAGCACAGGTGTTCAAAGAACGACAAATGAAAAGATGCAAACACTGATTTCAAGTACGAATTATGAAAATATATTCCGATAAAATATGAAAATGAATTTCAGTGACTTAGTATTAGGATATTTCGTCGCACGCAAGAAAAATGAGACCAAAATTGAGAGATAGTATAGGAAATTCAAAAATTTAGGGTATTATTTCAAGCTCACCTATACATGATTACTTGGGATATAATTATTCAAAGGCTGGTAATGGTAATTCCTAAGGTCTGATTGTACTGAAAATTTCGTGGCCTTAAGGTTAATAGGCTTTCGCAAATATACTATAAGCTTCTGAAAAACAAGATTCTATTCTTCGTAATTTGAACGAAAACTTTGCGTCTTTATAATTGATAAGTTTAAGCAAAAATTTAAGAACGATACCAGGGTTATATTTGTGGGCGTTGATATATACTGAAATTTAATCAGAATAAATGGTAAGAATATGATAATAAAAGTGTGTTAGGCAGTTTTTTCTGTTATTCGTTCATGAGCATGTACAAAGAGTATAAGAAAAAGTAAAAGAAAAAAAAGTAAAGAAATGCTCAAAAGCAGCATGCCAAGGCCCCAGAATCTTCCTACATAATGCCTAGTGAGAGAAGACAATAACCAAGAAATAGGACATATCCTCGGGAGTCTTAAACCTTCTTACAGGAATATTGTCGGGAATATATATAAGGAACCTCGAGGAAATTCCGTTCCTAGGATTATGTCTCTCTCTCTCTTTCTCTGTCTCTCTCTCTCTGTCTCTCTCTGTCTCTCTCTCTCTCTCTCTCTCTCTCCTTTGAGTAGCATATATGTTCGTTTTATTTTATCATATATCAGTCTGTATACCAATCTACATAGATGAATAAATAAGCAAAACAAATAGACAGGCCTAAGGGAGAACAGAATTATATTATGTATACCAGCTACTATCGTCCCCTTTTCAATCAGTCTGTTTGGCTATCTAACCATCCATGTACTTATCTAGATATATAGAGGCATAGATATACGATTGATAGATAGCTGAATCAAAAGTGGAACAGAGGTCTGAAATATTTCAGCTAGTATTTTCATTTTTAAAATCTATATAATATCTAGAAATATATTTGTATATATATATATATACATACATATATAATATATAATATATATATATATATATATATATATATAATATATATAATATATATATATCATAACTTTCAGGAAAGCCGAAGACACATGAATAGTTTAAAAGGGTTTATTCGCTAAGAAACGTTTCGCACAAGGAACTTTGTGCATCATCAGTCTGTTAAAAATAAAAGTACATTTTAAATTAATAAAAGCAAAATACAAATAAAAATTACAATCTAAAATTTTAAATTTAAAAAATTTATAATTAAGAATTAGCATAATTCAAAGTTAAAAGTGAAATACGAACATTAAAAGTGAAATAAGAACATTAAAAGTGAAATAAGAACATTATAACACGACTACTAAAACACACCATTCGCTTAGAAAGGAGGAGAGAGAATGACTAGAAATGAAATTGAGGTCAGAAAGAATGACTATGCCAGGTATAGCGGAGACGA
>NC_061107.1:33001373-33003873 GCF_015104395.2 Macrobrachium nipponense | reverse complement strand
CATGGAACCTGTAATGAAGGATTATGATATCACTTCGTCTAATTATGTCGGCGAAATTTCTGATCCAAGTTGAAGGTATTTCGATTTTTTACTTCTTCCAAACTGGTACAGTCGCGTTTCCAGATCATTAATATATATATATATTTATATATATATATATATATATATATATATATATATATATATATATATATATATATATATATATATATAGATATATTCAATCAGATGAGAGCATTAAAAAGGGTCCAGGAATCCACCAAACATAGTGAAGAATATTTTATTTTGGAAACGTTTTCATAATGCTTCAGAGTAAATCTTCAGCCTGTAATTATAAATTGTGACAATTTAATTAATAGTAAAATAATACATTAAGACTAAAATATCAAGATAATAGTTAATTAAAAATCCTTAGAGAACATTTAAACAAACAATAGACTAAAACTTTAAGAAATATGTGAATTAAAATTTACAGAAACATTTAAAACAAATAATGAGAGGACAAGTACAAGTACCCTAAGTACAAGTGGGAGAAGGGAATGATTTGAAAACAAAACAATTCGGCCCAGATCTCAGTTATGCTAAATACAACGTTGCAGCAGCCCACCCGTTTGCATTTAGAGAAGAACCAGTCGTTTGATGTAATAATTGACTCAAGTGTCCTTAAGTAACGTGAGTGCTGTCAATGATTGAGAAATGTGTTTTATCAATATTAATTTTACATATTTTGGCGTGGTTACGAATATTGGATAATTCTGGGTTTGTTATCCTTTGTCCTGTTCTGTAGCTAACACCTAAGTGACTGGAATATCTCACTTTTAGTAACCGTTTGGTCGATCCGACGTAAATACCAGGACAACCCGACAATTAAATTTATAAATGGACGTCGGATCTCCATGAACGGTGGTAGTTTTTGTTTGCGTGTAAAAAAAATGTGCCAATTTTTAATGGGTTGACAGGAATCAAGTTTAATTTTCAAACAACCTATTTCACTTTCATGATTTTCCTTATTCGCTCGCCTAATTTGTTTTTGTATGTAAAAGGAATGGTACAGTTACATAACTAGCTTCTTAAACATCATAGGAAGGAACTTGCTCAGAAAAAGATTATTTATTAAAATCTATTTACTACATTATCAAAAAACATTTACTGGATAAGAATTGTTAATAAAAATACCCCTTTAAAAATTCAATTTCTTCGTGAAATAAATTCCAATTTGAGGTATATTTCATAGCTCTAAAAAACAAAAAAAAAGGGTTTGAGATGGCATTAATTTTAAAATTCAAAAAACAAAAACTATAAAATTTTTATCACAAACCCGAAAATGTATGCTTCCTAAAAAGTTGAGTCTATCACCTAATCCTTCCTTAACAATATTTAGATCTAAAAATTATAAGCCCCTCCCCCAGGATTATACCTTGATCGTCTTTCCTTATCACTTTTGCTAAAAGAACACTCCTCCCAGATTAAGAAAATATTACCCCGCCCCCTCCTTCTTTCTTTTTTTTTTATATAAACGCCTGTCAACTTCTTTTATATTCAGTGCGAACTTCAAAATGTAGAATATACTACGAAAGTGCTTGTTCCAAGTCCCTGTTTCACTTTCTTTTTTGCCCCCGTGGATAGATATATATATAGGATAATATAAATATAGATATATATATATATGGAGATGTAAAAAATATATAGATATATGTAATATAATATATGTATATGTAGATATATAACAGATAGTTAATTATATATATATAATATATATAATAAATGGATAATATACATATATATATATATAGTATATATATATAAATAGAGGTACATATGTATATGTATATATCTATATATATATCATATATATATATATATAATATATATATATGTAACTATTAATATATATATATATATCTCATTTTATATATCTATATATATGTATCTGTATATTATATAACTATACCATATATATCTATATATATATATATATATATATATATCTCTAGATATGTATATATTACATATATATATATATATATTCTAGTATATATATATATATATACATTATATATATATATATATATATATCCTAATATAGATATATATAGGTACATCATATATATATATATATACTATATATGTATTATCTATATATATCTCTATATCTATATAATGATATATACACATATATCTATATATATATATATATATATATATATCTATATATATATATATCATACATACATATATATGTGTGTATGTATGTATGTATGTATGTGTGTAGATATTCGATTTTCCGCTTTCTCGATTTTTTCTTTTTTTTAATTTTGTTCACACTTCCCGCATTGCTAAATTAATTCATTTCCCTCTATTAAAGCTGAAAAAAAAATATCTCTGTTACAATTCACACTTCGACAGGAATTATTCCAACACTAATTCGCGCTTCTTGTTACAACACCTTCATTTCCATTCCTGCCCAAGTGAATCTAGGAATGTCGTCAGGGTTTCCTTT
>NC_061107.1:32956355-33000873 GCF_015104395.2 Macrobrachium nipponense | reverse complement strand
TCGTCAGGGTTTCCTTTCAAGTTGATAAAATTCCCAAATCCACAGTCATGACCCTGGAGACCTGTAGTTATTAACCTTTTTGAAAGGAAACCTTCTGTTTAGTGCTGCTGTCGCTTTCAATCTCGCTTCATTTTTCTCAGCTTCTTTCTGTATTTTATTTGCAAATGTTTATATATAACTTTGGAAGCTTGAATGGCTGTGTTCTTGTTATTGAGAGTGCATTTGAGAGGAACTTTTCATATATAGATCTTTACATGTGGATATAAAATAAAGGCGAAGGTGAACGTGATTCGTCAAGATTTTGCAGACCAAAAATTCAGAAGTAGCTGTAAATAATATATTTGTCTTGCAAGTAACTATTGTTCGCTAACATAAGCAATATCATATTAAATTAGAAGATATGCTAGCAAGAAACCACAAAATTTCACTATCACGTGGATGTATTCATATAATTCGTTGGATATAAATAAATGTTCATCAATATCTTTAGAGCTGATTTGTATATCTTCAAACTAGTAGAACATTTAAAGGAAGAGTGTTGAGAAGAGTTTTAGACATGACAGGAACGGTGAACATAGTATGTAATATATTGGCTGAGGATAAAAGGGATTCTATTTAATCACGCAATTACGGTCGTTATTCAGCTACTACAACAAAAGAGAGAGAAAGGCAGACAGACAGAGGACTTTTGCAAAAAAGATTATGGGTTAAAAGTCTCAAGGAAGGAAGAAACCTCATGTTAGAAAGCATCATGAAAATAAAGAAATTTACTCATTTAAAGGTATTTTTCATTTTGTGTATCTTAGCATGACTGCAGAATCGTCCTAAAACGTCTTCTTCCGTGAGAATCATGACTTTCGCCTCCGGATTGCTTGCATGTGATCATCTTCAAATAACCGACGGGAAATCGTATTCGATTCAGTTAGAAAATCCCAACGAATATTTCTGTCGTTTTTTCCGAATTCTTCTTCAGAATAAATATCGTGAGAAATTCCTGCCGATGCGATGTCAAGGAATCACCGAGATGTTAGGAGAGGAATCTTTTAATCTTTGACGTTCAAAAGTCATGGCTTCTTACGACTGTTTTAGCTTATGTCCAACTGGTCTACTTCAAGATTATTTTGTGAGGAAGGGAAGTAGAATTAAATTTATTGTCTTATGCTATGGGAATGTGGAGAGGAACAATTTATTAAAGAATTAATTCATGCGTCTGTTAGTTTTTTATCAAGCAATTAATATAGAAGACAAGTAATGTGTACAAACACCATGTCTTGCCTTTCAAATTATCCTCTTTGCTTTATCCAATAGTCTTTTGGTGTACATTAAAAAGAAAGCGAATCTGTGTAATCGAAATTAAAGTGCAGGCATATGAAAGCAACGGGATATTTCTGCCTGGAATGCAAAAATCTTTAAAGTGGTCGGAATGCACCAAGGTGAAACTGCACCAACAATTTAAAGCTGACCGCTTTTAGAGGAGTTTCGAGAGATCCTCAGGTTTGTGTGCCAGGAAATATCCGTTTTTTCAGGACAAGACAATTTTAACGGTAGTACTTAAATAACAGATTACAACCAATGGACTAGTCTGCATGTATGTGTGACCAACAGCATTGGCTTCCATGAAAAAAACAAAACATTAATTATGTAGCTGTTATATTTAATTATAAAAAAAGTAATTTATTAATAATAAAACACTCAAATTATGCTTTTATTTGTTCATAAATACTATTAAAATTTTGCTTAAAGTGCAAATAAAAAAAAAGATTATTAAAGATATAATCTTGAGGCCACAGTATGGACTTATATAATATTTTGACTTGAAGTTTAATAAAAACGAAATACGTATGTTAATATAAAACCTCATCATAAGTTCTGCTGGTATTATGTATAAATTAGCTGTGAATTACAGATAAATTTAAAATTAATTTAAAATTCCAGTCGACATGAGTATCATTCATGTTGGAAACTTCATTTGTTGCATTTAAGTGCATAAAGTTTCAAGAAAACCAAGAACAGGGAAACTTGGACGGTGATACTGTAAGTAAAGAAGAAAAAGGGGGGATGATATAACACAAACTCTCGTTTCTCTGTTCTAATGTGTCCTTATTTCTAATGAAACAATGGCCCACTTACCAGTCGCGCGTATATATAAAATTTCTTTATATATTATTTTTATTTATATTATTTTTGTCGCGTATTAAGGTGGAATTCATTTCCTTAACATGAAGGAATTTTTTTTCATATCATTAAACTAAAGGGTTATAGTTTGTTTTGTGTGTCTGTCTACCGAACTAGCAACATTTAGATACATTCTGCAATATCCTGTGATAGAAAGACAATAGAACATCGACCTTTTCCCCAAACGGTGCTAAATTTTCTGCCAGCTAGCCTGTTTGTTTGCACAAGAGAGGGACATTTGTCAGGTATGGGGAAAATAAAAGCTTCTTTTAAGAAATATACAGTTGAACCTATTATAATGTATATATATATATATCGTATATATATATATATATATATATATATATATATATATATATATATATATTATATATATATATATCTATACACGCACACACACACACACATACACACACACACACACACACATATATATATATATACATATATATACGTATATATATATATATATATATATATATATATATATATATATTTATATATATATCACACAATATCCACAGGTGAAAAATAAGAGACAGGGTGTAGGTCCTGACCGGTTTCGGCTTTATTTTCAAGCCATTGACAAAGGACTGATACATAGTATTAGAATTCACGAGTATATATACTACAAGACAGTAATGACGAACATACACACAACCGTTTGAGACTGCAGATCCACCCACAGGTAGGTGTCAAGGTAGGAGTGGCTTTCTAAAATCATTTGGCTAAAATTTACAATAAATTCTCAAGGGATACTACCGCTTAGGGCACAAGTCCACACCTGACAGGTGTCAGGGACGCGGGTTGAACATCTCATTACCACTACTGCCTGCCCCCTTTACTGTGGTTACAAATATAATAATCCTATTTTTCATATATCTCTACATGGGGGGGACGAAATTATTATCAACTAAGAATTCCCCTTCGGCACATATATGAAAATATATGAATTCCGAGGTAGAGCGAATTAGATATAAAGGACATTTGTAGCTCAAATAATATATATATATATATATATATATATATATTATATATATATATATATATATATTATATATATATAATTATATAATTATATATATATATATATATTTCATTAGATCATATGAACATTCTACCTATTTTAGTTATAGAAGCGATATGAACACTGAGTATGTATTCAGTGAACAGAAAGACTCCTACACTACTTTGAAAATAATTCCATTCGTTGCGAGCAAATCACATTTGAGAAACAGGTATTGCAAAATCGTCCTGAAACGTTCAGAAAGAAAAAGGTAACGTTTTATTTCCTCTCTCTTTCGGGTCTTCTTCTTTTTTGTCTCCTTCTTCTTCTTCTTCTTCTTTCTTTCTTCCGAGAGAAACGAGGCCCTCGCCACCGGATTGTTTGCATGTGAGATCCTCTTCAAATAACCGACGAGAAATCATACTCGATTCGGTGGGAATTCCATCGGAATATTTCTGTCTTTGTCCGAAATCCGCTTTGGATATATAACTTCGTTTTACTTCGGCAGCTCTCGTTAGTGTAATGTTATCGTGAAATCGATTCGACGATGACACAATTCTTAAAGGATTCAAAGTTATAGGTTTAAAAGAATGTTTTTGCAACAATGTATAGCAATCGATATTTTTTATATAATTAATCTCTTTCATAACTTTATCTTGAATCTCACAAATGTGATTTAAATATTTTATATGTCTGGGACGTAATATGTTTCATTTGATAGGGTATTTCGTTGAGATCAATGAATTTTTGCATGCGGTGTATCATCTTCTTTATGCCTGAATCGTAGAACTCTCCCGCCGCGCCGTGAAGGTAGCTTGAAACCTCTTCTTTCAGCTCCTCTCCGGTTCTGAAATGCGTCCCACCCACGTGTTTCCTCTGTTCAGGGAAGAGTTGGCATACCCTAAATAGTCTGTCATAATTTTGTCAAGCAGGTCTTGCTGTCATCAGGGATCATCTCACAGAACTCCCAAACCGCCACCCCTCGATCTTTCAGTATTGTTTCTTCCACTTTCGCAATCGTTTCGTCTGAAACCGTTGGCCGTCCAGAACGCTGTTCGTCATGGACGTCTGTACGTCCGTTTTTTTTAATTCTCTGCACCATTTGTGCACCTGTTGTACGCTCATACACTTTTCTCCGTAGACTTTACACAGTTGGGAATAAATGTCAACCACCGCAGTGTTTCTTGCACACAAAAACGAATCACAGAGCGTAATACGCACCTGGCGGGAGTAGCTAGTGGGAGCTCCATCTCTGAAGACTGAACGTCGCAGACAGCTCACCAGGGGGGATACTAGGAGAGGGGGAACGAAGCTACACGCCAGTGCCGCGGGATCCCACGTAACAACGTTCCTCGCAACTGCAGCTCCTTGGGAAACTTATTTTACGGAGCACCCAAGTATAAGCTGAAGTTTTGCCCTTACTTTCATCTGTGTGTTTTCGTCAGATTCAGTGCAAGCTTGCTTTAAAAAGAAATGATCCATTACTGTTTGTGCTGCATGAGAGCATCATCTTAATAATAATAATAATAATAATAATAATAATAATAATAATAATAATAATAATAGTAGTAGCAGTAGTAGTAGTGGTGGTGTAGTAGTAGCAGCAGTATTACTAATGCCATTGTTATCATTCTTTAGAATAACAGCTTTCCTAAAATATTTACATAATTCCGAGGTTCTAAAAAAGCTCGTTTATAATCGAATTGCTATGTTATCTCCAGGACAAAGGTAGTTATTCGTATGAAATTCATCAAAATCGGATGGGATAACAACACGGGTGGGATTACTGTAAGTTTATTCTTATTCATATCATGTTGATGTGCAAAATCCCGAATTACGAAGCACACAAACCCGTCTCATTCAGTTTTCAATAGAAACAATTGTCTACATAGAAATAATACGAATGCAAAAAACATATTTTTAACCCTGCAATGGAATTTTCACAATTCTTGAAAATATTATGATTATGTATATCCAATTGATCTTCGCAATGTGGATCGCGGATGTGTTTTTACGAGTTTGTTTGGCTACATGAATGCCCAAAATATTTTATTTATAATGAGTAGAGTCTTTTACCATATGTAATGTAATTGAGACGCTGTTCAAAATTTCTAAATATTACGTGCAGATTACACGCAAATTTTCCCTGAGGTTTGTCAGGATCTAAAATGAAAGTTATCTTTCCCCTTGTATTTAATGGACCATTGCTTGAAGTCAACGGGCGTCAAAAGCTATTCAAAATAATTTTATTGTCTTAATACACATGTCTTAATATTTCAGTGTGCACAAATGACGAATACCTCTATCCATGTTATCTACAAGCATATACAGATTCATAAGAAAGGAAATAGTGTTATTTTATACTAATAGCTAACTTGTAATCATTTTTTTTTAGAATAATTTAGCCAGATGTCAACGTATATTAGACAATAGAGATTAAATCGAGCAGGCGGTTAGGAACAGGGGTTAACTACAAACATTTAGATTTATTAATAGACAAATATATACATATAAAATGGTATAGGATACAGGACTAAAGTTCATATACAAATGGTTGGAAAGCTGGTCATACAATGCATATGATACAACAATATATCAATCATGACAATAATAATAATAATTAAGAAGTATGTGAAATAGGTATCATAAATAAACAAACACCGTTGTGAATATAATTCAGCAATTGCGAAGATGCGTAGACTGGTTATGCTGCACGGTGGACAGGATAGCAAAATATTAGTTCAGGAGATCTCGGAAAAGCGAGTGCCGGAACAATTTTGTAGTCGTCATCACTGGCTCCCACGGAGACAGAGTGGGATTTCATAACTGAAGATTCATCACTTTTTGGAGATGGAGTGATGTGTGAGCTCAGCTCGGTCGTGCATTCGCGACCAAGGGCATGGTGTTCGCGTGTGTTTGTACACTTCCGATCTGGTTTTGGTCTGATCTCATGGGTAGAGCTAGTTGTAGGGAGGGGATTAATGTGAACGAGGTTTTGTCCAATCCCCAGTTTTATTTTGGTTTCTTATTTGAGTTTTCATTTTCTTTGTTGGTGTATCATTTGAGTTTCTCATCATCTTTTGTACTACAGTTTCAGAATTTGACTTATTTAGTTAGTCATTTGTTCTTTATAAATACAGTCTGTTTTTTATAATCCTGGATCTGATTTAGCGACCTTAGTTAATTAGGATTTGTGGGTTGTGTTGAGCTTAGTGGAGAGAGAGAGAGAGAGAGAGAGAGAGAGAGAGAGAGAGAGAGAGAGAGAGGAAGATGTTCCGCTCGGGCTGATGTTAACAAGATACCTCGAAGAGGTAAGTTTTATGTGTCGCGACCTCCCCGAGTACAACAGTTGTGTGAGAGACGCTGTTTCTTTCGTCCGCATGTTTAATTTGCAGAGTCGTTGTCATAGGATAATTGCTGGTGCGATGAAGGTATGAGAGAGGTCTAAGTGTTGATCCAATTGAACTGGCCCCCTTGGAGAGGCTTACGGTTGTACTAGGTCGGTGTTTGGTATGTATGCAGGCTTCAGACAATCGATGGAAACCGATGTTGTTCCGCCTTCCACTGCTTAATAGTACTCCTTGGGCCGTTTCTGGAAGATGTGTTATGGTCGTTGGGAGGTACACTTTCCTGGTTATATTGGTAGGTCGTCTTCACTGGCATTAATCCTTTTTTACCACTTTTCAGGTGTGGATGGTCATGTCAGATTTGCTTGGTCTTGATAGGCATCTGCTGGCAACGTTAATGCTTGACCGTATATGGTTTCTGCTGGAGATGCATTAAATTCTGGGTGCAGTGTCGTTCTCAGTAGGTCATATGGTAACTCCTTTCTCCAGTTCATGTCTTGATATTTGGCAATGAATGATGCTTTTAATGACTAGTGTATTCTCTTGACGATGCGGTTGGCTTCTGGCTGTTGTTGGTGATGATCTGGGGCACTCTGTACCTACTGAGCCATTTGGTGAGGGCCTTCAAGCAGCTTTACACCCTTGTTGTCATATTGGTATTTCTTCTGGCCACCTGGTATTCTTGTCTGTGTACTCCTCGGAGTGGGTAGGAGTCCCACTATGTCGATGTAGATGTGTGAGTCAGCGATTCAATGTTGGTTGGGAATTCTCCTATCCTGCTCTCGACGTGCTTTGTGATCTTGGAGGTCTGACACAGGATGTATTCTCTCGTCCAGTTTTTCACGTCCTTTCTCATTCCCCAGCAAATGTACTGCTCAACTATGATTCGGGTAGTTACTCGGCCCTATGGGTGGGACAGGTTGTGGGTGAGAGATGAGTTCCTCTTCTTAGGCCGTTCTGGCAAATATGGGTGATGATGTCCAGTGCTCATTTTGCAGGAGATGGTCGTCTTTCTACTGTTGATTTACAGGTCGCTCTATGTAAGGGCAGGGTTGTCTCGCCACAGTTGCTATAGGTCCACGTCGTCTCTTTAGGCTTTCGCTATTTTGGTCCTTTGTATATCCAATAATAGAGAAGTGCTGTTTCAAGACCTCTATTTTGCATATAGCAGCATGATTTTTAATGTTTAGAAAACCCTGGTTGCTTAATTCTCTTTTTAAGTACCCTTGGAAAAGCACAGTTTCTGGAATATATTAATCAACAACACCCAAATATTCAGTTTACGTTGGAGGTGGAGAACAGAGACAGTTTGCCATTTCTCGATATCATTATTACAAGAAGTAATTCTGAATTCACCACAGCTGTCTATAGAAAAAAGACCTATACAGGTTTAGCTAACAACTATTACAGTTCATGCCAAAGAACCTTAAAATTAAACACTATTTATACTCTTGTGCATAGAGCATTAAAATATTCGTCTAACTGGCCAACATTCCATAATGAAATAGAATTTTTATTAGGTTTTTTTTTTTCAGAAAAATTCCTATCCCAAAGACGTAGTCCTTAGGGTTATCAATAAACTTTTAACCAAATTTCTCCAGCCACCGTTGCCCAACTTTGATGTTCCTAAGAAACTGTTCTTTGCTTCCTCCCTTTTGGTGTTTGATACAAATTCTCCAGGTAGACTAACACAGATCATTGAACAAGAAATTCCCTGTCTTCAGTTAAAACTTATTTCTAATAATCCATGCAGGATAGGTTCATTTTTCAGCTGTAAAGATCGCTTGCAATCCTTCATGAGATCTAATGTTGTATAATATAAATTCACATGCCCTGGATGTCCGGGCTCTTACATCGGATCTACTCGTAGGCTATTGCAAGTGAGATATTGCAGCCACATGGGTTTCAGTTTTTGTACAGGCCAGAAAAATAAGCAACCAGAGTTTTCTAACATTTAAAAATCATGCTGCTATATGCAAAATAGAGGTCTTGAAACAGCACTTCTCTATTATTGGATATACAAAGGACCCAGATCATCTAACTACTCTGGAGTCATTACTTATCAAAAGGCTAGTTCCCTCTTTGAACAATCTCACCACGGCTTCCCCTCTGTATTTGGCATAGCTGACTTTTTGTTTGGGACGTCAGGTTTTGCTATTCCTTCTTCGTCTTTTGCCTTGGATGGTTGGCGTCTTAGTTCTCCTCTCTTTTTTACAGTGTTTTTAAAGAATTTTTTTAACTTTTCAACTTCTGCTTTTCTTTTTAAACCATTAATTTTTAATTACCTTGTAATTTTGTGAATTCCTTTTTATAATGTATTTACTTTTATTGTTCACAGACTGATGATGTACCAAGAATTGTGTGCGAAACGTTTTTAATAAACTATGGCATTCTACTAATGTATCATGGTACCCCCTGAAGTATTGTTATCTTCGTCGACTGGAGACTCTACTATATATATATATATATATATATATATATATATATATATATATATATATCTATATATATATATATATATATATAAAGGGCCCGAACAGGACTGCAAGTACTTGGCTATCTCGCTTTTTCCATTTTTTCCTTCATGGCAAAAAAACCTTTATATATATATATATATATATATATATATATATATATATATATATATATATATATATATATATATATATATATATATATGTGTGTGTGTCCAGGAAAACTCGGAATGTTAACCATAAACTCTTTCTCTATCTCTCTCTCTCTCTCTCTCTGTCCCTCCCAAACCCACTCTACTCTTTCTCTCTCACTCTCTCCTTTTCCTATTAAAATAGTTGCTTCTGTTATATTGCCCATCATTTTATTACTTTTTATATTTCGCCACTTTTCACCACCATTCCTTCTTGGGCTGAACTAGGACTTGAAGGGCATCGAAGTGACTCTACTCGTCCCAGCGACCTCAAAAACTATGGATTAGACAATAATATCCGGCATTTTTTATGTTTATTTTTAACCACTTGTTCCTATCGGGGCTGATTTTGAAAACTATGGATTAGACACTAACCCTTAATGGACAGACCCCTTTATGAGTAACAATAACAAATTTTGTCTGGTGGCCAGTCCCATTTATGGTGAGCATCATTATTACACACCATCAGGGTGGAAGTTTTAGCCTACCTCAAATCAAGTGGGTGGTTCATGAGAGACTTAGTTGTGATCTTTACTTCAAGGGGATATGTTATGTTTCTCTCTCTCCCATGACGTTTTTTTTTATTTATTTGATCATACGTATCAGATACGGGTGGCTGCTGGTGTTAGTTCTGATCTTTTATGATAGTATGTCAGTTATAATTATAAATTTGCAAAGAAAAGTATAAAGAGATATTAGGGAAGACACATTTAATAGAAAAAGTTGCTGCATCTTCGATCTCTGTAAATTTAATTAAATATTTTACAACTAATATACTCAGAGCTGGTTACTGATTTTAGTTCTTATCTGTTTTGATATTGTATGAGTTGTAATTAAAATCTTACAAAATAAAATAATTTAATTTATTAGAAAAATCATGTATAACTTTGTAAAATTTACGAGTGCATGTAGAAGAGGCTACACAAGGGGGTTGTAAATAGTAATTTCAACTTCTTGCAGAAGCTAGGGAACAATTTTTGATTTTTTTCATACACCTTATGTATTTGCATATGTTCCTCTTTCTAATTTATGTGCTTTTTTCTTAAATTTGCCGACCGCAAAATTTACCAGGCTTTAGGTGCTGCCTATTGAATTTTAGCATGGCTTTAAGGGATAACATCTGTAGATTTTGGCTAATTTTACATGTCACCACCTTTCCACTAGCTTCTCGCCCCCTCCTCATTGAGGCTCAATTTGAACTTGAAGGCATTGAAAGTGTTGCTATTCCTCTTAGTGCCTCAGAAACTATGGATTAGTTATTAATATTTATCATTTTTGGTTATTTTTACATTTTACCCCCTTCCCACCTATTCCCACCTCCCCTTTCCTATCGGGACTGAACTTGGACTTGAAGGGTATCGGGAGTGTAACTACTCATTTCAGTAACCTTGAAAACTTTTATGCCACACCCTTCCCACCCCATTTCAACACCTCCCTATCAAGGCTGAACTTGGACTTGAAGAACATTGGGAGTGTCACTATTTATCTCAGCGACCTCAAAAAACTATGGATGACACACTTATATCTGTCGTTTTCAGTTATTTTCTACGTTTTCACACTTTCCCACCCCCTTCCCACATGGCCCCTTTTTTACCAGTGATGTCTTATCCAGACAATATTCTTTCCTAGATGTTAGGTCATATGTATGACAAGTTAGGTGAAACTTCTCAATGCTTTTTTTTAAAATGTTTACGTGGTACATACATACATCCAATTATATATATTATATCTATATTATTAGATATATATATAGATATATATATATATATATATATAATATATATATATATATATATATATATATAATAATATATCTTATATATATAATATACTATATATATATATATATTTAGTATATAATATTATATATATATATATATATATATATATATATATATAATATATATAATATATATATATATATCAATTCATAACTACCATTAATGATTTAATCGTTAATGATTGAATATGATATAAATTTTTATATATGGTATGAATTTTTGAACTGTGACTTCCACTAGCAAAATAATGGAAATTGCAACCGCCCTCACCGCGCATTAGCATTCTAACGAGGCTTTTGATTTGTTTCATCAAAGACTGATGGAGGTTTAACGCTCCACATTAACTGCGCTCCGCTTTTTCCACCTCGCTAGAGTTTATCATAACAATACGGGCTATTTTAGTTACATATCAGGTGGGCTCAAAAATCACGTTATTTGACGAAACGGTGAAAACGGCTTCTGTTTAATGGAGACACATAATTTATACATATAACTACATCATGCATAGAAAAGAAGTAAGTATACCTCTAAATCGCATAATTTGTTTTTGGTGTCGCTATATGGTAAAGATAACAGTTCATGATTCGGTTTAAAATACTCCAAGACCGAAAGAAATAAACCAAGTGTAATGGATGGTTTCCACAACAAGGAATGTTATAATATAAGGTAGTAAAACCATCAGATGCGATTCCCAGAATTGACAATTAGCCAGAGCCTATGCAAACTCTCAGTAGGAAATAATTCAGAACTGGCAGACCTGAAAATGAGTACGTATCATTTGCGATTCCTGTCATGAGCTGGGCTATTTCTATTTCTTTGTACGACTGGGAGGAAATCAGAATTTTTCTCTCTCACAGAGAAAAAGCTCATGAATGCATTTTCAAAATGGGGAACCTTTTTAATATTGAAATAAATTTCTGTAGATCAGAGAAGAAAAACTTATCTTTCTCATGGAGAAAGAGAAGTTTAAGACTTCATACTTTGATTTCCAATGTTAAAATTGTGTAATGTCCAGCTTTTGTAGAGACCGTTTTACATAAAATGATTAAAATTACTTGGTTTTAGGCTTTACCCGCCATCAAGAAACTAAGACCTGAGTTTGTAAGCCGCTGATGTTTCAGTGCTAGACGTACTTTTGCCTCTATACGAAATCTTATCTAAACCGACTTTGTTATAAATTTTATGCTCATATAATTCCTTGCAAATCATTAATGTGGATATTACCATCAAACTCCAATGGAGCGATACATATACATTAGTAGAGTTAAGATTCTCAAGAATTTTTTTTTAATATGTTTAGATGTCAAGTCAACGTATTTGTGCATTTTATATATATAAATATATATATATAATATATATTATATATTATATGATATAGATATATATATACACACATATATATATATATATATATATATATATATATATATATATATAAAATGCACAAATACGTTGACTTGACTTCTAAACATATTAAAAAAAATTCTTGAGAATCTTAACTCTACTAATGTATGTATCGCTCCATTGGAGTTTGATGGTAATATCCACATTAATATATATTATATATATATATATATATATATATATATATATATTATATCACCTTGTTGACTGCAGTTTCGTTACTGACCATTCTAACATCCCAAAATTGTATGAAGGTCAGGAACCGAAAACAACAGCAATGAGAATAATGATAATAAAGACATGTACACATTTCTTTATCGATAGTATTATCAGTTTTTGAAGCAGTGCCTTCGTTGTCTAAATTCATCCTAACAGAATAAGAGTTGGTTAATTGAAAAATGACTTTGGCTAGTGCCTGGTAGACTGTAGGACTTTGCAAAGCTAAATCAATATTTTCCTTATTAAAACAGGTTCGGTATCGAATATTTTGCATCTTAGAAATTGGTTTCCACAATAAAATATGCCTGTACTTCATGGGAGAACATCTAATGGTGCCTTTTTTTATAATCGTTTATGTTCGTAAAATATTGAATGGCGGCTGCCTGGATACGATGGCATTATCGGCAGCCCTAACAAGAAGATAAATGTCTCTGCTGCTTAAATTCGAATTAAGATAAGAACGACCCAACCGAAAGTAACTTTCCAAAACTATCCTTTGCCACGTACAATGCTCATCAACAGCGCCAGAACCCTTGTGCGTATGCCATCTACGCTAGGATTCAGCAACTTTCACATGGCAAGAAAAATAAAGAAAAGTGTGTATGAAAGACAACAGAGATGCTATCGCACTCTCCAGAAGAGATAAGTGAAATTCACTGGGGTACTCAACAAAGTAGCAATTACCGGAAGACAGTTTACTTGCAAAAGCGAAACAACATAGCAGGGCTGGCAATCACTTACTAAGGACTAAGATGACAAATTTTTGTTTATGGTTTCAAAGAGGACGGCAATACTGCGTTTCCATTACTTTAGATTCTACATGCAAAACACGCTCCGATTACTATCCAGAAAGCAAGTAGATTGATGCATATCACAATTCAGCCCTTTTCTCCAATATTCTAATGTTGAGAGGCCTTGATAAAGAATTTATGTTGCTTATAATTTAATGGTTATCTTAGAGTTTACAGTTGTACACTTATGAAGTCTTGAAACAAACAATACATTAATAACGAGGAAATAAAAGGCAGTCGCCAGCTTTGTGTAATGGCATACAATCTTTTATTAACTTTATACAGACAATATGGGTTTTTTCCTCCTCTTTAATAGGTTATTACAATTATCAGTTTCTACCAAATTGCATGCCACGAATTTAGATTATATCAATTAGGAATTACCTTTAACGTGGTAAGAATTAAATACATTATTAGGTAATTTTTTTTAACATAAGACACAAAAATTGGTCCCGAATGAAAACTTCGTGAATTAGCAAGATAGGACTGATTATTCTTCAACGGTTTTAAATGAACAATATGACTATAACATTTACGCATATATTAACCCTAAAAAGCAAATTAGAATGTCTAAAATTAATCTCCTGGAACCCTTATACGTAGCTCATGTGTTGTGAGAACGAACCATAACGTCGGTTCATGTACCAAATTGCTTAATGTTTCATCTTTAATTATTCCTAACTTTTATGTTCGTACTGTTTATGGAAACTCGGATGCACAGGACAGAATTTATTCCTAATCCTCCTTTCCCTCAAAACTGCAGAGGGAGACTTTCCCTCCGCGCGTATATGCAAATTCAGTAAACTACTATAGTAGGCACTTATGTTATGGTAAATTGTTAGAGTTAAGCATTTTGCGTCCTTAATAGATGGGAAGGGGGCAGAAAACGGTTGCTGGTTACCATTCAAATCTAAAAATTCTATGAATTCTTCTGAGCTAAACTGGGTCACCCATCTGCATAATGAGCTACAGAAGTCTCCATTTGTATGGATGATTAATACGATAGGTCTCAATGATAATATCTTTTGTTTTACATAATACTTTTATGACTTTCCTACAAAATTAATTTGAAGGTATTGCTGGTTATACCTGTAGGCAGAGAGTGCATCTCGACCTCTCAAATTTTAGAAATTTACGGGAATGTCCAAATTCAGCCAAAGTGATTGTCAAGTTTAAGAACAAACCAGTTAACAAAATTCTGTGAAATTTTTTATGATTTCTGTTATATCCGTTTATCAGATGTTCAAAGTAGTATCTTTATTTGAGAAAATCTAGATTTTGCTTTTACAAACAAACATCCTGTGATAACTCCATGGGAGGTGAGTACTTGATTAGGTTGTATCTTTAAACTCTCTAACTGTACTTTGCAATGCGGTAGTGTTCGAGTGCTGTAATTTAGTAAATTATACGAAACGTTTATTCATTAAAGGGCAAATAGCTGAAATGAATTGTAACAGATGGAAATCTGTTCAGATGTCTCTTTTAGAGTAGACAATAGCATCTAGTTATAACTAAAAGACACTTTTTTATACCAGAGGGCACGTGCTCTTCTCAGTTATGGTTTATTTACAATTGTCAGACTTTGAAAATTATCGTCGGAAAGATATTAAGAAAGATAAATATAAAAATCAGCTAAAGAACAAAGAATGTGTATTATATGATGGTGCGTCTCCCACACAGTGGAGGATCATGATAACCGTCTTGAGAATACACAATGAGGTTAAGAAGACAT
Organism: Macrobrachium nipponense; assembly: GCF_015104395.2. Classification (NCBI taxonomy): domain Eukaryota; kingdom Metazoa; phylum Arthropoda; class Malacostraca; order Decapoda; family Palaemonidae; genus Macrobrachium; species Macrobrachium nipponense. The sequence continues at coordinate 32,985,753 of NC_061107.1, read as the reverse complement.
CGCCCTCTGTGGTAATAAGTTGATTCACTTTCATTCATACGAGAGAATTAAGTAAGAAGAAAAGAAGCAAAGAAAGATGCGAACCCTTCGGCTTTATTTCATGTTAATGAGATTAGGCCACAAGGCTAGACGCTTAATGCAATGAACGAAGCATAATGAGATGTGCGGAATTTGTAATTAAATACTTTCTGCTTATTTACTCAAGTTACTGAAGTCTGGGACAAAAAATAGAGGGAATTTTTCTTTGTTAGTTCATTTGGGTGCTTAAATGACAAGACGAAGACTTCATTCACAGTCTCGAAGAAAAGTCCTCGATTATAAATATAGTTCTCTGTGAGTCCCTGTCATGGTAGTCGCTTCATAGTGAAGACACATATTTTAAAGGAAAGGAAAATGTATCATTTTTGAGTAGGTCTGCAGCAATGAGGTATTCCCGCACGTGTTTTGGGTATCTGTTCTCATGATTGTCGAACTCCAGCACGCGATCGTCTCTAACGACGCAATGCTTTGGATATGATGTAACATTTCGTCCAGTCTTCTGAAAAGTTCGTGGGATGGAAACGGTCGGTGGTTAGCTCTGCCCTTTCAGCCCCGCTCCGAGATCGACGTATATATACAGAACTCTGAGGAAGAGAGAAAGAAAAGAGATAAGAGAAGAAGGAAAAGACAAAGGATAAGAGAGCAAGTAGTTCCATGATGAAGCGTCCTGAAAGTGTTTTGAGAAGCAACCCGCCCTTCAAGTTTCAAGAGTAAGTCATTCCTTCTTGCAGTGCGAAGATAAGAAGATATCTGGAGGTTTTACTGACCCTCGTGAAGCCATTGTATCGATTACCGATCTCAACAGCTGTAAAACTGGCCAGAAAGTATTTCATTGCCTCACAGTTCCCCCTTTTCACATAATAGCTAACTGAAAGTCAATCATTAAATCTTAGGCGAATTCAAACTCTCCCTATAAAAAAATATAGTCTTTATTTCCCACAATAGCTAACATGAAAGTAAAATAAAATTAGTTAAAGAAATCTTAAACGATAATTAAAACACCATTACTCTTCTACGTGATCATATTGGATAAAATGAATTAAAAAAATTCAAAAAATCATAAGGCACCATTACTACGTTGCATGACCATATCCCCATTGTCAAATGCCTCTATGAATCTTTATCAATAAACGTCAGATAAAATTCTAAAGAATTCATTATTAGGTAGCAATAATTGAATCCATCTGAAAGGAAGAACCATAATTATCAAACACTGAAATACATCACGAGTGCAATGGATAAACGTCTTATAAATCTTTCAATGTTCCCTGCACTTCCCTGTTCACAGTTTCTAAAAAGATTCAAAGTTTCTCTTTCCTTTACCTTATGTCTGTGGATCTCCAAGCACCTCCTATGGCATGGTTTCACACTCACGTCTGCCATATAATTCCCCCATTAATTACCATACCAGAGATTTATCTCGTTCTTGACGTCTAACAGACGTAAGAACGCACGCAAATAGACAGACACGAACGTAGGCATGCATGTCTCCTCCGGTGTACATGCGTTTTCCATTTCCCACGCACTCCTTGACCCTTGAACAGGCGCTTGTACATTCCGCTTATTCAGGACATTTGTGCGTCTGCGATCTCTCTGGTGTGATCGGGTATGTTGACGAAAATGTGTCCTACACAAGCGATTTGAGGAATTCGCTTTTTCACACATGCCTTAACACTAACACTCGAAGTTGAACGATTATCACTTCGCCGTTCATCACTTAGGTTATTGACCTTACTTGTTTCTATTTTAGTATGTCTATTTACACATATATCCAAGGCCATTAAATATATATATATATATATATATATATATATAATATATATGTCATCATAGAGCTAGAGGGAGGAATGAAAGGAGTCGTCCAAGCGCTTGCGTGTATTTTTCACACCTCAGAGTTAAGCACTACGATATGATGCATCAGCACCGAGGTACAGAGCACTGTATTTACGATGCCAAGGGATGGTGCACATATGGCGATACATGTAGATACACGAATACATATGAAGATGGAAGATCAATTATATGGGAAAAGTTGGATTTTTTAGTGTCCAAATATCTGGAAATGAAGAAAAGAACAACATATCAGAACAGGAAGGAGACATGGGAAAATCCTTATTATTACTTATACTAGATAATGGGGATAACACGTAAACTATTATAGTGATGAATGCACAGGGTTTAGTTTCAAATAACTCAAAAAGAAAAATAAAGTCTTTAGAAGAACTAACCCAAAATAGATATATTGAATATAAGTGAAACCTGGTATTCCCAAGAGACTGTTAATGATGACCAGACAAATGGGCTTCAAACACACAGATCAGGTAGAAAAAATAGGAATCAAGGAGGAACTGCAACATATGGGACAGCTATATGAAAAACTAGTGTACATCGTAATATACAGGCCCCCCTAATACTAAACTGTTTGACATAATAATAGAGAAATTGGATGATATATGGAGAAATCACAAGACTGGACTATACTCCTATCCGGAGACTTTAACTTTCCTTTCGTAGATTGGAAAGAATGAATAGGAGATTGTGGTTGTATTTATACATATAAAAAAGAGAGTAATAGTAGTGCAAAACATGAAAGGCAATTTGAAAAGCTATTAGATATGCTACTAGAACATAACATTCAGCAAATAAATCACCTGCCAACAAGAAAGGATAATATTTTAGACCTAGTATTTATGAACGAGGTGAATTATGTTAAAGAATCAATAGTGAAAAACACAAGTATTTCATCCATAATATCATAGAATTAACTGTCCGTTCCAAAGCAAGTGAAAACAGAGATACGCAAGAGATGAAAAAGGGCGAAGGATATGGAAAATACAATTTCTATAGTAAAAATATAAAATGGTCAGAAATAAATGGAGAATTAACCAAAGACTGGAAAAACATTCGTAAGCGATAATATACAGGTAATTGCTGATATATTATATAGAATATTAAGGAAGTAGTGGATAAATGTATACCGAAGAAGAAAATTCATCAGTCATGCATACGAAGAGACAGAAGGATCTTGATCCAGAAAATCATAAAGTGGAAAAAAGTTCTTGCAAACGAAAAGAATGCATGGAAAGTGATGGTACTAAAAGGTAAGATAGAAAATGCAGAACAGAAGATTATACAATCAAAAGAAAATGAAAAACGGGACTTAGAAGAAAAGACCATAGAAAATATCAAGCAAAATCCCAAACTATTTTACTCATATGCAAAAAAGATGAATAAAAGATGAGTAGAAATGATGGGCGATTAACGAATAGAAAAAAGGAAATATGTAACATATTAGCAGAGAGATATAAGAGAGAATTTACACCTAGAAATAATAATGAAGACAATAGTGAGATGACAATAGTGAATAATAGATAATAATGAAACCGATATTTTGCAGGCTATTACTGAAATTAAAAATGGATCAGCAGCCAGACTAGATGGCGTCACCGCCATTTTATCAAAGAAAGTAGTTCATTTTATCACAAAGCCGCTCGCAATATAATTAAGACAGTGTAGATACAGGCAAGATTTATGATGAACATAAATGAGCATATATTACCCCTATTTTCAAAAGTGTATCAAGACTAGAGGCAAGTAATTATAGGCATGTCAGTCTAATATTACATATTATGAAAGTGTACAAAAGGTTAATGAAGAAAAATATAATGAAACACTTAATAAAAAATAATTTGTTTAATATAGGACAACATGGTTTTGTACCCGGAAAAAGTACACAAACCAAACTGTTAATGCACCATGAGAATATATATTAAAAAATATGATAAACGAAAAATATACAGAGGTAATTTACCAAGACTTTGCAAAAGCTTTGGCCATGGTAGATTGAAAAAACTTCAAATTATTAATTTGAATAGTTCAGTATTTATACATTTGGCATACAGAAGTGTCGCTAATTGCCCCTTTGCTTTTAAATAGTAACTGCTTTACAGTAGTTATATCTGCCTGCCGCTAATGTCTCTGTGAAGTTTTTTCACACAGTTAAGCAGTCTTCAGCATAACCTTACACGGGAGTGACGAGGAGCAGCTCTCTTTCTCTCTCTCATTTTTTAAGTGGATTTAAGGATTTATACACTCACGCTGGATTTATGACTCCGTCCTGGATTACTACTGGATTTAGTGCTGGATTAATTACTATGGATTTTTTCTCCATCATGGACATAAATACACACTAATTCATCGAGGATGGATCCGGACGCTGCTTAGCGTTGATCGTCTATTGAATGATTTTTTCCACACTCGCCAGAACTGTTATCGCAACAGGGTAAGCATAAGGGGCTTTAATGCTTGTTCTTGCGTTACATATTCTATATGCCAGTGTTTTGAAAATTGTTTCAAGTATTTTAATTTATTAAATTCTTGCTAGATTGAACCTATGATTTCAATGCAGTCTATAAATTTATTTCTTAGGTATTTGACTACTCGTTGATTTTGCTATTTGTTTTACTGATAATTTGAGAGCTTTTGTGATTTAGTGTTGATTTGAGTAAATATTTACGTTAGGTGATTTTCGTGATTAGTTAATTGCTGTTTTCGGTGATTCGTTGATTTCAAGATTTTATTGATTTATATGAAAAGAGTAGATTTTAGTCATGCGATTGCAGTAATTGATATTTTGATTCGTGTTGATTTTTTGTTGGTTTATTTTAGTTACTTTTTATTAGTGTCGTATCTTTAGTTCTGATTTTTCCCGTGGTTGATTCTCCTTTACTTTGTATTTTTTAGCGGATGAGTGAAAGGAAGAAGGTTAAGCCCTCGCAGTTGTGAACCTTAATCTCTCGTACAAAAGTGCATTTCTTCGTCCTCGCTTGACATTCTTAATCATTCGAGGACTCGTTTACGTCATTCCACCACCAGCTGCTCCAGTGAAATTTATCTTATTTTAAATTATTTGTATTCATGAATGTCTAACATTTAAATTTAAATTTATTAAATATTTAAAATGCATTTTTCCATCTCTACCCTTTCACTTAAAAATGCAAAGTTTAATGATATGATCCTGGTCATTTCATATTGATTTTATATTTACATATTTAAACTCCCCCTAATTTTTTCCGCTGGTAGACCATAATATATTAGCGAAGAAAATTAGAAAACATAATATTGTGGACAAAGTTGGATGATGGATAAAAGAATTTTTGTAAAACTGAAAACAGTTAGTGATTGCAAACGATGAGAAATTGGATGAAGCTAAGGTAATATCCGGTGTGCCACAAGGTACGGTGTTAGCTGCATTAGTGTTTGTTATTATGATTGCAGACATAGACAGCAATGTTAAGTACTCGGGTGTGAGAAGTTTTGCCGATGACACAAGAAAAAGTAGAGAAATTACTTGTGACGAAGATAGGAACTCGCTACAAAGAGACCTAAACAAAATATATGAATGGGTAGAGGAAAATAGGATGGTATTTAACTCTGATAAATTTGAATCAATAAATCATGGTGATAAAAAGGAATGCCATATTTATATATAGAGAGGACCTAATAATGAGACACAATAAGGACGCAGTTAAAGACCTTGGTGTGATGTTGAATAGGAATCTTTTATGCAATGATCAAATAGCAATACTATCGGAAAAATGTAAAGCAAAAATGGGACTGTTCTGTTGTTCCGGCATTTCAAAACAAGAAAAGCCGAACACATGATTATGCTTTATAAAACGTATGTACGTAGTCCACTTAAATATTGCATTATGAAACGGTACCCACACTACCAAAAGGATATTGCACGAATAGAGAATGTACAAAGGTCCTTTACAGCTAGAATAGAAGAGGTATAGGACTTTGACTACTGGGAAAGACTAAACATTTTAAAATTATATAGTCTAGGAAGGAGAAGAGAACACTACATGATAATACAGGCAAGAAAACAGATAGAAAGAATTACCGAAAACATCATGGAGCTAAAAATATTAGAGAGAGCAAGCATAGGTAGATTAATAGTGCCCAAAACTATACCAGGAAAACTAAGGAAAACACACAGGACATTAATCCACTACACACCACCATCGATAATGCAGCGTCTATTCAATGCTATACCAGTTCATCTGAGGAACATATCAGGAGTGAGCGTAGATGTGTTTAAGAATAAGCTCTACAAATATCTAAGCTGCATCCTAGACTCCAAGGTTAGAAGATACAAAATATACCGGAAGATACATTAGCAACTCTATGGTAGACATTAAAAGGGCCTAACACTGAGGGACCTGGCAACCCTAAGAGCTGTTAGGTCTTGAGGTCTGTACGTCACCTTAAGGAGATATGAAAATACACGAACACGCTTGGTTGACTCCTTTCATTCCTTCCTCCAGCTCCAAAACAACATAAAATATCGCATGTTTTAACGAAAGATCGCAATATATATATATATACATACATACATATATATATATATATATATATATATATATATATATATATATATATATATGTGTGTGTATATATATATATATATATATATATATATATATATATATATATATATATATATATATATCACACACACGCATATATCATGTGTGTGTGTGTGCGCGCGCGTCCGTGTGTATAATCGCTTTGCACTCATAAGAAATCGTTTGTCAAGAGCGTCATCTCAAGCAGACGCATTATCGCATAAACACTCAAAAGCTGTCTTTGAAATTCAGACATTTATGTAACATTTCATATTTCCTGGAAGGAGAGAGAGAGAGAGAGAGAGAGAGAGAGAGAGAGAGAGAGAGAGAGATTGGGGGTTGAGTTGGGGGGGGGGGGGGGAAAGAAATTTTTGGAATTATGAATTGCAAAACGTAATTGATGTATCTGATAAAATAGCGATCTGCATCATTTCTGTCTTTCCTTTATGATGCTAATGATCGTTTTCTGTTTCACGTAATGGCTGCATTAATTCTCTCGCCTCGAATGATTTTTCGAAAAGTCTTGACTTTATACTATTTTCTTTTTAATTTCATTATCGGAATGTCAATATACAAAAACTGGTATTAGATATGACTGGAATTGATGCAACACGCGCATGAGTTACATTATTTCAAAATTTTCATTTAAAAAAAGTTTCTTTTGTCTTTTAATTTACTCTTCAAGCAAGCATTCCGTTTTTTTAAAGTTATTTATCAATATTCTTTGAAAATTTTGTCTTTCAAACACTACGAGAAGATCTTTCTGTAACACAACAGTAAATTTAATATCTAATTTTCAGCAGGTACAAGTAAACATGGTTTAATTGAACCCTGCACTTTTTTTTAAATTTGTTAGCAAAAAAAAAAAACAAAAAGAAAATTAAAAAAAAAGGAAATATGGATTGTGTAGCTATGCACTTCAGTTTTTCCATTTGATTTTGTCTCTTTAACTAGCTGAGCTATAAAGTGGATAAAAAAATTTCCTAATTAAAATCATATTTTAAAATTATATGCCTTTCACAAAAGTACTTTGAGACAGAGTAATTTGGTTGACTGAAGTTAATTGAAGGCTAACCTGGCTGAGTGAAGGTTAGTTTTGTTGAGTACAGGTTAATTTGTTTGAGGGAAGGTTAAATTGGTTGAGTGAAGATTAATTTACTTGACTTAAGACTAATTTGATTTACTGACGGTTAATTTCATTGAGTGAAGGATATTTTGGTTGAGTGAATGTTAATTTGGTTGGGTAAAGGCTAATTTGGCTGGTTCATCTGACCTAACAAATATTGTGGCTTAAACTATTAATTCCTTATTTTAAGGTTACAATTTTCCACTTTATTACTTTCCACCTCAGACCAGACTGACGATATCATCCCTTCAACCCACCATAAGAGCATACAGTATATCAAATACCAGTTTCGTCGGACTTAACATAGATTAAAACTTCTGAGTGTTAAATAATTAATCGCAAAATAATGTTTGATAAATATTTCTGCTCAAATTTCTCTTTTGAAGATCTAAAGTAATCTTGGCTCGTAACGCTAGCGATCTTTAGCCACACTGGAAGTGGGAATATTACTTATGTTAGATTTATCGTTACAACAATACCTTTTACAAGAGAGAGAGAGAGAGAGAGAGAGAGAGAGAGAGAGAGAGAGAGAGAGAGAGAGAGAGAGAGAAACTACAATGACGAACAAATTTTTCTTGGTTAAGAAATAGTAACATGACTTATTTAAAGCCTTCAAACGTTGAGCGTTTTTAGATTGGAAACCTTTGTTTTTAAAAGAGAAACATTTTGGTGTAAAATGTCTGCAATCATATGACAGATAAAAGGAATTTTATTCCACAAGGTAAAGTTTTCACAACAGGAAAACTATGATTATTCTAATTAAATAATTTATTACTATTTTTCATTTGTTACTAACATGTTAATTTTTATTAATCAAAGGAAATTCAATTATTTAATAAACTATCCAAAACTGATTCAACCTCTCTTTTTTGAGAATTTGGTTTAGCCTAATTTTCTTAGAAAACTCAACCTTTTACCAGATTATTTCGTTAAAAACAAACTCAGAATATTACAAGTTAACGTGCAGAGGTCAAAGAAAAAGGAGAAGTTTATCCTGGTTGACCCTTTGATAAATAAAACATATAGCAATGTCCTGAGAAAAGCGCATTAAAAAAAAAAAAATATACAAAGGAAGTTGAAAATCCTTCTCTCAGATTCATTTGAAACCTACAAAAATGAATCAGGTTATGTCGTTGAATATGCTTACATTATGCCAGGATGTACGATGATAATCATAAAACAGAATCAGCAAAAGATAAATAACACGGACTAGAAAAAATCCGAAGAATGATGACGTATCCTTGTATCCCTGACATTGAAATTCCTTGCATTTTAGCCATTCTCAATTCCACCCCAACTTTGCCCATCGTAATTCCATCCTCAAGAAATGCAAGGAAGGTTGTTTCCCGTTCTGAATGAATTCGAGTTCGACCCATTTCATTTGTTTGTTCTTTCGCTTTTGATATTCTGACATTTTTGGGGGCTTATTTTCTTTTGGTTGCAGTGTGGGATTACAAACATTATACATACTTAAACCTCTTGAATCATTATACCAGGTGTTTTATTCTAACTTGATCGTTCGTCTCTTTACGTATTTCAGTCATGCAAATACGAGGGAATTTTATATATAGCCTCAAAATTTGCCACCAAATATTATTCGGGTGCAAAAAGGAACTAAGGAATATAATGTTGCCATAGGTTTTTTTTTTTTTTTTACATTACTACTAGCATGTCAGTTTTTTTTTTTTTTTTTTTTTTTTAAACGTTAGTTTATGGACAATTCTGTTATTTATTATACACTAGGTGTTCATATTTTGAGAGGCTGGGCAGCTCATAAAAAGAATAGAAAATAACGAATATTTATAAATAAATTAGCAATATCATCAATATAATTAGTAGCATACATTCGTGTATTTATGCATATATTTTCAAATACATGTAAAGCCGCGTTACAAAATATTGGATCAGTTGCCTAAATGTTTCGGACAATAGGTATATACATATGGAAGTATTCAGCAAGCGGTATCTGGCAATTATTCACCTCGCCCCGCGCGCATATTTCCCAAATCTGGAAGAGTTTAGGGATGGGGAAAATTAGGACCAATCAAAGCGCGTGGAGCTGATCCATGACGTCACAGGCTACGCCTTTTAGCTACACTCGGTCTCATAGCCATTACTTCCAGTCACATTGCCGATGAAAAACTTCCCCATTTCACAATTTACGGCTTGCATGACTAATAAATTTTAGTCAGATATATCTATATATAATGCAACACTAATTCAACAAACAATGTATTCTTCAAATGAGATACACCGTGAAATATATTAAGCGTTATTGGCTTCTCCCTCATGGTAAAAGTGCTCAGTGCCTCTTAATTCCTGCTCGCAAAGTCGATATTTAATGCATAAATAATATTTTCATCGCGAGTTGCTAAATTATATACTTAAAAATGCGTGTTTAATTCCATTTAAAAAGAGTTGAGATAACACATGGGATGAATCAAACTATATACAAGATGGTAAAATTGATGGTATGGTAAAAATGATGTTATATGACCTGTAATTAGCACTACAGACTACAGCCAATAGGCTAAGAACTTCGCGGCACTTCGACTCCCATCAAGAATCTTGGACTTTGAAAGTGACTATTTTAAAACCTTGGAGCGTGGAACGTTTTTCAGGCGTTACTGCCTGTTGTTTCAGGCTATAAAAAGGTGTTATGTACAGAACTAAAATAATAACCGCTTTATGCTTAAAATAAATGTGGAGGATACAGTTTTGATGACAAATTTATGCACCTCGTAGGGGGATAGTGCCGTCAGTACACCTCATTCGGTGCAATGTAGGCATTACTTAAGGTTCTTTGCAGCGTCCCTTCGGCGCCTAGCTGCAACTACTTTCATTCATTTTACTATTACCTACGTTCATATTCTCTTTCTTCCATCTTATTGTCCACCCTCTCCAAACAATCGCTTCATAGCGCAACTGCTTTGAGGTTTTCCTCCTGTAACACCTTTCAAACCTTTTACTGTCAATTTCCGTTTCAGCGCTGAATGGCCCAAGTTGTCCCAGTGCTTGGCATAATGCCACAAATCTATATGTAAAAAAAAAAGAAATTATGTACTTAATTTAAGGAATACATTTGGTCATTGAGTGTGAGGTTGTATGAAAAAATAGTAGTATACTCATATACTACCGTTATCCCTGGCTTTAATTAATACATGTTGAATATTTGCATAACATTTTCTGTTAAAAGAGTTAAGAAAAAAGTATCATACATAATTACTTTAAAGCATATCGCAGTTCTGTTAAATTTTTCATCAATTCTGCCCTAATTGAGCTTAGTAAAAAGTCTACTTTAACCTCGTAAATAGGTAGTATTCTGCACTCCTATAATTGCTAAAAGTATTACATACTAATGAAATACTCATTTTGATTGCACATAGTAAATGACAAGTACGAAAGGTTTGCTAAAAATATTAAATAGATTAAATAATCAGTGTTTTCCTTTTACACAATGATTTTTAAGCAAAAGCCACGTAAGGGCTTGCTAAAAATATTCAATACTGAATTATATTATCACTTTTTATTTGGTTGTACACAATGTATGAAAAGTAAAAATCAAAAGCAAAAATTTCTCAATAAAAACTTTTTATATATTCGTACACAATGAATGACAAGGACCAATCAGGTAAGGACATCCGGAAGGTTTTATGAAAACGGAATCCACCTCAAAAATACAATTATTTACTGCAGCTTATCAAGTACACCTTGAAAAACAACCGTATTCAGATTAGCTACTGACAGGATGAGTTTGTCACGTAACTATATTTGGATACAGTAGGCTAACATAGATCACCAAAACCACAATACCGTAGGTTTCCTTAGGTTTCCTTAAGGGCACATTAGCTCTTGAAATAATTTAATGAATGAAGCTGACACTGTGTCCCTGCAAATAGTAGGGACTATATCAGTCTAATTTCTGTTCATGGCCTAGTAATGTTCAGTATATTGCTTTTATACAATGTGCAGTAATGTGCATTACTACGAAATAGCATATGTCCATAGAAATCCGTAGTGTAAGCCTACTCCCTCTCTCTATCTTCCCCTACAAACGAGTCAGATACCATAATTTTTACCATCTTCTATATTGTTTGATTCATCCCATGTGTTATCGCAACTCTTTACAAATGGCTTTAAACATGCATTTTCATGTATATAATTTAGAAATTCGCGATGTGAAAATATTATATACCAAGAGGGAGAAGCCAATAACGCATAATATATTTCACGGTGTATCTCATTTGAAGAATATATTGTTGTTAAATTAGTGTTGCATTATGTTTAGATATGTCTGACTAAAATTTATATGCCATACAAGCCGTAAACTGTGAAATTAAGAAGAAAGTATTTCTTCGGCATCGTGACTGGCGGCAGTAATGGATATGACTGAGGAGTGAGGAGGGAGCTAAAAGGCGTGGCTTGTGACGTCATGGATCAGCTCCACGTGCTCTGATTGGTCCTAATTTTCCCCATCCCTAAACTCTTCCAGACTTGTGAAATATGCGCCCCGCGCTCAGCCGCATGATGTGCTATTGTGACAGGCTAAGTTTCTGCTAATTGGTTAAAGGTTGTCCTAAAGCAAGAGCCCTCTCCTGCACACGACAAGCTAACTCTAAACCAAAAAATGTATATTATGGTATGCGAGGTAAATAACATTGTTTAAAGGAAATTAAAATTATAGATGTTCTCTCCTATGTTTGTTCTTTAATAGATTTGTTTTCTTTTTCTTGTAAGTCGGCCTAACCATTTTTTTTTTTTAAATCTGAAGTGGGTTTTATTTTGGCACTCAAAATTGTTGGCCTAAGTGTTTTGCGTATACAGCGTTAAAACTAGCTAATTTTTTTTTTATTTTGTTTATTTATCATAATCAAAATATATAACAAAAACATAAAATAAATGTTAGTCTAGGAAATGTCCGTCCTCCTTATGTATATACCTCTTTTTTACATATACCAAAATGTAGAGCAGTTAGAGGCCTTTCCGCCAATATATATGTATCATAAATTTACACAATCTGTATATATGTATCATAAATTTACACAATCTGTATATATGTATCATAAATTTACACAATCTGTATAGGTGCGAGAAAGCACAACCACAGCGGGGGTCCGCTCCCTTTTTCCGTATGTACTCGTGACTGACACTACGATTCCGTCCACACAACCTCTTTATATATGTCCGTTTCTGACCAATAAATCAGTAATCATTTCTCCTTGTCTTAGTCCAGTCCTCACAACTGGTGACCTCCCGGATTTAGGACGGTGAATCAGCGGTCATAGCTCAGCCATTAAGGGACTCATTACCGCCTCTCACCTATTTGCCTTCTGTCATTTAGTGACAAGTTGATAGTCGATTGTATGGATTGGTAGAGTTTTTTTTTTTCTTTTCTAGCGTAAGTACACTGTTAAAAAATCCTGTAGTTTTAATCGGAAAATTTCCGTAAAAATATACGGTTCTCAGCTGTATTTCAGTAAAACGGGCGATCAACCTTTTTATCATACATTTCATTATCTTTTACGGGTCATTTACCGTAATATCATTGTCATAAGGACAACCTACCTGAAATTACGGAGAAATTCCGTATTTAAAGTATAGCCCCTATCATAATGGTTTATATAACCTAAATGTTTTCTGACAGAATTATGTTAAATGTTAAGACTAAGTCTATATGAAACGTTAAAAGCTTCAAATTTTCTTCTAAATCATTAAAAATACAATATTGTAGAAGTTATTAGTTTTATTATTATCGCATTGGCATGTTTATATGAAGTTGCCATCCACTTCCATCCCACGTAACTACAAAATTATTAGTTTATTAATATAATAATATGCTTGTACATTTACCACTTCCAACATTACGTTTTATGAAACAGGCAAAAAATAAAAATTCCACTGTTTATTCAAAAGACCAAAAACATCATATATACTACAATTATCCCGATCTGATACGCATTTCGCAATGCGTATGTTTTCATTCCGTCTTGGTGCTGCTGCTGCTGCTGCCGGAACACTTCAAACTTCATAAACAAACGGTTGGAAAGTCCCCTCTGCCGTTTGCTCTACAGGTCTTCTTGTGGTTTGTTCTTCTATTATGAAGATTGAAGAGTGAACAGCATCAGGTGAGTTTAAAGACTTTTGTATTTAGTATGATAAAACTTTACTGTAGTTGCAGGCTTGCAGCCTTTATTTATGAAGACTGCCTCTGTCGACTACTCATCGGACGAGTTAGTTTTTCTCCCCTTTATATAACCTGTATATTTAGATGGCAATAAATAATCCAGGACTAGAAAGTACAATTACCATACATTGTTTTGTGAAGCTATGTGGTAAACTTCTGATAAACATCCCATTACCATAGATTGTTAACCTAGACCATATACAGTGGACTAGACGCGGCCACCTTTACCGTGTTCGGACCCACCTTCAGGAAAAGTATTTGAACACGCCCTGACACAGGAGATGGGCACCAGTCACGAGTCTCATGTCTCGAGGTCTTGCTTCACGACCGTTGATCGTGACTGGTGCCCTTCTCCGGTGTCGGGACGTGGTAAAGTACTTTTTTTGAAGGTGGTCCTAAGATGGTTAAGGTGGCCACAGCTAGTCCATTCGGTTGTTTACCCTAGGGTAAACCAGACCGGGTGAAAATAGCAGCCTTTCTTCTTTTGGAGTCATTAGCCTAACTGTATGGGTACATAGCAAGTAATTGTGTTATGTGACTTGTGAACTTATGTGATCTGGCAGATCTAAGCTGTAGATCCCTACTATAAACAACACTCTGGGTTGACAAAGTAATAAGTAATAGCCTGGCGAGGGTCATACATGCTACTAAATTTTTTTATTTTAAATAAGTAATTCAAATAGCCTAAGAGTGCTATAAACTACTCTGGATTAGACAAAGTAATAGCCTGACAAGGATGATACATGAATCCAAAGTAATAGCCTGACAAGGATGATACATGGTAAGTTTTATATAGCCTGTACATTTAGGTGTGAATAATTAATCATAATATGTTCTTTTAATTATAATGAAGTAATACCATGTATTAGACTTGAAAAGACTTAAAAAGGACTTAGTGCAAAAATAGTATTCTAGACTTTGTAAAGGCTATGTTCCAGTTCAGTCTTATGTCGCCTATTCCCTTGAGTGGTATTAACCTACCATAGGTTGTAGAATAACAAGGTAGAGTGGCAATCCCTTTTTTAAAGGAATATCGTGATATAAGCTTAAAATCAGCATGGCTGAATATCAAGCAAAATAGTCTTGGCTATTTAAAGAGAAAACCAGTTTGCAGGAGGGTTATAAGTTGAGAGAGAACTTAACAAGATCTTTTATGACTAGCTTAATGTGGATTATATTATAAGTATTAGCCTATGCCAGCTAAAACAATAGTTTGGGTTAAATAAATTACTTCATAGACTAGATTCCTCTTCTTACATACTAGGAGCTTCAATCCATTCCAGAGATGTATAACTTCAGTATTTGTAGTAACTCTCTGCCATCATTTGTTTCATATTTCAATCATTATAGGTTACACAGAAATGAGATTAGTATGTGTATTTCATGCCCACTTGAAGGCTGTGAGCAAAATATTTTAAAATACTCCACGTTCAGGAGCCACATTCATAGATTTCATAGAAATATTGCTAACCGAGCCAAAATTGCAAAGTATGATGTTGAAAACTGTCATTCTGGAAGAATCAGAAGTTTTAAAGTTGTTAGTGTTTGACCTTCTAATTGTCGCCCACTGTCAAAATAATTTTTTTCCTGGCAGTTTCTGCAATAAACAATGCTTTACTTAAATAATACATATATACTGGTATTTGCCTCTGTCTTCTCATCCAATTCAAGCTTTCTATTCCCACCACACATGCTACTAAAAAATTCTATTGTTACAGTATTTCACCAAGGCTTAATTTTCAGGGACATTGGTGCTCCAGGCTACCCGCTTCATAGTTGCAGTTGATGGAAGATTCATTCAAACTCAGACTTGACTTCACTCGTTGCTGCGATGGCCATGGTTTTCACAGCATTTGAATATTGATATTCATTACCCATCAGAAGCTTCAGTCACACGAATTTATGCAGAGGTAAGCTGTTGTAATAAGTTACTTGAGTTTTTTTTTTTTATTTAAGCTTATCAGCCAAGTAATTTATATTTAAATGTCCATGTACTGTACTTTGTAATATGTGTGGTGGTCAGCAGTTGTTTTACAATATTTTTACCATCATGTTCATATATCTTGTAATTTTTACAGGTGTTTCTTCATAATAAATCCAGAAAAAGGGACAAAAAATACCAGAACAAAGAAAAAAGTGGCACACACCCATCCAAGAATATTAAGTTCAATGCAGAGTTTTCTGCATATGAGCTTAAGGAATAAGGAGTGAAAAAGCATTCAAACTCTTCTGTATAAATAATTAATGTTAAATTTTGTGCTAAAAAAATTATGACAAATCTGTTTTTCAAGAATAAAGTTTTTTGAAAGTTAATCTTCTCATTATTTTCTCCAATTGGATATATGACCTGCACAAGGAATTTTAGGTTACTATTTCAATTGTAACATAAAATGCAAAGAAATATTAACATTAAATGCAAAGAAATATTAGAAAAATCATGTACAAATCCCAAAAAGTTACTGTATACTCTACATCAAAGAAATTTACATAAATATGTTAAATGTATAGGATTTGTTACTAATTTTAGTTTTTATGTTTTGATATTGTATGAGATGTAATTATAATTTAAAAAAATAAATTAAAAAAACATGTATATATGACTATTGGTAAAATTTACAAATGTTTTATAAAATGTGGCCCCACAAGGAAAGTAAGAAAAATTTTTTTAGGATTATTTTTTTCACCCTTGATGTGTTTTTTTCTTAAATTAGCCACTCCAAAGTTTTGCTGGGTGGGGTTGTAGCGCAGTGATATACAGGGTGGGGCAAATCAAATGCCCAAGATTTGATAGGCTATTAGGAAAAGTAAAACAATACTTGAAGAATTATTTGTTGTTTTATTCGAATCAGTATACAATGCTGTTTGTGTGATAACTTTTTGAAGATGGCATCAGGAAGATGCTGCTATCTGTAGCGATGCACTGTTGAAGGCGATGTCAGAAGTTTTTGGCTGCTCTTCGGCACATCTCGAGTATTGCAGCGATTTCCTCCCGAATTCGCATCTTCAATTCTTCCAAACTGTGTTGCCAAAAGTGAGATGTGCTGAAGAGCAGCCGAAAACTTCAGACATCGCCTTCGACAGTGCATCGCTACAGATGGCCACCATCTTCCTGATGTCATCTTCAAAAAGTGATCACACAAACTGCATTGTATACTGATTCGAATAAACCAACGAATAATTCTGTAAGTATTGCTTTACTTTTCCTAATAGCCTATCAAAACTCGGGCTTTTGATTTGCCCCACCCTGTATATATGTATTTTCACCCGTATGAGAAAATCCTGTAAAAATATTAACCGTAAATTATACGGTATGTTATGGGTTAACTTAACGGTAAAACCGTAAATTTTACGGTTAAAATTTTACACGGGATTTTCTCAAATACGGGAGAAAATAGGTATATTGAAAATTACGGGTCCGTTTTTTAAACGGTAAATGCCTGCAACATTACTGCCAGGATTTTACCGTTTTTTCAACGGAAAATTTTTAACAGTGTAGGTTATTCTAATCAAAGGGAGATAGGGATCAAATTATTGGTTCAGAAAAAAAATTTAGCAATAGTGCAAGACATGAAAATTCCAGAGCGATATTTTTCGGTCGGCAACCTTGGACCCAGAAATGTTGACTCTTGTAGTAAGCTATTTTTAGCTTTTATGGGACTTGCCGAACTGTGGTTTATGTTTTCTCAGGCCAGAGGGAAGAAAATAAAAGAAAACTGTCTCTCCTCTCTCTCTCTCTCTCTCTCTCTCTCTCTCTCTCTCTCTCTCTCTCTCTCAGAGGCCAAGCAGACTTCCAATCTTACATTAGCCATCGAATTTTACTATTATCTAATCACATGCAAATGTTGTTCTGCAACGCCTAACATACAGATGTCATATATGCCGAAGACCAAAAGTGCTGAGATATGAACACAAATTTAAGATTTTTTGGCTTCGCGAAATGTTGATTTTGATTACCATCCCTCTGCATCATCGAATCCTCACTGGTAGCACTTTTCCAAATCATCGTGACACAATCATCAACATCAACATCATCATGGTCATCTGAGCAACAATTTAGAACGGAGAACTGGTGAGGACACACAATTAGTTAAGCTATATTTAAAAGAGAATAAGCGCTTCTCATTTCCTTCAGGTAGGATATTGTGTACGATATAATATTCTTCATAATAAAATGTGTATCACTGCAGTACGCACACGTACTGCTCTTCCTTCTACGGAGAGGTAAAATGATTGATATTCACTTTTGTTTCCTCAAGTCTCAATGGGATTAGGCTAGATGTCAGAATCCTTTTTATTATGGGGGGCAGAGAGAGAGAGAGAGAGAGAGAGACGAGAGAGAAGACCGAGAGAGAGAGAGAGATGAGGAGAGAGAGAGAGAGAGAAGAGATTAATATTATGCGATAATATAAAATGTTCTATGTTGTTAGCGCAAATATTTATCGATCAAGCCTACAATATATATATTTACACACACAGACATCACTAAACTTGGGCTCACATACGATGCCCAACATTCTTTCTCAGTCCACGTATTTTCAGGAACGTATCTATCATGGATCCCAGGGCAACTACTGAAATAGAACTAAAAGGCAAGGGGAAAATAACTCCAGTACAACAGTGATGAGGCATATTCGCTGGCTCTGACTGATACCTGCAGATAGCCTGGAGTCTTGAGTAAATGGAATAATAAACAATTTTTCTTCAGAATTAAAAAAATTAACATAATACTTGAAAAGTAATAAACATTACTAATTCGGTAAGGCAACACAAGAAAAGATTGAAATAGTACATTAGCTGACGGTGTTGTTTTACCATATCGCAAAAGGAATGGTATTGTCGATATATAATGATGCATTAAAACTGCAGAATAAACACCGGTAGTAAAAACGCATATATTGAAAAATAATAAAGCTTGAAGGCTAAAAGCTTTCGTATCAAGATTAACCATGAAATTCACAGTCGGTTATAATGCAAAGTCTATCAGAGCTGATTTTAACAAAACATTAGAATATTTTCACTTAGAGCACTTTGGGAAACATGGAAACTAACAACATTTTAGATAATACTAAATGCTCTTTTACACTAACAGCAAAGCTATACGTAAAATAATCAATCTCCGCTTGATGCCACTGTCAGACTGAGGGACTTTGGTGTTCTGCCGACCGAATGGCATCAATACAAACTGTAATTGATTGTAATAGTAATTAAGAGGTGAGGGGAAGCAAGGAAACGAGGACAGTGAGAACTTAGCAGGCTTTGTTCGGTTGTCTATCGAGATATAAACAGTGCGATTATAAGATTCACTATGTTCTAGTAAAATTAATTATTATTATTATTATTATTATTATTATTATTATTATTATTATTATTATATATCAACGATTTTGTAGCGGAGATTACCATCTACAATCCCGTTGTAGTCTCCATACAAATATTAATACAACCAGAATAAATAAATAATTAAAATAAAAATAAATAAATACATATATATATTAATTATATATATATATATATCTACCTATATATATATATATAAATATATATATGTATAATATATATTTATATATATATATATATATATATATATATATATATATATCTATATATATATATATATATATATATATATATATATATATATATATATATATATATATATGTATATATATATATATATATATAATATATACATATGATTTGTGATAATAATAGTTATAGCCGTAGTTTACGTTAGTACAAGATACTGATTCAGTATATATGGAAGTATAGTATTTCAGGTGTCTTGTGAATAATACCTTTTAAATGAGTGAGCAAATGTAGTGGGATGGATCTGTTTAAAAAATACGAGAACAAATTTCATATATTCAATTATGACTACTAAGAGAGAGAGAGAGACAGAGACAGATACAGAGACAGAGACAGAGACAGAGACAGAGAGAGAGAGAGAGAGTTAGAGAGAGAGAAGCTATAATCTCTTACCTCCAGAATCTTCCCATGTGATGAGTAAACTCTTTTTCTAGAGAAGCATCTTCAAATTTCCCCAACTCGTTCAAGTTCGAAATCTGAGAATCTTCGAAAAGGATATGAACCATTTCTCCCGACTTAAGTTTCAGTCTTTCAATGTAGAGAACATTAAAGATCTATATTAGTGCATCGTTTGTTCTTTGTTGGGAAAATGGTATATTTAATAGTGAGTAAGTTGGCAAAGTAATGTTAGAGAACAAAGAGAAATGTATAGCACTGTGATCAACTATACGTGACATTACACAAAAAGGGTGAAGCAATTTTTAAAAATCATTATGTTTCCTTATAGATGTGTTACACATATTTGGTAAAAAGTCTGTTTATATAGCTTTAAGCAGATATGCTATTATCTCCGACGACCTAAAAGATATGGCGTCGTAAACTATGTGCAACTAGCAACATAATTGCAAGGAGGTTTGCCTTCTGTCACCGAGACGTGAAACTGCTGCTCTTCTGCTCGTACTGCTACAGTATCTATGGGTGTTCCCTCTGGACGAACTATACCCGGGAGACCATGAGACGCATCACTTTTGTACAAAATGACATTTGAGAGGCCTCACAAACACCCCCTGCTACCACTCCGCCACACAGATGTTCATAGAAAACCACCTGGACAATTTAAAAATCATTGTAAGGCGAACAATGTCCGGTCTGGTAAACCGAGTGAGAAACAGCAGCAACTCGCTCATACAAAGCATCCTAAGGAGTGAAGCCAGAAGAAGATCTAAATTGTGGGAAAGATGGGAAAATGAGGCGTTTGTCCCCTAAAGTACGAGAGGTCATCTGCAGATTTTGTCATTATTATATTTATTGCTGATATTTTACTTTCTCATTATTACTGTCATTACTGACAAATTAGTTTTTTTACATTCAATTTTCATATTTAGCCCTCTGGACCTGACTACTGTAACTACCTAAGGTCTCTAGTTGAAATTTAATTTGTATAATCTGTGCACTAACTGTTAAAACTCTCAATTCATTTTTTTCCTCACCAATATTATTACTGTTATTACCAGTATTATGATTACTATCTTTTATGCTACCTCAGCTATTATGTGGATAAGTGCCGATTATTCATTTTTTTATCATGTTGTCTCATGTATCTAGATCATGTATATTACTGTCTGTATTTTGTATATTCCATGTATATGGCCCTGAGCTAAAACAAAAGATATTATTATTATTATTATTATTATTATTATTATTATTATTATTATTATTATTATTATTATTATTATTATTATTATTATTATTATTATTATTATTATTATTATTATTATTATTATTATTATCATTTTTTTTTTTTTTTTTTTTTTGCTCTAGCACAGTCCTCCAATTCGACTGGGTGGTATTTATAGTGTGGGGTTCCGGGTTGCATCCTGCCACCTTAGGAGTCCATCACTTTTCTTACTATGTGTGCCGTTTCTAGGATCACACTCTTCTGCATGAGTCCTGGAGCTACTTCAGCCTCTAGTTTTTCTAGATTCCTTTTCAGGGATCTTGGGATCGTGCCTAGTGCTCCTATGATTATGGGTACGATTTCCACTGGCATATCCCATATCCCTCTTATTTCTATTTCAGATCTTGATACTTATCCATTTTTTCCCTCTCTTCTCTCAACTCTGGTGTCCCATGGTATTGCGACATCAATGAGTGATACTTTCTTCTTGACTTTGTCAATCAACGTCACGTCTGGTCTGTTTTGCACGTATCACCCTATCCGTTCTGAGTTACCATAGTCTCAGAGGATCTTTGCCTGATCGTTTTCTAATCACTCCCTCAGGTTGGTGCTCGTACCACTTATTACTGCAAGGTAGCTGATGTTTCTTGCACAGGCTCCAGTGGAGGGCTTTTGCCACTGAATCATGCCTCTTTTTGTACTGGTTCTGTGCAAGTGCCGGACATTCACTTGATATGTGGTTTATGGTTTCATTTTTCGTATTGCACTTCCTACATATGGGAGAGATGTTATTTCCGTCTATCGTTCTTTGAACATATCTGGTTCTTAGGGCCTGATCTTGTGCCGCTGTTATCATTCCTTCAGTTTCCTTCTTTAGCTCTCCCCTCTGTAGCCATTTTGCCAATTGTCATCGCTGGCTATTTCTTTAGTCTGTCTCATGTATTGTCCGTGCATTGGTTTGTTGTGCCAGTCCTATGTTCTGTCTGTCTTTCTCCTGTCTCTGTATATTTGTGGGTCTTCGTCTACTTTTATTAGTCCTTCTTCCCATGCACTCTTTAGCCACTCGTCTTCACTGGTTTTCAGATATTGCCCCCCCAGTGCTCTTCTCGATATTGACGCAGTCCTCTATACTTAGTAGTACTCTCCTATTATTATTATTATTATTATTATTATTATTATTATTATTATTATTATTATTATTATTATTATTATTATTATTATTATTATTATTATTATTATTATTATTCCCTTAAAAATAATTAAAGACTATTAAAGAATATTGGGTAACACTTTTCCTTATGGAAATGTTACACATATTTGGGAGAAAGTGTGTGATTTTATAGCTTTAAACAGATATGCTAATATATATTCCCTTAAAGAAATAATTAACGATTAATAAAGAATATTGTATAACACTTCAATCTCGTTCATCAAGAAGGTAATCAGAGACCCAACACAACTTGCTTTTGATCATTAAGAAACTTTTCATGTTGCCTCTGGTTTATGTCTATCGTTCTGTCACTTCCAAGCGGTAACCGAAAATATCACTTAGCGTTTACTAAGAATAAAAGAAGACTTGCACCTTATTTTCCTTTTACGTTTAATATGTCAAGGGAATGAATCTGAAACAAGTTTATAAAGGTAATGAAAACCAAGCAAAAAACGAGGTTAAAAATGCATATGCAAAGTCTAGAGGTAAATTGATAGGCCTTTGAATGTTAGGTTTAATTGGATGAGGACCACAGCAAAAGAGGCGAAAGAGCTCATTCGGTATTTCCCAACACAGCAAAATAACTTGAAGACCTCCATCTCCATCGGCACAAGATTTTCGCCCTTCGAGCATAACTGGAATGAGGTTAGTTCGAGCCTTAGCGGGACGGAGAGAGACAAACAGTGGTCAGGATCTACATCGAAAAATGCAATACGAGAAGGAGAGTGATAAAGTGAGAAATTACAATAATCTAGCAGAAATCGAAGGTTCCAGCGATATTAGCATTTAGGTCAAATGAACCAGTCAAATGTTACGTTAGGTTTCCCTTTACGGAAAAGTCAATATTCTCTCTGAGGATATTCAAGTGCAGGTCACGAATTTTTTTTATAAAACTCAATTGAACATATGTTGTTTCGGTTTCATTATTTTTTTTTAATATTCCTAAAGAATGAATAAAAACCGTGTTGCCTTTTGTATCGTAACTATTGCAAGTTTTTATAAGATTAAATTTTATCAGATAAACTGGCTTTGAGAAGTGGCAGAGATACTTGTTAATTATCTCTGTTACCTTTATTACGAGGTTCTTGTACATTATATTTAAGAAGCAATTTATATGTTACAATTTATGAATATTAGCTATATCTAATACTGCTAAAACAAGCGTCCATTAAGATAAAAAAGCAATAGCATTTTTTTTAAAGAAAACTCTAAAAAAAAAAAAAAAAAAAAAAACATTTATTGAAATTGAAAACGGTCGCCATTAGCGCCATGAAGGAAAGACTGAAATAATATACGTCGCTGATATTAGAAATGTACCAATTATGCTTTGGAATTCACATTTTAGTTTTTTCTCACTCTCTTTTTCAGGTGATAAAAACGCATTTCCATTGTACCTGAAGTTTTTTGGGGAATTTAATGAGCGTCGCTGCGCAGAGGGTAGGGGGTACATAAACTCCAGTTCGGATTGCTGTTAAGCGCTGACAGATAAGGATGGAATAAATTTACTTATCCAAATGGTAGCAAATGGCTAAAAATAAGCATATATATATATATATATATATATATATATATTATATATATATATAATATATATATATATATATATATATATGATATATATATATATATATATATATATATATTTATATATATATATATATATATATATATATATGCATATATATATATATATATATATATATATATGTATATATATATATATATATATATATATATATATATATAATATATATATATATATATATATATATATATATATATTTTATACACACTAAAAAGAATTGGAGCTGCAGTTCTCGAAGTCAGACTTGTAGGGGTCCAGGGAAAGGCATTCGATATAATTGAAGGTTTATTGATAATGCCGACGTTTCACAATTACGTCGTTGCATCTTCAAGACTGAAATACAGCGAGTTGAGTCTTAATAATTAATCATAAAAACCAACCTTATAATAATTATTTAACTAAAATCACTACAGTAATCTCTTATTTAAAATGTTAACTCATTCAAAATATATATATATAAAAAACACCATTGACACGAAAATGACCTACCAGACGGGAGTTAAAAGGAAACTGTTTAAACAAAATTACAATAATAATAAACAAGGCACACACGTACAGTAAGGCAACGACTTGACAAACTGGGCCATTAAGCAATGAACAATTCTGAAATGATGTTTGGGTGTTTAATGATGGGACAGTTAATTTTATCATTATGGACTCTGGGGTTGTTAGGTCATTGTTTTTCTGCGTTTGTCTATTATCTGAAAATCTTTGTTATCTATGTATGTTTTGCATAATTTGGAATGATTCCTTATATTGGATTGTTCTGGGTTGGACAGTCTGCTTCCGATTCTAAAACTAACTCCTCTATGGGCGTCTATGTGTACCCTTAGCAGTCGTTTGGTACATCCAACGTAAGTCCCTTGGTTACACCTGGGGCAAGTATACTTATAAACACGTTGGATGTAAACAACGGACTAACTTTGCCCTTGAGCTTGAAGAGGGACCCGATGGTGCAAGGATTTTTTGGGATCAGTTTTAGATTTAAGCAGGCAATTCTCTCTGAAGTAAATTTTGACACCTTTTCCTAAAAATAGTCATCATATAAGTAAGGGAACGTTGCAAACATTTTCATTTTCGGCACAGTATGGATAGCAGTGGGCATTTCCATTTTCTTGTCAAAGAGCTTGTTTAAGGCTCTGAAGAACACCCTTTTCTATATATCCCTGTATAAAACTCTTGTTCATTACTAGAGACAATAACATCCAGAAACGGTAATTTATTATTAGATTCCTTCTCCAGGGTGAACTTGATGTTCGGGTGTTGGGTGCTAACATGGTCCAAAAAGGAGTTGGCATTAAAATCACGCTTGAAAAGAGCAAACGTGTCATCGACGTAACGTTTATAAAACAAGGGGCGGAAAGAAAGAGGGCAACTATCCAGGGCCTGTTCTTCTAGAGAAATCATAAAGATATTGGCGAACACCGGACCACATAAAGGGGAACCCATTGCCATCCCCTCCACCTGTCTATATACAATTTTATTAAAAATAAAGGCCGTGTCCAGCACGGCCAATTCTAAAAATTGCTTAGATAACATCCTGTTAAAATTATGAAATTAAACGCCCTCACTAGAAAACAACTTATTTAAAATTATCTCGATGGTCTCTCCCGCTGGGACGTTTGTGAATAGAGATTCCACACCCAGGCCAACCATGAATAAGTCAGAATCTTTAATTATCTCATCTTTTTTAATGAGTAAGAATTTCTGCTCAAGGGTTCTGATATAGGAACAAGGTATTTGGCTATTCTATAATTTGCTGTATTCATAGAAGAGAGAATGGGCCGCATTGGAGTCCCTGCCTTGTGCACTTTGGGCAAACCATACATCACTCCATATGACGAACCTGTGGCACTAGAGGTTTTGGTATGTGTTTTGGGCGATAACTTGGTTTTGTTTTAATGTCCTTAAAAATCTGTTTATTTTATCCTCTGTTTTGATGATATTATAAGGTCTGGAGAACCTACTTTTTCGAATCTCGTTCGGTCGAGATGGCAAGGTCATCTTTCTTGAAGAAAGGGGTCCATTTAGTTCCTGAACTATTAAAGGTGCTGTGGGCTAATGATGAAATTTGCGATCGTAAGTTGTCAGTGTTAAAGCAAAAAGGAAGGTCGTTAATCCTATGGAATAGTAACTCTAATGGGAGGAAAAATTGTTGGCATTTCGGTTTATAATTGGGGAGGCAGAAATCCAACCCTAATGAAAGTAAGAATGCTTCCCTTTTAGACAAAACGCGATTTGAAAGGCTAAAAACTGATGTGTATTTTGGTTAAAGACCGGAACAACAACACCCAAACTATTGATCTTCCTATTGTGCCTATCAATTACCTATTGTAGGAAACTATTGATGGTCTTATTAAACAACTCGGTAAAGATGATCGAATCCAAGTGTCAAAGATCCTAGTACTGTTAGTCCCTATCTTCAGTCTGTTTAGATTCTTGTTTTTTGGTATTAATTTCTAATTCTAATAACTTCTTCGTAGCCTCTGTACACAAGTTCAGAATGGTACAGGGATCCTTATACTTGACAAATTTTGGAACCACGTTATTGAGTTGACAATATTCCAAAAAATCTAAATCCAACCTCGTTTTTTCATATTTTCTTGTAAGCTTTTCCAAATGTCGACAACTGGTAAGAAACTGGGAGCCATACTTGGTCCTGAATAATTCGTGTAAGTGGTGGAATCCTCAAAGGTGAAGTTTCAGAATAAACAGTAAGGCGAAGAAACAACTGAGGCGGCCAGCTGGAGCTCTCGAAATCATATCTATATATATATATATATATATATATATATATATATATATTATATATATATATATATATATATATGTATATGATATATATATATATATGTATATATATATATATATATATATATATATATATATATATATATATATATATATATGTGTGTGTATGTATGTATGTATGTATATTGTCGGTTGATTGATAAAAAAAATATCATTATTTGTTACAAAGACATCTCTGTGCCAGCACTACATAAACATAAAAACTATCGTACTGTATTTAAAAACTAATTATCTAATTTGTTGTTTACAAGTAGTTCATCCAGTTTGTACATCCCGGGGATTGCTGTTGATCAAATCTACACGATATTTTTTTATTTTTATATTATTATACATGAATCAACATGTTTCGTTTTGTGTAAAGGTCATTTTTAAGAACTATGTATTTAAGATTTAAGAACATGTTAATCAGTATTCTATACGGAAGAATGGCTGCATATATGATATCCCTTGCAATCAGTATAATAAAATGTATGTCGGACAGTGGAGAGGATCTCGAAATAAGATTAAAGTATCATAAATATAATGTCAGAACGGAGAATAATGCAAGCAGGTTGTTTCAACTTATGAATGAGTACAGCAACCACACCATGAATTGGAAAGAAGCGAATGACAGCATATATTGTAAAGACATCACAAAACGAAACATTGTTGAATCATATATAATAAAGAAAAATCGTGTAGATTTGACCACAACAGCTGGGATGTACATACTGGATGAGCTACTTGTAAACAACATTTTTAGACAATTAGTTTTTTAAATAGTAGTAAGATAGTTTTTATGTTTATATAATTGCTGCCACAGAGGTCTTTGTAACAAACAATGATTTTTTATATCTTGACCATGAGGAGGTAAGAAACAAATGCACGAGAGCAATTGGTCGACTCCTTTCATTCCTTCCCACAACTCTACGACAACATAAAATATCACATATTTTAGCGATAGATCTTCTATATATATATATATATATATATATATATATATATATATATATATATATATATATATATATATATTATATATGTGTGTGTGTGTGTGTGTGTGTGTGTGTGTGTGTGTTGTGTTGTGTGTGTGTGAGTGAAATTTAGAGCCATAATGTACCAGAGAGAGAGAGAGAGAGAGAGAGAGAGAGGTGTAGAGTGTAGACTTTGACATGGAAATAAAAAAAAAATGAGTTGGGTTGGGATTTAACAGTGGGACAGTACAGATTTAATCAAGAAAGGGGAAAAGTAGTCACTAAGAATAACTGTCCCACCCCATGTAAGAACAGCTCAGGTTCTTTAAGATATTCGGTAAACAAAGACATTTCAGAAATAACCATCGAGGACTCACAATAGCATGGAAGCTAAAATAATAAACGTTATGAAAAATGACAACGTAAATATCTTTTACTTAAATGTACTCTAACCAAACAAAATGTGAATTTTCACTGAGTAGGCTTATCATGCGAAGTGATCATGAGAAGGGCCGTCCATAGGTGTCTCACTGGATTACTACGACAAATATAGGATGGCATTTGGTATCGTCAATATCACAAAGTTAACTTTGACATTAAAAATACCTGAGCCAGCGTATTATTTTTCATCACCGTCTGGCGTTTTCATTTGTCAATACACTATCCTATGCGTATTGTTTGCTTTCCTCACCACATAAATTATGCAGGTGGCTTTTTACTATTAAATTATATCGATACATTTTTTTTCCTCAGTAAGAAAAGCAGAAAACTCTACATACTTTACATTTTGTTAACAATAATCATTAAAACCATGAATTCGCGTTTGTAACTAACCAAAAAGTACCAAATCCATAAAAGGTAATACGATACAGTTTGATTCAAATAATGGAATCGAACTACTTTTACTGACTTTGAATGGTCTCTTTTATTTAAGCTATAAAACATCCCATGGCATTATTTGTCTCTGACAGACTGATTTATTCAAATGGGGAAGTGATTGAGAGAGTACAAATAAAATTCGAAATGTATTCTTTGCTTTGACAGATTTTTGAAACTGCTCGTTTTTAATTGCTTCTGCTTGTTTTCGATGGCCTTTCTCTCATAAAATCTCAGAAAACCAAACAAATTTATAACCTAAAATAATTACTTATAGCCAAATCCACTGCTCTTTGCAGCTAAGCCCCGGCCACCGTTTACGTCACGGGATTCTTTGAGGCTGAATGGATGACAGTGGCTTTGGAAAGATAGTTATTTGTGGTTCTTTTCATTGCCATTCATTTAGCAAAAATTGTTTTACTGAGCTGAAATAAGTTCTGCTGATTATCAAAAGGATCTCAGAAAAAGTGACCGGGTTTATTAGTTTGTCTCTCAGACTAATGTAATTAAATATATTTGCATCTTTTTCTTCCATTTACTCTTGATAATACCATCTCAAAATTGATTAAGAGTTTCGGCATACATGCTAATCCTCCAGTACATTGATGCTCGAGTCTGACCCGAATATATTCTTTTTGTACCATCCAGAATCTCAGACTCAACGTAACGTTGCCAAGCAGTGTTAGACTTGTCATTTCATTTCCAATGTCATACATGTCGATAACTCTGCGAATTCACAGCAAGCAACGTTTTCCTTATGCGTCGGTATAATTCGTAATCCGTGTGATTGGAACCGATTTTTTTTTACATTACTAAGTTCAAAGTACGGTCAACGTAACTATCTCTACAGCATTATAACAGTAGACCTAATAAGCTCAACACTCAATAGTCATCACAAGAACAAATTTCAAAATAGGAATAGGGATTACAACAGGTTTCCTTGGAATTTTGAAGTTTTAGTCTGTTTTTAAGCTGGCTGGGTGATGCAAGATGATTTACA
>NC_061107.1:32946355-32948855 GCF_015104395.2 Macrobrachium nipponense | reverse complement strand
GAGGATGTCGTGCAACTGGAACTTCAACAGTTCAAGCGAAGATGCAATCATTACTACCCTAATGCTGTCCTCCTTGCATTTTATTAAATGTTTACCTATTTATAGATTTATTAATTTAATTTTTGATTTTTTAATAAGTGAGGTTTCATCTTTCTGCGTTTCCCTTACGTTCTCTTCCTAAAGTGCACCATATTCTTAGGAAATTTCAAATTCTAAGTCAATGACCCCAGTAGACTTGTTCCATATGAATAAGATTCATCTCATGAATGATAATAATAATAATAATAATAATAATAATAATAAATAATAATAATCAATAATAATAATAAATAATAATAATAATAATAAATAATAATAATAATTGTTATTTTCTCAAGTTAGCACTGATGTTTTGAATTAGTGTAGCTCGGTAGCCATTTCTTTACTCATTATTAGTAACTCTTTCTTTTCATTTGCCGATTTGTACCTATGGTATTTTTGTTTTTGTTTTATCATATTAATTTGTAATGTCATATCAACATATCGTATTGAAAAAGTACACTCACAATCCTGTGATATAAAAAAATTCCATGGTCGTTATCATTGGTTGGCAATGATAACACCATGAACACCTCCCCCACCCAACCGTAATATCCTGGCTTTTCACCATACAAAAAACAAAAGCAAACAGTGCTGTAAACCCCAATTCTGCATACGAGAAGTCTTACTTTAAAATGTTAGAGCTGCGGTGCAGTATTGGACTTTTTCATTCTTTAATAAAAGTAAACGATAATTATACGTTAATTATTTACCCTCGGTTATAAGAAGTTTCGTACGAATGTTTATCGTAATTATGAAATTGTCAGTCGATGAGAAATTTTCAACTTCTAAAAATTAATTTCGAGACGTTCGTTCGAATGGAGAGATTTAGTGTTCTCATTTCCTGTTTGTTCCATAAGCTTCCGAATTATTTTTCCACTGGATATTACAGTTATTAAAATGTAAAAAAAAAAAAAAATGGTAAAAAATGCACGATTACTCATGCAAAACCGGTTTCCAAATAAAAAAAAATTTACAAAAACGTTCTTTTCCACTATGTCAACTCTTTTACCTTACATTAATTAATCGAGCTAGCTTCCAGATTATATAAACCCCGTATAAAGGACACCACAAACACCTGACCTACTCAAAGGGACCGTTCTACAATTTTCTGCAGTCTGTAAGTTTGCTATATTTCAACATTTCCGTTAGAAGTTGGTCAAGTTGTTTCATGCCAGTTATTTTCTCTGATTATGTGCTAAGATGAAATGTTTATTGTGTTCATTTCTATTTATCTAAAAACTCAAGAAACATCCCTTTAAATAAAAAATATCTTTGATTGATGGAATTAAATGTCGCTCATAATTTTAATATATATTATTATACATTATCATATTGCCACATATAACTTTAAGAAAATGTAAAACATATTGTAAGCAATTAATACTTGGTCGAATTATCATCTGTTTCATAATTTCCCAGAACCAGTATATATTTTACCAGCCATAGTATGTATATATATATATATATATATATATATATATATATATATATATATATATATATATAGATATATATATATATATATATATATATATATACATATATATATATATATATCTATATATATATATATATATATATATATATATATACACTATATATATATATATATATATATATATATATATATATATAACTTTATATATATATATATATATATATATATATATATATATATATATATATATATATATATATATATACTATGGGACAGTGGTAAAATATGACAAATTTTTTCAGGTGTGGCACGGACAGGAGGATTAACATCAAATGGTAAACAGACAAATTTCTCCGAGACTCATGAATTTCTGTGAAGGTTTTTAGCTTAATTTCTAGCCTGAAAGTATATTGATAGTATTAAAAATTAAAGCATATCACTTTTGTAAATAAACTTTTGCCATTGGGGTCTTGGAAATCGACTACTACATTAGACCTTATTTCTAAGCATAAATTCATTATTGCACTACTACTCACTGCCCAGTTACAGTAGGATTAATTGGTAAGCAATTACCTTTAAAGGAAGTTATGCTTCTATAGCAAAGCCATTAAATTCAGGTGCCAAGGAGGTCAATCCAAGTTTTTTTAGTTTGCCTGCCTGCATTTTTTGTCTGATTTATTTTGGTTTGCTAACGTCGACCAAAGAAACATACCCGAATGCAATAAGAGCATACGATTACGTTG
Organism: Macrobrachium nipponense; assembly: GCF_015104395.2. Taxonomy (NCBI): domain Eukaryota; kingdom Metazoa; phylum Arthropoda; class Malacostraca; order Decapoda; family Palaemonidae; genus Macrobrachium; species Macrobrachium nipponense. The sequence goes on along the minus strand of NC_061107.1, from coordinate 32,946,593 downwards.
GCTCAAGGATACTTTCAGTGAAATAAATTTTAGATGATAGATGTTCATACGGAAACCAAGAGCACTCATAATGAAATATCTTGAAGGTTTTCGTAAAGAAGTCCTTGGCGTGGGTATGTCCTTAACGTACGAACATACTTGGAAAAACATGGGTGCAAAACAATGTATCAATATAAACTGAATATTTAAAATTAACTATATATTTTAAAATTTCCTTAAACATTATACGTCATCATTC
>NC_061107.1:32929121-32945855 GCF_015104395.2 Macrobrachium nipponense | reverse complement strand
TCGTCAGGGTTTCCTTTGCCAAAGTTGTAATAAAAATTCCCGCAAATCCACAGTCATAGACCCTTGGAGAACCTTGTAGTTATTAAACTTTTTTTGAAAGGAAACCTTCTGTTTAGTTGCTGCTGGTCGCTTTCCAATCCTCGCTTTCATTTTTCCCTCAGCTTCTTTTTCTGTCTTTTATTTGCAAATGTTTATATATAACTTTGGAACAGCTTGAATGGCTATGTACCTGTTACTGAGAGTGCATGTGAGAGGCAACTTTTCATATTATAGATCCTTTACATGTGGAATATAAAATGAAAGGCGAAGGTGAAACGTGATTTACCGTCAAGCAAGAAGCCTTAATCCCATGTAATGACACAGGTTAAAAGGAATTATCAGTTGACTCTTGTTTCATCAAGTCAAATAAATAAGCAAATGTTCTAAATTTAAGTCTTGGTTTATTTAAACCTTGTGAATGCTTTCATTATGAAAAAATAGTTGTAGATAAACATAATAAGCGAACCAAAAGTGAATATATTCAGTTTTTGACATGTTTTGGGGGGGAACGGTAAAGATACGATTTGTTTTTATAGTTTCGGTTAGGTTTGTGAACCGTGGGATGGATTACGATAATCTTGGATTTATCTATCTTTGTAATTTTTAAACCCTTTTGACAATTAACCATCTGGGCTATCTTGATCTTGTTTTGGTACCTGAGACCTTTATCTCAATTGTACCTTTAAGTCAACTTCTTGACGATGTCTGAGTAAAGACGAAATCGGCTTAGGATTTCTGGACTATTATTTCCCGGGGTGGTATTCGCTTATATATATTATATAATATATTATATTATATATAATATATTATATTATATGTATATATAAATAAATATATATATATATATATAATATATATATATATATATAAAGAACTATAATATATATCGAATATTAATTATAATATTATATTCTATTATATATTTAATATACTATCTCTATAATATTAATATATAAATACTATATAATATGAATATATTAATGATAATATATATATATTATATATATATATACTATATATATATATCTTATTTATGTATATATTATATATGATAATATATATATAATATAAATAAATATTATATATATATTTCATAATATTATATAGTATATATATTATATTCTTATTATCGATATATTATATTATGTGTTGTGTGTGTATATATATATATATATATATATATATATTTAATATATTATATATGATGTGGTGTATATATTATATCTATATATATATTATTTATATATCATAAATATTATATAATATAATTCTATTATATAGGGGATGTGTGTGTATATATATATATATATAATATATATAATATTATATATATGCTATTTATTATTTAATATATATATATTATTAATTCTATGTTGTGTGTGGTGTGTGGGGGTTGTGGTGTGTGTATGGTATTGTATGTGTTTCGGATATTCCGATTTTCCCGCTTTCTCGATTTTTTAATTTATTTTTTTTTTTTTTTGCACACTTCCCGCATTGCTCAAAATTAATTCCAGTTTCCCTCTATTAAAAGCTGACAAAAATATATCTCTGGTTATCAATTCAACACTTCGACAGGAATTATTCCAACACTAATTCGCGCTTCTTGTTACAACACCTTCATTTCCATCCTGCCCACAGTGAATCTCGGAATGGTCGTCAGGGTTTGTTCCTTTCAAGTTGAAAATTCCCCCAAAATTCCCAATCCCAAGTCCATGACCCTGGAGGACTGTAGTTCTTAACCGTTGTGAAAGGAAACCTTCTGTTTAGTGCTGCTGTCGCTTCAATCTTGCTTCAATTCTCAGCTTCTTTCCTGCATTTTTATTTGCAAATGTTTTAATATAAACTTTGGAAAGCTTGGAATGGCTGTTTGTTCGTGGTTATTGAGAGTGCAGGTGACGAGGGAACTTTCGGAACTTTCATTATAGATTTTCTTTCAATGTGGTATAAAAATAAAGGTGCGAATGGTGAAACGTTGATTTCCGTTAAGAGTTTTGCCGACCAAAAAATTCAGAAGAATGCTGTAAAAAAATAATTTTTATTTGTCTTGCAAGTAAACTTATTTTGTTCCCGTAATATAAGCAATTATTCTATTAAATTAGAAGATATGCTAGCAAGAAACCACAAAAATTTTCACTATCACGGGTGATGTAATTCATATAATTCGTTTGGATATAAGTAACATGGTTTACATCAAATATCTTTAAGAGCTGATTTGTGTAATCTTCAAACAACTACTAGAACAGTTTAAAGCAAGCGAGTGTTGAGAAGAGTTTAGACATTGGGCAGGAAACGGTGAAAATAGTATGTAATTTATATTGGGCTGGGAGGATAAAAGGGATTCTATTTTAATACCGCAATTACGGTCCGTTATTCAGCTAACTACAACAAAAAAGGGAGGGAAAAGGCAGACCAGGACAGAGGACTTTTGGCCAAAAACAAAAGATTATGGGGTTAAAAGTCTTAACGATAAGGAAAAAACCAAAAACTCATGTTAGAAAGCCATCATGAAAATAAAGAAATTTACCCTCAGTTTAAAAGGTACTTTTCATGGGGGGTTGTGTTATTTAGCATGACTGCAGGAAAATCGTCCCTAAAACACGTTCTTGCTTCCCGTGAAAGAATCATGACTTTCTTCGCCTACCGGAGTTGCTTTGCATGTGGATTCATCTTCAAATAACCGACGGGAAATCGTTATTCCCGATTCAGTTATAAGAAAATCCAACGGAATTATTTCTGTCGTTTTTTTTCCGAATTCTTTCTGCAGAATAAAATATCGTGAGAAATTCCTAGGCCGATGCGATGTCAAGGAATCCCACGAGATGTTTCGGAAGGACGAATCTTTCAATCTTTATCTTTCAATCTTTGACGTTCACAAGTCATGGTTCTTACGACTGATTTTAGCTTATGTCCAACTGTTCCTACTTTCAAGATTATTTTTGTGAGGAAGGGAAGTAAAATTATATTGTCTTAATGCTATCGGGAATGTGGAGTGGCAAAACAATTTTTATTAAAGAATTAATTCGTACGTCCTGTTTTTTTTTCAAGTTTTTATCAAGCAATTATTATAGGAACGTACAAGTAATGGTTTACAAACACCATGTCTTTTGCACTTTCAAAATTATTACCTCTTTGCTTTTTTATCCAATAGTCTTTTTGGTGTACATTAAAATAAAGAACTCGAATCTATGTAATCGAAAATTAAGTGCAGGCAATATGAAAGCTCAACGGGATATTTCTCTGCCTGGAATGCAAAAATCTTTAAAGATGGTCGGAATGCACCAAGGGTGAAACGCACCAACAATTTAAAGAGCTGGATCGCTTTTGTAGAGGAGTTTCTGGGAGATTCCTCACGGTTTTGTTGTGGCCAGGAAACTATCCGTTTTTTTTCGAGGACCAACGACAATTTTAACGGTAGTAACTTAAATAAACAGATTAAACAACCATGGACTAGTCTGCATGTTATGTGTGAACCACATCAAGTTGGTTTCCATGCAAAAAAAACAAAACATTAATTATGTAGCTGTTATTATTTAATTATAAAAAAAGTAATTTATTAATAATAAAAACACTCAAATTCTGCTTTTATTTGGTTCATAAATAACTATTAAAATTTTGCTTAATGTGCAAATTAAAAAAAAGAATTATTAAAAGAATTATTTAATCTTGACGGTCCACAGTCTGGACTTATATAATATTTTTGACTTGAAGTTTAAATAAAAAACTAAATGACGTATGTTAATATAAAACTCCATCATAAGTTCTGCCTGGTTATTATTGTATAAATTAGCTGTGAATTAACAGAAAATAATTTTAAAAGTTACTTTAAAATTCCAGTCCGACATGAGTATCATTTCATTCATGTTGGAAACCTTCATTTGGTTGCATTTATTTAAGGTGCGTAAAGTTTTCAAGAAAACCACGAACAGGGAAACTTTGGAATACGGTTGATACTGTAAGTTAAAGAAGGAAAAACAAGGGGGGGATGATATAACACAAACTCTCGTTTCTCTGGTTCTCTGTTGGGCCTTAATTTGGTGTCCTTAATTTCTGAATGAAACAATGGCCCACTTACCAGTTCGGAGCGTATATATAAAAGTTTCTTTTATATATTCTTTTTAGTTTATATTCTATTTTTGTTCGGCGTAATTAAGGTGAAATTTCATTTTCCTTAACATGAAGGAATTTTTTTTTTATCTCATTAAACTAAAGGGCGTTCCTAGTTTGTTTTGTGGTGTCTGTCTACCGAACCTAGCAACATTTAAGGAATAATTCTGCAATATCCTCGGATTAGAAAGACAATAGAACATGCGAAACCCTTTCCCCAAACGGTGCTAAAGATTTTTCTTCTGCCAGCTAGCCTCCTGTTTGTTTGGACAACGAGAGGGAATTGTTTTGTTCAGGTATTGGGGAAAATAAAACAAGCTTCTTTTAAGAAATTATAACAGTTGAAACCTATTATTTATGTAATGTCATATAATATAATAATTATTATTATTCTATATATATTATATAATATGTATATATATACATAGATCTATTCAGTTCGTATTCCAATATAGGCAAAATGAAAAAATGGTATATTCTCAGAAAACATGCCCAACAGTTTTCGTCCTCCAATGGGACGCTCTTCTTGGAGCGTTTTTTATTAAGGGAAAGGAAGATAAAAGTTTACCAGTGCCATGCGGCCAAGGAAAGGAAGGCCTAAAATTAAAAGTTTTTAAAACATACCAGTTACCAAAAACTAGCAGTTTTGATCCTACAAAACTATTTCAGCAGTAAAATAATAAAATAAAAACAAGAAGATAGCAGTTGAGTAAATGAAAACATACCAAAATATCAACTACGAACGTCAGATCACAGTGCATAAGAGGAGGCTTGCTAATAAATTAAGATTTGCTGATATCGAAAGTCTGATTGGAAAACTATATGGGAAAAACAAATACCAACTACCTTAATCTGTCGTCCAAACAGTTTTAAAGGTGAAAATGAGAAGTTTGTGTATTAGAACTGGGACTGAAATTCAATAATTCAACGAGAAAAACCTGATATAGTGGAAAAATCAAAGCAAACAGTTTTTATTATCAAAGAGAAAATTGCTATACTGATAAAACCGGATATAATTGAATGCACTAAATTTTGGCCAGAGGGGTTGTTTTTGTGTATGGTGCCATACTGCAGTACATTGTACTTTTTTAACTCTTTCCGAACGTCTGAACTAAAGGCTTTTGGACTCACTCAGAAAAGACAAAGATATCCCACATAACCAGGCAAGATAAAAAGCTAATTTGTTTGTTGTTCGTTTTGGGATCGAGGAGGGACTATGTTGATAAATAAAATGAATATTCTTGGTTAAATGACCAAGATACGTATGAACATTTTGATTCTAATCCTTGTGAGCTAGTTAAAAGTGCCCATTTCATAAAAGATTGAGGAAAGATTGTTTTGGGAAACGAATCAAAATATATGGTTAGTTACGTTTTACATACTGTAAATGCTAGACTTCCCTATTTGTATGGTACAGTTAAAATCCCAAATAAGGAAGGGACAACCAGTATTCGTCCTATAATTTAGTACCTATTTGGTTCACAGTGTCTTTACAAACGTTTCATAAATTCTTGTTAGTAAACATTATTGCAACCACTTGTGATAGGTAACAAATTATCTAATTCGCATTTGTTGAAAATAATTTAGATTTTGTAAACAGAAATAATCGGGAAAAAACTCCAAAAGATGATGAAATAATGGTAAGCTTTGATGGTTAAAACAAGTCTGTTTCCCACCTGTGTACCATGTTCAACGACGTCGTTTTAGAAATTTTTTCAATAGCGAACTAAATAAAACATTTCATGTCTTTGCCTTTGCAATCAATCACGTAATTTTAGAACTAATCAGTACTGTGCGGGTTGGTTGACACCTTGTTTTATTTTTAAATGGCAAATTTTAACCGGACAAAAATTTGGAATGCCAGGGATGGGTAATTGCTTGTCCCCAGTATTATCAAAATATTTACATGGAATTTTTAATGAATCTCTAGAATAGCTAATTTCAATTATGGCAGATAGTTGTTTTCTGGGTTAGGATATAGTTGACGCTGTCTTTGCGGTACTGAAAAACTTCTATTGACATTCAGAAGATTTTAAAGAGGACCTCAATAATTTCGTTTTTTTCCCTCTATAACTTTTACGGGTTGACGAAGAAGACAAACTGGGTTGTTATCTCATTTTTGGATGTTAACAGTTCTGTGAGGTTGAGTTGTAAGTTTTAGGCTACAAGTTTGAAAATATATCAGAAAACCAACCTACTTAATAAAACATCGTTATTATTAGGCAATTAACTCCTCAGCACAAAGTAGAAGTAAAAACTCTCAGCCATTAAAGATGAAATGGTTTCTTAGAGCTCTTAATCTCTGCAGTCCGGAATTTTATTCAATGAGGAACTAGAATTTATATATCAAGTTGGTATTGAAAACTAAGTTTTAAATCTGGAAAGATATTGATTACAAGTCTTAAAGTTAGCAACGAAAAACATTTTATTCTCATATGAGGAGAAAAACCAAAAATACCTGGATTTTTATATGTTTGATCCCAACCATCCCACCATTAGAATCTATAGTCTACCCCTAAAGTTACTTGTTTGGTATGTAAACACCCTTTTGTTTCAATATCCTAGCACCATTGGAAAAAAACTTTAATTCTAATAGTCCCGGAGAACAATGAATAGTTCATATATCGAAAGATCCCATTGCAAGGTGCGGTAGGTTTTTGTTAATAGGACAAATCTGGGGAAGAAAAACTCGAAAAAAACGCATTTTTAAATCATTAAATAATAATAATACGAAACAAATAATCACGAGGCAATGCTTTATGTGTTTTCATAGTAGTTTATGTAATGTCACCGATTGACTGGCTCGGGTCAAAGATTTTGATTTTTTTAAGAGCACAGGTTTTATTTGAAAGAAATTTTTCTTGATAGAGAACAGCTTGCATTGCTCCACAGCAAAAAGGAAAAAATTTTAAAATTTAATTTATCGCCTGGTTTGTATAATTAGATCCTTTTTCTTTACATGTCATGAAAAACGTCAGTACAAATTGGATAATGTTATCCATTAACTATCATATAGTATAGGCTTGGTGTAAATTGTACTGTATGTTTATGCTGTTTTCGAAATGGATTGTATTGTCCCTCGTTAGATCTTTTGGTATTTTTTCATTTACTTGTCAACTGCTATTCTTGTTTTTATTGATTATTTTTACTGCTGAATGGTTGTTTAGCTCAAAACTGCTAGTTTTTGGTTTGTAACTGTATGTTTTAAAAAAACATTTTGAGGCCTTTCTTGGCAGCATGCCACTGTAAAACTTTATCTCTTTCCTTAATAAAACCGCTCCCCAAGAAGAGGTTCCACTGGGAAGGACGAAACTGTTGGGCATTTTGTTTTCTGAGAACTTATTACCATTTTTTCATTTTGCCTATGTAAAAATACAACTGAATTACTATATCTTCGTGCCTGAAGAAGATTACCAAGTACCTATAAATATATTTATTATATATGTTCTTATTATAACATATATATATATTTATATATATTATATATATATATATTATTATATATAGTATTACACGCCATCGACACACACCCACAGACACAACCATTAATATGTATATATATATATTATATAATTATGTATATATGTAATATACTATATTATATCACACAATCCATCCCCAGGTTGAAAAATAAGAGACAGGGTGTAGGTACTGATGATCCTGACCGGGTTTGCGGCTTTATTTTTCAAGCCCATTGAACAAAGGGACTGGTTTAAACATTAGTATTAGGAATTTTTTTTTTTTTTTCCCCCCCCACTGAGTATTGTTATGAACCGGACGGATGGTTCATCAGTTTCTTTAAACTTTAAAGCAAACGGGACTGATAAAAAACCTGGCAGTTGAATGAGGACCAACAGGGGTGGAGGAAGGAACTCGACCAAAAAAAAAAAGGTACCTTAAACTAATTTATTATTTATAACTAGTATAGCATTATCTACAAATGAGTCAGTTAGCTAAAACCTATTGAATCACTTTGTAAAATGAAAATAAAAGAAGCCGATACATAAATGTCAAAAAACTGACACTTACAACTAAATGAACGAATCTTGAATACATGAGCAGCACAGTAAATAAATCTCCACAAAAACCACAGGGGAAAATCATTTAAACAATAAACGGATCAGATTAATCCACACTAACAAATAGTCAGTCAATTAAACCTCCAAACATTTATTTACCCAAATTGACCTGGAACAAAAACGTGAGTGTACGTAAACATAAAAATACTTATTAAGTGGATTATAACCAAACAAAATGATACACTCATCTGGAATTACCACTTCCATTCATAAACTAGAATTTTTTTGTGGCTCAAAAATAAAATCCTCCTGTCTTAATAACAAGAAATAAATACCAGAACCACCAATAAGGGTTTACCACAGAGGGTTGGGCCTCTCCAAAACAAATATCACACAGATGAACTTATCGTCGTAACAGCCTTATGCTGCCATCTGAAACGAAAGCCAACTCCAACAAGATGAGTCGAACTTCCAACATAGCCAACAGATTAACTCTGTTGTAGAGACAACCCACCGCCTACAGCCATCCATGGAACGAATGTCACTCCAACAAGATGAGGTTGAACTTCCAATGCAGCCAAACAGACGAGCTTGTTCGGTCGAGACACCGGACACGCTTGCCATCAGGAACGGAAGCCACTCCAACTAATGAGTCGAACTTCCAAGCAGCCCAACAGACTAACTTTGTTGTACGGATACACCCCACACGCTGCCCTCAGGAGCGAAGACCACTCCAACAATATGAGTCGAACCTTCCAACGCAGCCAAACATACTCAACTTTGTTGTAAGAGACCCCACGACGCTGCCATCAGGCAACGATTGAGTCGAAACTTCCAATGCAGCCAAACAGAAACTAACTTTGTCGTCCTGGACAGCCACATGTTGCAATGGAGATGAAGCTACACCAACAGGATCAAGGCGATCCCCAAACCTCTTTCGTTCAAGACCAAACAGGTTAAAGCAATACCTGCAGCTAGATGCTCCGTACTGACCCCTCGAAGTTGTGCTACTGACTGACTAAAATCAGGCATCGTACCGGCAGACGTCAACTCACTTTACCACCCCAAAGAGAAGAAGAACAGGTTCAAAATTTGGTTACAGGTAAAGCGTGAAGGAACAAGCGGATTACGATTGTTTCTAAAAAACAAATTAACCTGGACACCTCCCTACCTTTTTTCCAAAAAAAAAAAAAAAAAAAAAAAAAAAACAAAAAAAAAAAAAAAAAAAAAAAAAAAATTTTTAAAAAACTGCAACATCTCTCTTACTCACCTCCGATTGCTGCCACAAACCCTGCCAGCCAAACCAAACAGTGGCCGAATCCATGGCAAAGGTCGCCACATTGTTATGAACCGACGATGGTTTCATCAGGTTTCGTTTAAAACTTTAAAGCAAACGGGACTGTAAAAAATACGGCAGTGAATGAGAACCAACAGTGGAGGAAGGAACTCGACCCCCCCAAAAAAAAAATGGTAACCTTAAACTAATTTGTATTATTTATAATAGTATAACATTATCTATCAAATGAGTCAGTAAAAAAAAAAAAAAAAGCTAAACCTATTAATTCAACTTTACACTTTTAAAATGAAAAATAAAAGGAAGCCCAATACATAAATGTCCAAAAACTGACATTACAAACTAAATGAACCGAATCATTAATACAGTGAGCAGCACAGTGAAATTAAATTCTCACAAAACACAGGGGCAATCATTACAATAAAGGATCAGAAATAATCACATAACAACAAATAGTCAGTCCAATTAAACCGTCACCAAATTTGTACCCAAATGGACTGAACAAAAAACTTGAGTGTAGTAAACATAAAAAATACTTATTAGTGATTATCCAACCAAACCAAAATGATACACTCTGAATTACACGCTTCCATATAACTAGAATTTTTTTTTTGGTCTCAAAAATACTTCCTGTCTTAATAACAAGAAATAAATACCAAAGAACCCCAACAATAAGGTTAACACAGAGTGGGCTCCAAAACAAAATAATCACACAGACGAACTTATCGTGCGTAACAGCCTTATGCTGCCATCTGAAACGAAGACCACTCCAACAGATGAGTTCGAACTTCCAAACATAGCCAACAAGATTAACTTCCTGTTGGTAGGAGACACCCACTACGCAGCCATCAAGGAAACGAAGTCACTCCAAACCAGATTGAGTTGTAACTTTGTCCAATGCAGCCAAAACAGGACGAAGCTTGTCGTAGAGAACAACCCGAGGACGCCCTGCCATCAGGAACGAAGCCACTCCAAACATATGAGTCGAACTTCCCAACGCAGCCAACAAGACTAAGCTTTGTTGTTGTAGATACCACCCAACACGACTGCCCCTCATGGAATACGAAAGGCCACTTCCAACATATGAGTGCGAACTTCCAACCGCAGGAGCCAACATACTAACTTTGTTGTAAGAGACACCCACACGCCTGCCATCAGGAAACGATGAGTCGAACTTTCCAAATGCAGCCAACAGACCGAACGTTTGTGTAGTCCATGACAAGCCAACATGGTTGCCAATGGAGATGAAGTACACCAACAGACAATGGAGATCCCCAAACCTCTTTGTCAAGACCCAAACAGGTAAGCAATACCTGCAGCTGCCTCCATTACTGACCCGCACCTCCCGATGAAAGTTTGTGCTCTGACTGACTAAAATCAGGCATGTTACGGCAGAGCGTCACTCACTTTAAACCCTAAACCCAAAGGAGAAAGAAGAACCGGTTTAATGGGTTAACAGGTAAACAATAAGGAAAAACACGCGGATTCAGCGATTGGTTCTAACAAATTAACCTGACAAGTATATATACTACAAAGACAGTAATGACGAACATACACACAAACTTTTGTTTGAGGACTGCAGATCCAACCCACAGGCAGGTGTCAAGGTTTTTGGGAGGTGGGTCTTTCAAAATCAATTTGGCTAAAATTTACAATAAATTCCTCAAGGGATACTACCGATTAGGGGCTTAGGGCAAAGTCCCCACCACCTGACAGGTGTCCAGGGAGGCGGGGTTGAAACATCTCATTACCACTACTGGCCCCCTTTAACTGTGTTTACAAACATATAATAATCCTATTTTTCATAAAAATAATCTCTACATGGGGGGCGACTAAATTATTATCAGCTAAGAATTTCCCCTTGCGGCCACATATATGAAAATATATGAATTCCGACGGTAGAGGCGAATTAGAGATATAAAAGGACATTTGTATCTCAAATAATATATAGTTCATAAATATTATATATCATTACCTCTATATATATCTTATTATATTATATTTCATTTGTATATCATCAAAGTGAACATTTCCTAACCTATTTTAGTTATAGAAGCGATATGAACACTGAGTATGTATTCAGTGAACAGAAAGACTCCTACACTACTATGAAAATAATTCCATTCGTTGCGAGCAAATCACATTTGAGAAAACAGGTATTGCAAAATCGTCCTGAACGTTCGAGAGAAAAAGGTAACGTTTTATTTCCTCTCTCTTTCGGGTCTTCTTCTTTTTTGTCTCCTTCTTCTTCTTCTTCTTCTTTCTTTTCTTCCGCGAGAAACGAGGCCCTCGCCACCAGATGTTTGCATGTGAGACCTCTTCTCATAACCGACGAGAAATCATACTCGATTCGGTGGGAATTCCATCGGAAATATTTCTGTCTTTGTCCGAAATCCTCTTTGGATATATAACTTCGTTTTACTTCGGCAGCTCTCGTTAGTGTAATGTTACCGTGAAATCGATTCGACGATGACACAATTCATTGAGGATTCAAAGTTATAGGTTTAAAGAATGTTTTTGCAACAATGCATAGCAATTATTTTTATATAATAATCTCTTTCATAACTTTATCTGAATCTCACATATGATTAAAAAAAAACATTTATTTATATGTCTGCGTAATATGTTTGATTTGATAAGGTATTTCGTTCTAGCTTAATTGTGAATACTACACCCCAGATATAATTCTGAAGATCCATGACATCTCCAAACTAAGCGTACGTGGATGTCCTATAAGATTCACAAAGATTTATCACCAATAAGAACATGTTTTATTGTATGAATAACATTCTTGGAAGGCTTTTTGTCTTTCTTCCTACGACATAACGCCGTTGAGATCAATGCATGCATGCGGTGTACTCTTCTTTATGCCTGAATCGTGAACTCTCCCGCCGCGCCGTGAAGGTAGCTTGAAACCTCTTCTTTCAGCTCCTCTCCGGTTCTGAAATGCGTCCCACCCACGTGTTTCTTCTGTTCAGGGAAGAGATGGCATACCCTAAATAGTCTGTCATAATTTTGTCAAGCAGGTCTTGCTGTCATCAGGGATCATCTCACAGAACTCCCAAACGCCACTCTTCGATCTTTCAGCATTGTTTCTTCCACTTTCGCAATCGTTTCGTCTGAAACCGTTGGCCGTCCAGAACGCTGTTGGTCATAGGACGTCTGTACGTCCGTTTTTCAATTCTCTGCACCATTTGCGCACCTGTTGTACGCTCATACACTTTTCTCCGTAGACTTCACACGTTGGGAATGAATGTCCACCACCACAGTGTTTCTTGCACACAAAAAACGAATCACGAGCGTAATTCGCACCTGGCGGGAGTAGCTAGTGGGAGCTCCATCTCTAAAGACTTAACGTCGTAGACAGCTGACCGGGGGGGGGGGGGTGGGGGGGGGGGGGGGGGTGGGGGGGGGGGGGGGGGTTGGGGGGGGGGGGGGGGGGGGGGGGGGGGGGGGGGGGGGGGGTACTGGGAGAGGGGGAACGAAGCTACAATGCCAGTGCCGCGGGATCCCACGTAACAGCGTTCCTCGCAACTGCAGCTGCATTGGGGAAACTTATTTTACGGATCACCCAAGTATAAGCTGAAGTTTGCCTTACTTTCATCTGTGTGTTTTCGTCAGATTCAGTGCAAGCTTGCTTTAAAATTTAGAAATTGATCCATTACTGTTTGTGCTGCAGGAGAGCATCACTCTTAATAATAATAATAATAATAATATAATAATAATAATAATAATAATAGTAGTAGTAGCAGTAGTAGTAGTAGTAGTGGTGGTAGTAGTAGCAGTAGTATTACTAATGCCATTGTTATAATTCCTTAGAATAACAGCTTTCCTAAAATATTTACATAATTCCGAGGTTCTAAAAAAGCTCGCTTATAATCGAATTGCTATGTTATCTCCAGGACAAAGGTAGTTATTCCTATGAAATTCATCAAAATCGGATGGGATAACAACACGGGGTGGGATTACTGTAAGATTAATTCTTATTCATATCATGATGATGTTCAAAATCCCGAATTACGAAGCACACAAACCCGTCTCATTCAGTTTCATAGAACAAAAGTCTACATAAAATAATACAAATGCAAAAAACATATTTTTAACCTTGCAATGGAATTTTCACAATTCTTGAAAATATTATGATTATCTATATCCAATTTATCCATGCAATGTGGATCGAGGATGTGTTTTACGAGTTTGTTCGGCTACATGAATACCCAAAATATTTTACTTATAATGAGTAGTGTCTTTCGCCATATGTAATGCAATTTTGATGCTGTTCAAAACTTCTAAATATGATGTGCAGATTACACGTAAATTTTCCTTGAGGTTTGTCAGGATCTAAAATGAATGTTATCTTTCCCCTGGTATTTAATGGACCATTGCTTGAAGTCAACGGGCGTCAAAAGCTATTCAAAATAATTTTATTGTCTTAATACACATGTCTTGATATTTCAGTGTGCAAAAATGACGAAAACCTCTATCCATGTTATCTACAAGCATATACAGATTCATAAGAAAGGAAATAGTGTTATTTTATACTAATAGCTAACTTGTAATCATTTTTTTAGAATAATTTAGCTAGATGTTAACGACCATTAGACAATAGAGATTAAATCGAGCAGGCAGTTAGGAACAGGGGTTAACTACAAACATTTATGTTTATTAATAGACAAATATATACGTACATATAAAATGGTATAGGATACAGGACTGAAGTTCATATACAAATGGTTGGAAAACTGGTCGTAAAATGCATATGATTACAACAATATATATATCATGACAATAATAATAATGGGGAAAAACTCTCTATCACGAGAATAAATATAATGTTCTAAAGGGTCCACAATAATACAAAGTGTAAAAAGTCCGTGTATAATTTTGAAGACTTTACAGAAAGCTTTCGAACCCTTCCCTGGGTTCATCTTCTGTCAAAAAAAGATGAACCCAGGTAAGGGTTCGAAAGCTTTCTGTATAGTCTTCAAAATTATACACGGACTTTTTACACTTTGTATTATTGTGGACCCTTTAGAACAAAATAATAATAATAATGAAGAAGTATGTGAAATAGGTATCATTAATAAATGAACACCGTTGTGAATATAATTCAGCAATTGTGCAGATGCATAATCTGGTTAAACTGCACGGTGGACAGGATAGCAAAGTCTTAGTTCAGGAGATCGAAAAAGCGAGTGCCGGAACAATTTTGCAGTCGTCATCACTGACTCCCACGGAGACAGCGTCGCATTTCATAACTGAAGATTCATCACTTTTTGGAGATGGAGTGATGTGTGAGCTCAGCTCGTTCGTGCATCCGCGACTCATGTATAGTGTGTTTATACATGAGTGCGCAAGTAGGTACACTTCCGATCTGGTTTTGGTCTGATCTCATGGGTGGCGCTAGTTGTAGGGAGACGATTAATGTGGACGAGGTTTTGTCCAATCCCCAGTTTTATTTTGGTTTCTTATTTGAGTTTTCATTTTCTATGTTGGTGTTTCATTTGAGTTTCTCATCATGTTTTGTACTACAGTTTCAGAATTTGACTTATTTGGTTAGTCATTTGTTCTCTACAAATAAAGTCTGTTTTTGATAATCATGGATCTGATTTAGCGACCTTAGTTAATCAGGATTTGTGGGTTGTGTTGAGCTTAGTGGAGAGAGAGAGAGAGAGAGAGAGAGAGAGAGAGAGGAAGATGTTCCGCTCGGGCTGACGTTAACAAGATACCTCGAAGAGGTAAGTTTTATGTGTCGCGACCTCCCCGAGGTCGTAACATATGTACAACAGTTGTGTGAGAGATGCTGTGTTTCTTTCGTCCGCATGTTTAGCTTGCAGAGTCGTTGTCATAGGATAATTGCTGGTGCGATGAAGGTCTGAGAGAGGTCTAAGTGTTGATCCCATAGAACTGGCACCTTGGAGAGTCTTACGGTTGTACTAGGTCGGTGTTTGGTATGTATTCAGGCTTCAGACAATCGATGGAAACCGATGTTGGTCCACCTTCCACTGTCAACTAGTACTCCTCGGGCCGTCTCTGGGAGATGTGTTATGGTCGTTGGGATGTACACTTTCCTGGTTATATGGTAGGTCGTCTTCACTGGCATTATCCTTTCTACCACTTTTCAGGTGTCGGATGGTCATGTCAGATTTGCTTGGTCTTGATAGGCATCTGCTGGCAACGTTAATGCTTGACCGTATTTGGTTTCTGCTGGAGATGCATTAAATGCTGGGTGCACTGTCGTTCTCAGTAGGACCTATGGTAACTCCTTTCTCCAGTTCATGTCTTGACATTTGGCAATGAATGATGCTTTTAATGACTGGTGTATTCTCCTGACGATGCAGTTGGCTTCTGGGTTGTAGACCATTACATGCATTATTTCTGTCCCCAGACTGTCTGCGAGGGTATTCCACATGGTGGATGTAAAGTTGGCTCCCCTGTTGTTGGTGATGATCTGGGGCACTTTGTACCTACTGAGCCATTTGATGAGGACCTTCAAGCAGCTTTACACCCTTATTGTCATATTGGTATTTCTTCTGGCCACCTGGGATTCCTGTCTGTGATGGTAAACAAGAATCTGTACTCCTCAGAGTGGGTAGGAGTCCCACTATGTCGATGTAGATGTGTGAGTCAGCGATTCAATGTTTGGAACTCTCCTATCCTGCTCTCAACGTGCTTTGTGATTTTGGAAGTCTGACATATGATGTATTCTCTCTTCCAGTTTTTCACATCCTTTCTTATTCCCCAGCAAATGTACTGCTCAACTATGATTCGGGTAGTTACTTGGTTGTGGGTGAGAGTGATGGCTCCTCTTCTTACGCCTTCTGGCAAATATGGGTGAAGATGTTCAGTGCTCATTTTGCAGGAGATGGTCGTCTTTCTACTGTTGATTTACAGGTCGCTCTATGTAAGGGCAGGGTTGTCTCGCCACAGTTGCTATAAGTCCACATTGTCTCTTTAGGCTTTCGCTCTTTCGGGACAGGCTATCCCTAGCTGGATGGTGTTGACTCAGTTTCTCAATTGTGTCGGCTATCATAGTGTTTGATGAACCTTTCAGGTATTTGATGGTGCAGGAGTGTTCAGCTATCACTGACAGGTGCTGTTGTTGCTGTTCTGACCATGCGAATATTGATTTCACGAAGGCATGCACCAACAGTTGATGGTCCATCTGCACCATGAACTGTCTTCCCTAAAGCATGTGGCAGAAGTGGCGGACTGCTTTGTAGACTGCAAAGAGCTTCCTGTTGAACTGATATGAATTTCTTGCTGAAGAACACCAGT